>NW_012154173.1:10928614-10981470 GCF_000956105.1 Propithecus coquereli | reverse complement strand
TCCATGAAGCAGCAGACAGGGACCTGCTCCCATGTGCTCACTGTTCTCCCAGCCTCAGTGTCATTATCTAATGTGAATGAAAAGTAATTTGTCAGTAATTAGTTTCAAGCCCTACTCTCATATACTTTCAGTAGATCCTTAGGGTTTTATGTTTTTGTGCAGTTTCCCCCTTGTCAGCATTGGCTATGGTTTTAAATGACCTAATAATTATATTAAGTTGTAAATGATTGATAATTGACTTAACGTGTTCTCCTCCCAGCCCATATTTAAATTTTGAAAGATATGACTTTACTAATCAATACAGGGACTTGATAGATTAGAAGGTTGGTAGCTATTAATATTTTTGATAAAGAACAGCTTCTTAATCCTTCAAAATAATTGACCAAATATTTACAGTATTTCCCCTGATTGGATGATGTGATTATTAGACAACCAGTTTGAAACATCAGCCAGGCATTGAAATTTCCGACTTTTAGCACTTTTCTGTTCTTAGGGGGCAGTAGATGCAAACCAATATACTACAGAGTTAGCTTGACCACATGTTAACATTATGTGTTATTTTGTATGTAATACCAACCACAAATTTTTGTTGTTGTCTTATATCCAAAATACAGCTTACTAAAAACTAAAAGATGGCTGATGCCTCTTCTGAAGAAAAAAGACAGATTCCCAAGAGTACATCAGACAAGTGTATTATAATTTTTTTCAGGCCCAGATTTTCAACCTGCTGTACAGCCTTCCCATTCAGCATGTTCCCACCTGCTCCATGGCTCAGAGAAATATCTTTTTATCATCAGGGGCATCCCTACTACTGGCTAAGAAAATAGTGTTCACAAACTAAATGTCTAAGAGTAGTGGAATGGTTAAATAAAATACAGCACATCTCTATGCTGGACTAACAGCAGAAACCAATTGTCTAAGAATATTCAATGACATAGAAAAATGCTTCCAATATACTTTATGAGTTTTTAAAACCCCATAATTGTATTTCTAGTATGATCTTAAGTTCGAAAAAAAATTTTATATCCCTAGAAAAAATATTGGAACAATATAGCAATCATCTGTGGATGGTAGGATTAGGGGATAAGTTTTAATTTCCTATTTAACCTCATATGTCTTTTCCAAAATTTCAGCTACTATTTTTTCAGGTTATATTAATGTCCCCAATTGTTCATCCATTTCTGTATCCAAGCACTTCACCATGTGATTTTGTAGTTCTCTCAATAAAGAGGCGGGACATTTTTCCCTACATCTTACAGTTGGGTTTGCCCTTGTGAGATGCTTTGGTCATTGGAACGTTAGTGGGAACGTTCCCTGGCAAAGGCCTGGAAGGCACTTTTGCTGGGCTTGCCCTCTTGCACCTCTGCCACCTCCATGAGAAGACTGGGCTAAACTAGCCTGCTCGTCCCAGGAGGAGGATGGAACACACCCATAGAGTGGAGCCGAGCCCGAGCCAGGCCCTGCCGACCTGCACATCTTTGTCTGCTACAGGTACTTTTAGATTTTTGAACCTGTTTGTTATACAACATTATTATAGAAACAGCTATCCAATTCATTGCTATTACAAAGAAAAGCTATATGTATGATTCGAAGAAGTAGCATCCAGTATAATTGTGGAGTAGGAAGAGAGATCCAAGGGTGAACCAGGTGTCTCTTTATTGCAGAGCAAGTGCAATGTTGCTCATTCTCAGGGCTTCCTCCCCATTCTCTTTTATAGATATCTTCTTAAACATTGAGTTCAAACACCCTTTGAAATCCATGGTACAGATGTGCAGAGATTGCTAGGACCCTGCATCAACTCAATTCACTTACATGCTTTTCCTGGCATTTTGTCTTTGCTTTTCCTGGGATTAGTTGTAAGAGAGGAAATTTATCAATAATGTATTCCTTGTCAAAGTTATTATATTATTTTTCAATTTTCCATGCTCTAATTTCTACTCTCACTCTGTCTTCCCTTCCTTTCCTCCCTTTATGGTTTTCTTTATTATAACAGTGAAACAACACACAGGGCCAGCACTTGCAGAGGGTTCTTTTTAAGGACCACTCCTCAGGAACAATTCGATTTACTATAGTACTATTTCGCTCCATTTTTTTCCTGAAAGGTTAATTTTATGTGTCATCCTCTGGTTTATGGACACTCCAGTGCATTTACAGAAGATATTTGACTACACTGACCACCCAAGCTGAATGCAGCAAATCCAATCACCATTCTGTTTGCCTCATGCCAGAGCAAGTGGAGTTTTAGTGGAGGGTGTGTTCTCAGAACTGAGTCAGTCTATCCAGAGTGGTCTTTGAGGACTACTTCTCTTGGAGACCTAGGTTGTTAGTACTGGTCCTGGATCATCAGTGATGCTGAGAAACCAACAGTGTACCCCTCCCTGAGCTAGCTGACGTTGGACACTTGGCCCACAGAGAGGGCTGTGAGCCACTCAGGGCTGTACAGGAAGCTGTGACAAAAGACAGAAAAAGAGGCACCCTCATCATGGGCCTTCAAGCAGGCTGACGCCCTGTGATCTCCCCTGTCTTCCTCCCACCCGAGTGCACAGGAGTAGAGATAAGGAAGAAGGAGCCCCATCCCGCCTCCACTCTATCCAGTCTGTGCTGATTTGAGAACTGGAAAATCCTGAAATGAATATTAGATTCAAGTTTAAAACCAAAAAAAATGGGGGGTATACTTTAAGAACTAAAAATAGTTTTAATACATTGAAGTGACTTGAAAAGATGGACTCAGACAAATATCATTAAGGAAAACTGAGAGCCGGCCAGAACAGAGAATTTGACAGAGAAGAGTTGACAGTAAATACTAGGAAACTAAAACTGTTTCATGTTCAAATTCCTAGCCAGTTGGGACTGCTCACTAAACCAGCTTCCTCCACGGACTAAACAAGGGATTTGGGACGAGGAAGAAGAAGAAGAAAATAGATGACGCATCTTTCTTTCCTTCAACTGCTCCTGGAAGATGGCGCCCCCGCACTTCCCCGCCCTGCCAGCTCTGTCTGGCCCCTTCCTGCATGTAGGGGCTCTGCTGGGTTTGTGACCCAGTTACTCTCAGACGAGAGACAGTTTCCAGTCAGGCACCCTTCAATCGTGTAGGAAGAGGGGCCAGCTAGCCAAGTCAATTTGGGGAGAGGGATTGATACTCCACACACTGTGTGTTCCTCATAAGGCCACCTTCCCTGTTCCAAGTCCTCGTCTTGTACTGATATAGGGGTGGGGGAGGCAGCATTTTTCCCGGTTATCCTGAAACGGTGCTTCAGAAATCTTTAAACCTAGAATGGGAGGCCCTAAGAGCCTTGTGTCCTCATCGGCAGGCTGTAGTAGCTAATTCCAGGAAAACAAGAAGCACCTCCTCAGCACCTCACACTGGCCCATTAGAAATATGGAAAGAGACCACCCAGGCGTGGGCACAAGTCCCAGGGCTCATCCACACTGCCTCTCATCTGCCCAGCCAGCCCCCTGGCGTGGCCTACAGGCTTGGGCTTGCTTTTATTCCCACTGCCACAGCCACTAATGATAAAGGTAGTTCAGAAAATACTACTAGAATGTCTACTCCGCAAGCTAGGAGCTTTCACAGCCACACCCTGCCCAGGAACACAGGGCCACCCCTGTGTTCACCTGCCAGAGAAGGGTCAAGGGGGAGGTGATTTACCAGACCCGGTTACAGTGCTTTACAAGAATGAGATCTGGATATTCTGTTGACAACAGCAGGGCAGACTGTTTCTTCAGTGTGAGATAAGATTGAGTCCCTAGTGTGTGGACAAGAGGTCCCCGTTCTGGTGGCTTTGTGCTCCTCGCTTCTACTAACCTAGGATTCCCTTTGATGAGGCCCTTCCTTTGTAGCTTTCTCTAGGCTTTGCCTCACTTCACTCTGGGGGCTCACTTTCCTGGCTAGACCCCACTTCCAGTAACACTCAGAGAGGCCTTGGAACTGCTAGATTGGAACATATGAGTTAGCCATGCTTGTAGATCAAACAGTCAAATGTCGGGACATTTGTGTGCTTTAACTTAAAAAACTCAGTGTGCATGTATCAAACCCAAGGAGGGTGTAATGGGGGTTTTATGTTGTGTGAAGTCAACTAGCAAACATTTTATCAGAACTGTGTATCAGAACTGTGTGAGAAGATCCAATTATTTTAATAAACCTAATGAAAATCTTTTTATTCCTTAAATTTTTCTCTTTTAAAATGAATAAGTATCTCATGGGCCATCTTTATTTGGAACACTGGCTTTTTGTTTTCCTTGCTACAGTCAAGATCAGCAATGTCTGTTTAGCAGAATTAACTATGAACTGTAATTTATCACATTAAATTTGATTGCATGTCAAGTTGAAATATCGACAAAATAAATAACAATGAGCTTTCTTCACTAAATGCTAAAGCCAGAGAAAGTGAAAGTATTCATGGACTTGTTCATTTGAGAAAACTTACAACCATTGTTTATGAAAAGCTACTTTCATTTACTTCAGGTGTTCTCAGTCCTGAGAAATTAATGTTCTAACTGAGAAAGAATAGAGTTTAGCCTTTCAGGGAGAAAAAGTTCTCCAGAATAGGCTAGTTCTCTTTAAATGTTACTTGGTCCTGTCCAATTCTGACTTGTAGCATTCAGAAAGGCCCTTTCCTTGTTAAAGTCACACATTCTAAAATCCTGCAGCTGTTCACCTAAGATTGCCAGCAAGATAACAGCTATAAAACTCAAACCATAAGATGCAAATTTTTGCACATTTTCTCACTTCCAGCCTCCCCAAAATATTCTGCATCCTTCCCTGCTTTGTGGGATTTTATGACTGTTCACGGAAAAAAGAAAGGATTTGTAAACTAATTGAGCTCACCATGTGTCGCAGTTCCTTCAGTGCCAACAATTTGCCCAGGAGTGACTTAGTTTATAAATGCTGTGTTTGTTTCAAAGGATGGTAAAGGCACTACAGACCATCTTTGAAGTGAGTGAATACAGACCACCCTTTTGCTTTTGCCAGTGAACAAAAGCACGGCCTTTCTAGTTCTAACGGTTTCCACTAATACAGTGTGAAAAACTAAATATAGAATACTTTTGTTAAAATCAGATTAGACTAATTCTATATGAAGTGCTTTAATGAAAAATGTTTAATGGTTGAAATACTATAACTCTGGAGTTAAAATGCAGGTGCAAGAATGATATTCTACACTCCCTAGAGAGCAAACTAGTACATACTGTGAAATATCAATTAAAGTTTATAGTTGCCTGGGTTAGCTAAATGTCTTTTTCATGGGAAATTTTCATTCTTATGAAATAATCATTTTGGGCTAAAATATGTGCTGAATTATGTGGGCATTCTGAGTTATTAAGAAACGGATTTATTTTACAAGCAAGCTGTAAGCATTCTTTGCTGTTTTTATGAGGTCATCGACATGACTTTTAGATGGGGCTCCAGGCCAACTCTGATTCTCACATCAGTTCATTAATTCACACAGCTGTCTCTGAAAACTACAAGAATAATATATACCGCAGACAGAGGGCCAGCGAGGGGGGTGGGTGTGATTTCGAGGCTGTATTTCAATCGGGAGATCTTGCTGACATCATAAACTATGAGAAGACAGCTTAAGCTGTTTGGGGAGCAGCGGCAGCCCCCCTGATGGAAATATGGCTGGTTTAATTGATTCTTTTTAGTTTCAGAATATACAGAGTGGGGACACCCAGTCGTTTTTATTCTGAGCAAAGTCAGAACATTAAAGGCAGGCACTGCAGGAATGCATTAGCAGGGAAACCCAAGCAGCGACTTAAGGTGTGGGGATGGATTTGATTGTGCTAATGATATATGGGCAGCCGTGCTGACACATGAAGGCCACGGGCAGAGTTTATCATGCAGGGATTTTGTTTTATAGGCAATTGTGAACTCACCGCCTCTACGAAGAGTTTTTCCAAATGAGATGTGACAAGGATGATACGATTGTAGCATGAGTCGGGGGGTTGGGAGAACCAAATCCTGTTTGCAGCAAATATCGAACGTGGAGGACTAGATACGCCCCGTGATGAGACTTCTAACCACTTTTCCCGGTTGATCAGATAGGGGAACTGCTAGAATCAGCACTAAAATCTCATTCGGATGTGAGCTTACATTCTGGAAGTTTTGACATCAAACTGAATTTGGAGGCAGTTATGCACAACTGACGCTTATGAGAATGTCCTGGTTTCTGATGCTTCCCTTAGCATTAATATGATGTTTTTAAAGAGGATATCTGCAGTTTCATATCCTTTCAATTTCAATTTTGTTTTGGTTGCCATGGGAAGGTGAACTAAACCTCTCTGAGAATAATTTTAGTTTTATAAATAAATCCAGCCAAGTTTTTATGTCTTTGGATGGGGGAAAGTTTTATGAAATGTGACATTTTAAGTGTACTCTTCAGTAACTCTCCATTAAAACATTGACACCTGTGTACATGTGGATATTGGCGATTCAGTCACCCTTATCTCATTTGTATATACAAATGTCTTTTTGTACATGTGAATTGAAGCTTTGCATGAAAAACAGATGTGTCCTTAAAGACTGCTAATGTATAAGAAAGACTGAAAAAAAATTCAAATTTATGGAAGAGGTCGGGGTTGAATCTCCTGTAGACTACCCCTACATATGTGCTTTTACAGTCCTCTCCTAGGTACAATTATCTTGTGGACAAATGCTGTGTGGGGCGTTTTCTCTTGGATTCTTGAAAATATGTAAAAGCCTAGTCACATGTAGCTGAAATTGCCAAGCATTGCCCGAGAGGCTTTCAACCTGGCTGAGCTGCCTCTGCACCCCACCAGCTGGGGGCCCTGTCACACCCTCCACAAGCTCTTCCACAATGTGGCAGGCAAGGGCTAGTGTGGGTTGATCAGGAGCACCTTGTCCCCAGAACAAGGCTGAGGACTCCTCATGGAGAGCATCTGAAACCTTATGGAGAAAGCAAGGCAGGTCCACCTTCTGGTAGTCGGCTTTTGAGAAATCCAAGTTTAGTTCAATAAGTTGCAATTTGTTATAGAAGATGTTTTGCATTACATTTGTGTAAAGAAAGAAAATGGGAGTATAGCTTATTAACAGGTTTCCATGTGTTGAAAGAGAATGTTTCTCCATTTTCCATGCTACATGACAGCTCACCCCAGTGAAGAGACCATTAGGCAAAACTGGACAGTTTTATTTAAGGGGTAAACTCGTAAATCAGGGAGCAGGAACGAAGAGAGAAAATTTAGTGCAGGTAAGAACTTTAAACATTTGCTAACAACTAATATTCAGAGAGTTAGTTGAAATCAGAAACTGATCAGTTTAGTTTTCTGAGGGATGAAACCTCAGGAGTTAATAGTGAACAGGTGTTATGAGACTGAATATTTGTGCCCCCCCCACTCATATACTGAAGCTTCAACCCTCAGTGTGATGGTATTTGGAAGTGGGGCCTTTCAGAGGTAATTAAGTTTAGATGAGGTTATGAGCGAGGGGCTGCCATGATGGAATTAGTGTCCTTATAAGAAGAGGAAGACACCACAGTGCACGCTCAATCACGTGCGCTCATGCTCTCTCTCTCCCCACCCCCATCTGCCATGTGAGGACACAGGACACAGTAAGAGGGTGGCTGTCTGCAAACCACTGCAAGCCAGGACAGGAACTTCGCCAGGAACAGAATAGACCAGCATCTTCATCTTCAACTTCCCAGCCTCCAGAAATGTGAGAAATAAATGTTGTTAAGCTATATAATCTATGGTATTTTGTTATAGCATTTTAAGCTAAGACAGTAGGTTTATCATGAATTTTATGGATTTGTTCCAGTGGCTGAGTCTTTTTTTATAGTTACTGAATTTTCTTTTTTGTTATAAGGACTTGTTTATTTATGAATTACAAGATCCCAGACTATTAATTGTGTAACTATAGCCGAATCGTCTAGGTGTTATATTTCCAAATTGCTACTCAGGTCATGGTTTGTAGTATGTAGTTAAGCCCTTACCAGCAACTGGCAGCAGCGGAACTAGAATGCCAAGGTGACAATGAAGACAAATTCAAAAGAATTCCTATAAAATTTTTTTAGGACTTGTAGATCTTTTATATGCTCTTCCAGTAAATAAAGTGGATATTTTCCCTGACAAATAAAAGGTAAACGCATTAAAAATATGTCCTGTCCTTGTGAGAATATGTGACATTAATTCAATAATGATTGTAGTCCTATTTTTGCTATTTTTATAACCTTGTAGGATGATTTGACTCTCAAAACTATGAAAAATACAACTTAAACAAAAATTTCAATATTAATTACAAATAAACATAATAACAAGGAGCTCTGCCTGGAAATGTAGGCTGAAGCCAAACTTTAAAACCCCTGAATATCAAACTAAACTCTATTTGTACTTGACCCAGATGATAGTGGTAAGCTGCTGGATGGAACTGGCAATGAAATAATAAACCAAAGCTATTCTTCAAGACTGTCTTGCCAGAATGTGGAAGATAGTTTGGGGGGGCAATGACCAGCCAGGAGCACTGCATTAGTCAGGGAATAGAGGCTCTCAACCGAACCCTTTTTTATTAAAAGGATTTGTTCTGTAAAATTTGGATTCAGTCAAAAGGCCTCACTCAGGGATCCAGAAGACCATGTGTGGCCCCAAGCCTGTAGGTTCCCCACCCCTGGATAGACTATAAGAAGCTGAAATGGGGGTTCGTGCTAGGAAGAGAGAAGAGAAGGTAGACTGGAGAAATATCCCATCTGCTGAGTCAGCCTCTCTGCCAACTGCCTTGCTCTGCCACTAATCTCTTGGCCCTACTAAAGACAGCCTGACTCTCACTTTCCCTACTGACCCCTCAGGCCCTAGAGCATCCAGGCTATTTGGGAGAAGAGAGCACTTCAGACCATTCCCTGACTCACAGCCTCACCCTCCTGCCCTTCCCTGAGGTCTGCTTCTATGCCCAATAAGTATCTTTTCACTCTTTTGGAAGAGACCTTTCCTAAATTCCCTGACATGTACGAGCAAAGAAGTTGGTCCCTTGATTTTCTTTTATCTTTGGTTGTGTGAACCTTCTGCATGATCTACCTTCAGAATCCCAACACATCCGTAAATTAAGCAGAATTTTGATGATTAAAGTCATTACTTTTGCAAGAAACATCCTGTGAACTAGCATAAAGCTTCTAGAGATGCAGATGCTCCTGGACTTACATGGGGTTATGTCCCAGTAAACCTATCATAAATTGAAAATATTGTTATGTTGAAAATATATTTAATATACCTAACCTACCAAATACCATAGCTTAGCTAATGTGGTCAGAACACTTGCATTAGCCTATAGTTGGGCAAAATCACCCGGCAACACAGTATACTATAGAGTACCAGTTGTTTATTCTCCTGAACACATGGCTAACTGAGAGCTGCAGCTCACTGCACTGTCCAGCATCGCAAGAGTATCGTATAGCGTATCTCTAGCCCAGGAAAAGATCAAAATTAAAAATTGGATGTAGATTTCTACTGAATGCATATCACTTTGTACCGTGGTAGAGTTGGAAAATCCTAAATCAAACCACTGTAAGTCAGGGAGCGTCTATATGTCCTAGAGAAAATTTGACACATGTGAACACAAGGACACAGGTGAAACTGTTCATTAAAGTATCATTATTTAGAAAAATATTGAGAACAACTTTAATGTTGATCAAGATTGGACTTAATTTATACAATGGAATACATAGCAGCTAAATGGATGAACAAACGTTTATAAAGGGAAATGAATTTCTCAGCTATCAAGCTGAGGTGGAAAAATCACAGTTGGGATAACAATTTTGAACATATAAGTAATAAAACTATAAAAACACACAAGGGAAAAATCACAGACTACCACATCTACCACAGACTAGTAGTATTTCTGGGACTGAGAGGAGAGAATAATATGGACTGGCTAGGGATTAGGCCATATGCTTGATGTTTGATTTCTCTAAAGAACATGAAGTCAATATAACTAGTTGCTAATATTTGCTAATGAGGGATGGCAGCAAAACAGGTTCTAATATAATATTGTCTATATTTCTCTGAATGATTAAAAAAATTTCAGTTAGAAAAACAAACAAGCAAAAGCATGTGCTTTAGAGTCAAAAAGACCTTAGGGTTTTTTTTTTTTCAATTTTTTTATTGATACATAATATTTCACATATTTCTGGGGTACATGTGATATTTTGTTACGCACATAGAATGTGTAATGATCAAGTCAGAGTATTTAAGGTATCCATTACTTGGAGTACTTATCATTTCTATGTGTTGAAAACGGTTCAAGTCCTCTCTTCTAGCCACTTCGAAATATACAGTAAAGTGTTGTTAACTATAGTAACCCACCCTGCTGTCATACAATAGAACTTATACCTTTTACCTAACTATAAGTTTGTACCTGTTAACCTACCTCTCAATATCCACCCACCCACCACCCTTCCCAGCCTCTACTCTCTACATTTATAAGATCAACATTTTCAGCTCCCACATATGAATGAAAACATGCAATATTTATCTTTCTGTGTCCTTAGTTTTAAACATAATACCTCCATTAAGAGCTACCAATTGAGAGAGTAATAGCAGCTCCCTTCAAGCTTTAGGGTTCAATGAGACAATAAGTGTAAAGTCCTATCACGAAGTCTGGCGTACAAAAAGAGGCTCAACTAATGTTGGTTTTTTCTTCCCTTCTACCTCACTAAGCATGTCAGGGAAGCTCAACAAATATTGTAGAATTTTTAAAACTTATATACACATACATATACACATGCACATGATTTATATATTATTGTAACAAGAAAACCTTATTTCCCATTGGTATCTGACAGTGAACAGCACCTTATATAAGTTCCCAACTTTATGTGAAATAAACTAGATAATTAGTTCTTATCGTGTAAAAATGTGACTCTGAAAATATTTGACTAATTATTTGTTATGACATTCTTGACATTCACTTAGGATAATGTTTTTATTCTTCGTTAGTTCATTCATATATTTTCAAGGTTAGCCTTAGAAATAACATATTTTCTGTGAAAGTGCACTATCAGAAATTGTTCAATAAATCCAGTAAACACATATTTCACCACTAGATGCTAAAAACTGTTACCAAAAAACCATGAAATCTTTTTTCTGGAAGGCTTCAAATCAAAACGATTCAGCTTACTTCCGAATGTACTTTTCTGAAATTATTATTATTCTGCCTACTTTTACAAATTTAAGTTCTGGGGTAAAATTCCAAAACTTCTTATGAGTATAGGAAAGTTTCCATTTTATTTGCATTCTACACTGGACACTCAATCCTTCTTTCTTTTCACTTACTAAAAGGTCATCTAAATAAACCTAAAGT
Organism: Propithecus coquereli; assembly: GCF_000956105.1. NCBI lineage: Eukaryota > Metazoa > Chordata > Mammalia > Primates > Indriidae > Propithecus > Propithecus coquereli. The sequence continues at coordinate 10,970,168 of NW_012154173.1, read as the reverse complement.
AATGAAATTTAAGTTTTATTTAAACATATTGACTTCCTAAAAATCAAAGCTGAATTTTCAAACTTCCTCATTGTGCTAGGTTGGGATTGCGCTAGTTTTATGCTTTCCCTTTCAATACAGCATGCACAGGAAAATACAGTGCATAACCTGAAGTTGAGAACAAAATTTCAAACCCATTTCCAAATGTCCAGCTGTCCTGATTTTAACTCAGTGGGTTACAATCAAATATTGATTCTATCCTTGATAATTAAGAACTGGCTTAAGAACATTAGTTTTATTAATGATTACATAAAATGCAATATGACTAAGTGTTTTAAATACTATAATTTCTTTCACAATAGGAGAGATTTCTTTATCTCATAAGAAATTCACCAATTTTAATATGCAAGCTGATTATTAAAATGTCCACTTGTGCAAATGTTTTGGCTTGACTATTTTCACAACTAGAAATTCTTTTCTAAATTTTATATTGCCCTTAAATGGGATTGTTTGTAGCATAGGTCACATAAATAAATGTGTTTAATTTAAATCACTTCATTGAGGTTAGGTTTGCTTTATTTATGGTTTTATGTTATACTGTTAGTTTTCTCCTCACTCTTAAATGAGGTGCTTACTATGGAAATCTCAAGATATAACAAAAAAGAAAAGCCAAATGAAAGTCTCTTTATATGAAATTTGCCTCTTGCCTTGTAACATGGGGTTGACGATGCTGCCCCCGTAGGTGCCGGCTGTGGAAGTGGCTGTTTTCACAGGTAGACACGTGCACACGTGAGAGTGAGTGTAACGTGATCTAGATGGAGTTTCACATTGAAAGAAGTAATTTATTGCATGTTCGACCCATTAGATCTGATAAAGGAAAAGTATTCCAGAAAAAAAATCTTAGTACCTTCCATAAAGATTTTTTAGGTGGATATTCTGTGTTGTTTTGATTTTGATTAGTTTTTTCCTCAGGTCCTTGTCAAGAAAATTCTCTCTCAGACTAAAAGTGAAATTGCGTTTTTTAAATTTTTAAAGAGGACCTTTCTCTGGGTCAAAACTCGCAGCTTACTTATATAAATGCAAATTATATAATTAACTATGGAAAATTGTGTGTAACTTTTATCAAAATTTTCTTTCAAAATTAACTCAGCTTGTGAAATTTGCATGAATTCTTCTTTTCTGTGATGTTAGAGTGGCTTCCTGAGTAGGCACAGTTCTCATTTATTGGAAAGGAGGCTTTCAAGGGCCTCAGGGGAAACTTTCCTGCCCCCAGTCTCTCTCCCATTCAACTGCCACAGCATCCGGCATCTGCCTTTCTAGATCTTTCCATTACTTTAAGCAATTAGTCCAATAGGGTGACCACTCTCCTAGTTGCTCTAGTAGAAATCCGTGTATCCTCAGCTACCCTCTGCCACCTACCAGCCCCGACACCCAACTGATCACAAATTCCTTCCCAATTCTATCCTTTTCCACCCCTCCTACCATTCCCTGGTGCCTCCGAGGATCCCGTCTCACCTCCCAGGCTGGCAGAAGTCTGCTCCTAGTGCTCTCTCCCTCATCCCCTCCACCGCTGCGATCACATCTCTTTTGTTTTAGCCAAGTTACATTCTCACCTTTCCAGAACATCCTTGCCCTTTCACAACTCCATGACCTTCTCTTTCTGGCTATACTTTTCTTCTGCTTAGGCTAGAAAAAGCCTACTCACCAGTCAGTACTCATCTCAAATGCCACCACCTCTGTGAGGATTTCCCTGACTGTCTCTTCTGTGCTCCAACAGCACGTCTCTTTGGTCAAATTGCCTTTTAACCACACTCGCCCCACCCCCACTAGACCAAGCTGCTGGAGAGCAGGGGTGACCTCTCACTTATCTGGGTCACTTGCAGGGCTGCATTATGCATCACCGTGCCAGGCACACAGTGTACCTGGCATACAGTAGGTGCTCAATGCATGTTTGGTAAATAAATGACTGAGCCAGACTCCAACATTTGGGAGTAAAATGTCAATCCTCTAACTCCAAAAATGTTCATTAAGTGCATTTCTCTGGGATTGGAGGTACTGTGTAGCAAGGTGATATTTGGGGAGTGTTTTGAGACTGTGATGGAGCAGAGGAGAGGACAGAAGGGACTGAGGAGGCCACCTCAGTGGGGTTGGGCCAGGCCTGGCCAATGTGATAGATACCAGGAAGCTTAAAATAGTAACTGAAAGAAAGAGGAGGAAAAAGAGGGGGAGGGGATATTTCTGGACACTTGGATCACTTAAATGACTACTCTGTGGATAAATACAATTCTAAAAAAATAATTGAAGTGAAATTCACGTAGCATAAAAGTAGCCCTTTTAAAATGAAAAGTTTAGCAGCATTTAGTATATTCACAATCTTGTGCAACCAGGAGTGATGGTAATGTTTTCAAGCTAGACAAATACATATTTTGAATCCTTCTCTCCTACCGCTATTTCAGACAGTATCTGCTATGGTTTGGAATACTTTGGATATTTGACTCTCCAAATCTCATGTTGAAAGTTGACCCTCAATGTTGAAAGTGGGGCCTAGTGGGAGGTGTTTGGGTCCTGGGGGCCAATTCCTCATGAATGGTTCAGTGCACTCCTCTCGGTATCAGTAATGAATCAGTTCTGGATGGATTAGCTCCCACGAAAGTTCCCATGAGAGCTGGTTGTTTAAAACAAGCCTGGTACCCACCCCTCCCTCTCTTGCCTGCCCCCTCACCATGTGATCTCTGCACATTCCAGCTCCCCTTCACCTTCCACCATGAATGGAAGCAGCCTGAAGCCCTCACCAGAAGCAGATGCTGGCACCATGCTTCTTGTACAGCTTGCAGAAGCAAGAGCCAAAAAACTTGTGTTTATAAATTGCCCAGCCTCAAGTATTCCTTTATAGCAACACAGATAAACTAAGACGTTATCCCTTCAGCAGTTGAATACACTCCACGTCTATCCTCTCTCTCAATCTTGAAGCAAATGTAAAAGCCTAGGTGTGAGAAGTTTGTCCAAAGGCTGAGAGGTCCGAATTCTACCTAATCCTAGTGTAATTGTGTGATGGGGAAAGAGGTTAGAAATGCAGATCAGATGGGTGACTTTAGATCCGGATTGAAACCCACATTTCTGTTTTGAAGCTTGGGACAAGAAATACATTTATTGTAGCTCTTCTATGTTTGATTTAAGATGAGAGATACACACAAGGATGATTCCTTTATTTCAGGGAGGAGCAATGAGCACATACAACATAAGTAGTATAGAATTGGGCCACATTAACCTTTACCTGGCTTCCTAGGGAAATGTGTGTGTGGGGGGAGGAGGTATGTGAGTATAAATTGGCAATTAGATACAGATCAATGTGCTCTTTTCATAATAGTAGCAGATGTTGGTAAGTCTTGAGATTTGTAAACGTGTAGAGATATGATTCTGTCTTCTCCACACTCTCTAATTGTTAAAACATTCCACACAGTGCAATGCAGAGACCAACATTGGCTAGGGAAAATGTAAACATGCAATATTACAGCCTAGCCGTCTGTCAAAATATCTGAAATGTGATTAGCATAATCAAAGAACATATTTCCCTACAAAATAGAGACTATATGACTATGGATAAGTATTACATTATAGTTGATGAATTATATGTAATGAATGTAATAAGTGGTGTAAGAGAACATATATCAAATCTAAAATTCACAACTGATAACCTGTGCTAATGTAGTTTATTATTTTTCTTTTGTTTGTTTGTTTTTTTAACACAGGATGTTGCTCTGTTGCCTAGGCTAGAGTGCAGTGGCGTCATCATTACTCACCACAACCTCAAACTCCTGGGCTTACTAGATCCTCCTGCCTCAGCCTCCTGAGTAGCTGGGACTGCAGGTGCACACCACCATGCCCAGTTAATTTTTCTATTTTTAGTAGAGATGGGTCTCTCTCTTGCTCAGACTTCTCTCAAGCTCCTGAGCTCAAGTGATCCTCCCATCTCAGCCTCCCAGAGTGTTCTGATTACAGGCGTGAGCCACACTGTACCCAGCCTGTTTTCTTTTTTCCTTTCTTTTTATTTTTTTCCCTCAGAATGTCCACTTCCATATTTTGCTTTTTAACTTTATTTTTAGATTATATTTCTTACCGAAGAAATTTATTTATTTATATTTTTAGAATTAACTGCAGGTATGCATTCTGAGGCGTGGAAATACCTGTCAAACGTCACAACCATCCTATTACCAAAGTACAGCTGTCCTTGCATTGTCCATAAATGTTTGGTCCACTATAATTTCAAATGACAAAAGAGAATAGGTTTCCACCACCCCCTTAGACAACACTCCATAGCAATGGAACGAATAGGCTGTTGGAGATTTGTCCTGAAACTCAGTCTGTGGTTTCCTTTCAATAACATCATTGCCTGCTCATTTTAAGGCATGACTTAATAGATGCTATGAAATCAAATCACATCTTCTAGCTCCTGTAAGAATTCAGTGCTTCTGAGTATTAACTTTATTTTCTTAGTGACATCAGTTTGTTTTAACATTTCCATCAGGAATTCTATTGTGAGAGGGGACATAAATTAGGCTTTACTTAGCTTATTATGAGTTCCTCATGGGCAGAATTTTAATGAAATAATCTTTGAAAATCCAAAAAAAAAAAAAAAATCCCTGCACACTATGGTGGCATAATTAAGTTTTTCCTTCACCATCTCATCTGACACCCTTCTGGAGGCAAAATGGATATTTTAGGCGGAGAAAAACATAAGAGAAAGAAGGGATCTTCTGGGTGAAACTGGGGACAGATGAGAACTCCACGTGCTTTGGTGAAACGTAGCTGCTGGGTGTACCAATTCTCAGTCTTCCAGCTTCCTTTACTTTTCTACCCCTTCGACTCCCCCACCTGCAGGGTCAGCTGCTCCGAGGAGCAATTTATAAAGTTGCAGCTCATATTGTGGTTGCAGTTCCAGAACTGACATGAAATTAAATCAGTCTTGAGTGCTGTAGGATACAAAAGCAACCTTCCTAGTTTACTGAGCCCTTCAAGACTCCTAATAAATCTTGGAAAGGTAGCATTCCACCAGTGACTGACCAGTTCTCCCCTTGCAAAAGGACCTTGAAGTGGAAACAACGAAGTTTTCTTTGAGGCCATATTTCATACCCTGGAGAAAAAGACATACATGGAAGCCACATTCTTAAGCACCCTTTGTCCAACTCTGGGGCAAGCACTTCATGAGACAATGTTAAATGAGCCCTTAACTTACTCCTCCACATTGCAAAGTGCTGGGCCCACATTGCCTGAAAGCATCCATGAGAAGCTGACTATATCCACAATGGTTTGTTTTTTTTTAAATTGTTTTCGAGAGCAGAAGGCAAACCTTTAAAAAGTCTATGAGCCTGTAAACATGCCTCTGCTACGAGTGTGTAACTAACCCCTCGGTTTCCAGGAGCACATGAAGCTTATGGGTGGAGGCTCATCACAGCGTGGCTGGGAAGGAATTGGAAGCAGATGCTGTCAGATGGTAACACTGAGCTATACCCAATGGTGACTCATGTGTTCCAATATTTTAAAATTTAATCTTAAATCGTTAGTGAAATCCACCTAAAATCTCAGGGCACAGGGTCAGTTATTCGGTCTTCACTTGGTGCCACGTGCTGTGCAAAGTGTTTTATAGGTATTAGCGCTTAATTTTCCCCAAACTTCTCTGAGTGAAGTATTTTTATGATCCCCTATAACAGTTAGTTTATGTGCCCGCTTGGCTAAGGCACATAAACACGGTATCCATTTTTTTGGCCAAACACCAGTCTGGATGTCACTAGGAAGGTATGCTTTGGATGTGATTAACATTTAAGTCAATAGACTTTGAGTAAAGCAGGTTACACACCATAATGTGGGTGGGCTCATCCAATCAATTGAAGGCCGTAAGAGAAAAAGACCAAAGTCCCCTGAAGAAGAGGGAATTCTTTCTCCAAACTGCCTTTGGACTCCAGCTGCAACGTCAGGTCTTCCCTGGGTCTCCAGCCTGCAGGCCACCTCTGCAGATTTCAGACTTCCCAGACCCCACACTGCATGAGCCAATTCCTTATATAAATTTCTCTCTCTCTATATATATATGTATTCACATATATACACATATAGGACTATATCTATATCTGTCTCCTCTTGGTTCTGTTTTGTCTGGAGAACCCTAACGAAATACATCCCCATTTTACAAACACTGAAACAAGGACTCAGAGAGATAAAACAATTTTCCAAAGGCCACACAGCTGGTCAGTGTCAGGGCAGAGCGCGGGCCGCTCTTTCTTTGTGGGCCATCCTCCTTTAAGCCAAAGCCCGTTTTCCTCCTAGCCTGTGGCCAACAACCATGTGAAAAGCATGTGAGAATTGTTTGTGTTTAATCCTGTCATCAGTTTTATTGGAAAGCTTTTCACTGCAGCCCACGTGAGGGAAAACGATTTGCTCAGGATGAATGTGGCCACCAATGTGTTATTTCCCTTAATCTAAACAGAGCTTCAGGCACACTTCATTGATCATGCCTCTGAGCTGAAAGGTCCCCTTAATGCTGGCCAGCAAATATTATGTTTCTCAAGCAGCCTTGTGCTGTCAACCACATTTCCTGATCTACTCTGATTAGATATATAAACAGCTTCAGTAAAACAGAGCCCTAGCTTTGCTGTTGAAAATATGAGATAAGCCTTCCATAAAGATTCATCAACAGCAGAGGTGCTGTCTAAGTTATGTCTGAGCCCTCCAAGCTCATAGTTTCATTTTTTGGTGTTGTAAGAGGGTCAATGGGCAAACAACCATGATTTATAATTGTTTCAGTAGTGGCTGGTGCACCGACTAAGGGAGACCTCGGGGAGAAGAAAGAGTTAAAATAATGGAGCAGTTCACAAAGTGGTCTTGCATTAACGACCCAGCACAGGAGTGACCTTATTCAAGGTTACCTAGTCATTTTATATCGGCTAAAAAGTGTCGCTCTGTCCCAGCCCGGGAAGAAGTGGGCTAATGCTTGCAAGGTGCAAAAACTTATGAAGAAAGGCTAAGAACTCCCCTGAAATGCAAATGAACTGCTCAATTAGGGAAAGGCAGCAATTGAAACCGAATGTTTTATACCCTCAAACCATCATGCATGTTTCAGATCTACCATGTACCATAAACATGAGCAAGGCAGGAAAAGGTGGGATTTTATTATAGATACATGCTTCCTTGGTGTGTGTTTCAAAATCCTCTTTTAACATTTTCCCCCAAAATGAAGCAGACCAGCTAAAGGATTTTTCCAGCTCCAGTTTCTTTGAATGAGAACATAAACCTTGTCCACATAATTTTTGGTATTTGTTTTCCAAAAGAAAAAAAAAGGATTATCAATATCAGTTTTAAAGAAGAAAAAATTAAGTGAGAGTAAGAGAATAATCCAAAATTGCTTGGTGGAAAAATGTAAAAAGTTAATGTAGGGAAGTTTTAATATATATATATATTAATATTTTCACGTGTTTTGATATTTCATATAATTTCTAAAAGACATTGCTCACTTAAAGAGGTGATTACTCCTCACTTTAAAGATCATTTACAATTTTTCTAAATCAATCACTAAAATTTCTATTCAATGCTAAAAATAATTGCTAACATATATTGAGCGTTTACTATGTACCAAACACTGCTCTCAGCACTTTACACAAATTGGCTGAGAAAATCACGTCAGTAACGAAGGAGCTTGCCACTTTTTCTCCCCTAAAGTAGCTTATAAAATTATACATGAGAAATTTAAACTGTTCTTGAATTAAAATAATATTCTCTTAGGTCAGAACTTGGGCTGGAGTAAAAATAAAATAAAATAAAATAAAATTAAGTTAAAATAAAATAGAATTCTCCCAGGTCAATGCCTGGTTTGGGTTAACTAATGTCAAACATAAATATGTCTTTCATTTTCCATGATAACAGTTTTATTTGCTTGTAATTATTGTAACCAGTGATTTCCATGTCTGACTGTGCACCAGAATCAAGTGAGAAGCTTTCTAAAAATACAAGTTCCTGGGCTACAGCTCTGACTGAAGAATCTCTAAAGATAAGATCCAGGAATCAGCATGACCAAGAAGGAAGGAATCTGAATATCCTCCCACAGAAGAGGTAATTGCATTGTCTTAGTTCATTTGTGCTGCTATAACAAACTATCTGAGACTAAGTAATTTATAAAGAACAGAAATTTATTTGTTATAGTTCTGGAGGCCGGGAAGTCCAAGATCAAGGTGCTAGTTGTAGTGTGTGGTGACAGCTATTCTCTGCTTCCAAGATGGCACCTTGTTGCTGTGTCCTTCCTTCAGGAAGGCAGAAGGGCAGGAGGATGCTCCCTCCATCCTCCAACCTTTTATAAGGGTGCTAATTCCATTCATGAATGTGGAGCCCTCATGACTTAATTACCTTCCAAAGGCTGCACCTCTTAGTACGATTGAAGTTTCAGCATCAATTATAGAGGGGACACTGCCATTCAAACCATAGTAGAGCCTCGTAAAGGTTAAAGAGCCTGACGTTACGCTGATAGTAAGTGGAAGTGCCACCTGCAGACATGGATGAGCTTCAGGGTTTTTTAAGTTGTACTTAGTTGGTCTTATGCTTTTTGTACTTCTATGACAAGCAACTTATTTTATTTGTACCAAGTACTCAAGTACTGAAAGCTAAAATGATATTAGCTGCATTGAAAAATACATTTGGGGAATGTGGGCCACCTCACGGAGGCTTTCAGAAAAAAGCATCCGCATGGACTGTCTTTCATTTTTTTCTTTAGATCAAATATCCTTAGGTTTGATTTACACATGCAAATAGTTTCAAGTATTAGACTAACAGGAGAGAACCCCTCAGACTGATTTGGGTCTATGAGAAGGGCTGTACAGATGTCTGGGACCATCAGTGTTTTGGGTGGGCAAAGGGGATACAACTGTGAACCTAGAATCAGAAACCCAGGGAGCCCGTGCTTTCCTGGTCACTTCCTATCTGCTCAGCCCTGAGCAAGTCCCAGGACCGCTTTGGGATCACGTCTAGCTTTTGCCTCCCCAGGTATTATTCTCTAACGAGGAGGTTGACAGCTTCCCCCAAGGAAGCCTCAGAGCAGAAGTCAGGAAAAGCATTTGACGACCCCATTTCTGAATAAAGACAAATTCTTCATTTGGGACAAAAAGTGAATCTGAAAAGATTCAGGCATGGAGAGCTTTAGAGAAGTTTCTCACCTTTGATTCAAAGTGATTTGCATTGCACATTATTGTACCAAGCCACATATGTTGGAAACGACAGAGAGCACTTGGTTTTTCATCTGCAGAACAAACATCTTCACATTATTTTAAAAGTTCCCACAACATAGTTTCCCACATTTTCTAAGGAAAGGAATTTAGTATTATAAACATTACACTCAGGGCCTTTACTGTAAGTTATTTTCTTTATTCTCTCTTAATTCCCAAGTATACAATGCTGAGATCAACAGATCTCGCCATTGATTGCTTAAAGCTCTGAAGTATTAGTCTGTAAATTCAGGGAGCATCACCATCCATAGTGTACAGTCTGATATCGGGCAGCTTGCTCTGTCTTTCAGCGCATGCTTTGGTCGCAATTTTCTGTTTATTCATGGTAAAGAAGAGTCTTGCTAGAGCAGACTGGAATCAGACATAAGCCATTTGCACCCATGAGAGCTGAAGCTAGGAGAACCATGTCTGTTTGTTAAACAGGCTGTGTTTACTCTAACTAACCTCTACAGGGGTTAGCCCCGTCCCCCTCCTTCATCATGTTTATGCTCCATTGCTCAATTTACATATTTCTTCCAAAATCCATCCTATGATTGCAGCCACACACATTGTGTTTTCTTTCTGTTATAATGTGACACCTTTCCCTTATAGGTCCTGTTACTGCTACCATACGACATCGCCAGATCCATTTTCTCCTGCTCCTCACTGTCTACTGATTACCCGGAAACATCTGAAATAAGCTGGAAATTGACAGTGACTAGATTTATAAAATAAGGAAATAAGAAAATTCTCTGCACCCCCAAGTTTATGAAATATGATTAATTTCACAAAACCTAAGTTTAGCGAAATTGAAAGACATGTCAGTCTCCCCAGCTAAAGTCTGAGCAACTGGATGGATGAGGCTGAGCCCTGCAGCTCCTTCCTGCTCTCACCAACACCGGCACACTTAGGGGCCCCTGCTGTGCTGACTGCCTGCCGAAAAGTGGCTTTGTGCCCTACTTCTTACTCCGGCATCTTTCAGAATGCAACTGTGATTGGTGATTAAGCCCTTTGCCTTCAAAGCAAGTACCCAAGAAATGCTCATTTTTTAAAATTTCTGACTAATCTTTCTCTTTTCAGATGTATGCTGACTAATCTTCCTATTTTCAGATGTGATGTGGAATGGACTTTCAGAAATGCAAAGTAAGGAGGTAGTTTAAGAATTAGCAAAGGTCCCTTACTGAGAAATTGACCTGGCATGAAGGGATAGCAATGTGGGTAGCTAGAACACATTTTGAGAGTGTCTTATAATCTTATAACTAGCTCTATGAATAAGACCATGCACAGAAACAAGAGATAAATAGGCCAGGTCATCTAGAAATTCTAGAGAACAGTAAGTGATGACCATTCACATTTTCTGTTTCTGTTGGTTCACTTCTTTACTCCTGTAGGGTATTACAGACTTTGATTGACTACCCCTGCTTTAAATTATACTTCTAAAGTCATACAGGGCAAAATAGGAAGCAAGTGACATCTGAACCAATGGTGGGCAAGGGTGTATGCTTCTGTGGGCCACGTGTAGACCACGCAAAAGTGAGTCAGCCACTCCCCATCTTGTAAAGAGCTCTCCCAAGAGGACTTCCAGCCAGGGATGAGGCAACCTAAGCCAAAAAAGGCTGGATATATAAGATTGAATGTAAAGCTAAGAGGTCGGTAGGCAAAAGCAACCAGCAGAGGAGACAGTCCACACCAGGGAACTGTGGTTGGAGGTCCTCAACAGAAAACTCTGAGGAACTCACAAAAGTATCCCCTGAGAGTCAGCTTTGGGTGTCCGCCATGCCCAGAGGGTACCAGTGTTCACTGAGGGCTGCGCTGCTCCAAGTAAGTCTTCTGCTCCTTCCCCTCCTGTAGGAACCTGAGACACCACACTGAGGATTGCTAGGGAAGGAGAAGAAGGGCAGGTTATGACTCATCCTCTCCATGCTGTGGCTTCTTAAGCCAGCGGCAAGCCAAGCTAGGAGAGGTGAAGCATGTTAAATTAGGTGCAAACTAATTTTTATTACCCAAAAGAAACTAGAAGAGAAAAAAGTCCACTAAGTATTTTTCAGGGTTAGACTTCAGAAAGAATAAAATTGCTTTCTGTTTATAATTTGCCAAGTGTTCAATACTATATCAGGGATACTCACAACTTTGAGATCTTCAGCCTAAATGAAAATAACAACACGTTCTCATTTAAATTGCCGTTATGAAATTGAATGGAAGTTCAATAGAAAAATAAAATGCCTTAAAGAAGAAAAATATTGGCTTCTGTCCAGGGATGGCCCAAAAATTGTCCCATTTCCATCCTGTCTTGGCTTTCTCTCCAATAAACAGTTGATCTCCCCGGCATTATATTCTTGCTTATTATACTTCTTTTAATGTATCCCATGATGATGAGACACATTACTGCTCACTTTCCTCTCCACATGCGTTGAGGGAGTAGCGTGCACCACTTCATCTGAGCTTTTTAAAGGACACCTTAACAGGTGGGATTACAACCATAGGAAGACAACCAAGCTGTGGAAAGGTCTAGATAGATTACTTCATTAAAATATATTGGGATAAATGAACATGTACATAGGAGGAAAAGAATAAAATAATAGAACCCATACTAATAAACTTTCAATTTATAAAATTAAAAAAAGAAAAATTTTGCCCTGACCTATAAGGCTGGCTAGGGTAGGGTTTATAGGAAGCAGGCATAATGTTAAAATACGGAGCATCTTTCCGAGACTTTGCATATGAATGTGACTGGATGGCCTTCAGTTGGGAATATATTAGAAGAGATCTTGATTTGGGTGCAAGAAAACAAAAGGGGATGAAATCGTCACTATACTAGTTCATTCGTTTATTGATAGTACTTGGGGTTCCAGTGGACACTGGATCTGGCCTAGAGCAGCTTTGGGGGCTCTGTGTATTATCGTCCTCATTACCAGCCCCTTCTTTCTGGCCCTGAGAGAGGCTAGGCCTGCTTTGTCCTCAGACCAGCTCCTACCCTGGGACTACACAGGGCAGGGTTGCTGAGCAAAAATGATGAATAAACTTTGTCTGCTCAGTGAGTCACTAAAAGATTTTGCCTTCCTCTGTGCTATTAGATATGAACAAGAAGACTTATTTTAATTTATCTTTCTGTTTTGGAAGTCTAGACTTTCAATCATGAACTTGAGCACCTGGTCCTCCTTCTGTGCTTAAGCAAACTCTCTTTCACATGACTGATGATATCAATGTGGTCATTTACTGCGCCCATGCTCTTGTTGAGATAATGACTTCAGGGCCTCTGGCTGGGCATGGGTCAGGAAAGTTCATCCTCTATGCCCATGTGCTGCTCCTTGTCATAGACAATAAATATTTGTTGAATGAGTGAATCAGTCAGCCAAGAAAGCTTAATTGTGTTTTATTTTTACTTCTGGGGAAATGACATTTTTTGTTGCACTTGTAATAGTAATAGGATGAAGATATATTTTAACGTAATATTTATCAGTTAATTAGAAGGATTAATCCTGTGCTCATTAGAAGATAACTATTGCAGCAATCAATTGTGTTTGCCTTCAGGTTCTGTAGAAATAAAATCAGTTGAAGTTTCACGTAGAGAAAAAGACCAAAGTAAACTTGCAACAGAACTGGCAGAGGCCAAACAGAAGAGAGTTTCATTAACATCCAATGACTGCAGAAAACCGGAAGTTACTTACAACAGTGCCTGGCACATACATAAGCAGTGCTCAGTAAATGTCAGGCGATGATGATAACAAGATAATTTTAAGTGGTATTCAGGTAAGACAAGTGTCAAATCACACATTGATGAAGTTATTCTCTTTTTAATTTGGTTTCAATTATTCTGATGCTCTTAAGAGGAATGTTTCTGGGTGGTACTAGTATCTCTTGTACGCCTATTGATGTTTAGTCTTTGAGCGGACCTCAAGCTCAGAGCTGGAATTTAATAGAATTGTTTTGCTTTCATTGCATTTATATTTATGATAATTTTCTGTTTATTTCAAACTATATTGATTTTTATTAATGATGGTGTTTAAAGTTTCCTTTAAGATAGCATTTATTAATGTGGATAAAGCAAGTCAATTTAAAGAGAATGTATGGAAGAAATAAAGAAATGTGAAGTTATTGATAGGATAGGAAATATATATGTCAGGCAAAACCCTGATGGGGGAAAGGTTATGTCTGAAGTTTGGGAAAGTACTTGGGGGTATTTGCTTGAACTGATCAAACCTCCATAGTCCAAATGTTTCCACTCAAGAGAGATGCTATGCCACATGTGGGTGCCCACCATCACTACCAGGCCACCTGATTTGATTGGCAGTTGGTGGCCCAGGAAGTAACCTCTCCTAAATAGGATTGCCGAAGGAGAGGAGGAAGCAACACCCACCAGTGACTACACTATTCTATTGCCACATGCCTTTGCTCCCTTCCCTTCTTCCCCAACCCAGCTGGTAGCTGGATAACTCGCTGTACCCCTTGGCAGTAAGGAGACACAGAAGACACTTATCTCCAATCATATGCCCTAAATGGTTAACAGGGGCTCTGGGGGAAGAGCTGGTTTGTGACATTTGTTGATTTTAGTAGTCTAAGTATAACCTATAACCTCTTTAGCTGATTTTAAGAATAGTTGTTTTCAGCAACAGGCTGGAAAAATTCCTGAAGTTTTCATGATCACCCCTGGGGAGCCAGTTCCAGCCCAGCAGGCTCCAGATATCACTCTGTCTACACTGCATGTACAGTATTTGATTATGTAACTGCTCCCTCCCTGTCTATTTTTTCTTCTAAACTTTAAGCTCCATGAGGGAAGAAACCACCTCTGCCTTATCCACTATGGTAACTAATGCAGTCCTGACACCAGCAGATACCTAGTAAATACTTGCTGTTGGTTAAGTGGATGATCTGAGGTTAAAAGGAGTTGCTACAGCGGACTTTAAATCCTCCAGATTTCTTAAGCCTAGAAAAGCTTTTTTGCTTGTTTTTGGTTTTTGGTATTTTTTTTCTTATTTTGAGCAGCAGACCAGCGACTCCACAATTTCAAAGAGCACATGCATGTATTTATGTCACCCCTAGACGAGATGGGGATGGAGGAAGTAGGGCAGGGTTGGCCAAGTCAAGTCCTCAGCTTCAAGTGTCCCTGCCTCCCTCAGCCCGCCCCACTCGCCACTAAGAATAAACTCTAAGCCACCTGCCCTGCTGCTTGGTGTCCCGCGAACTCTCAGCGCTGACACCTTGTCTCTGACAGTCTGGGGAGTGTCGAGACTCTGGGGAGCCCTGCTCCGCAGAGAGCTGGGGAGCGATCATTCCTGTGCCACCTCGGGTGGGGTGAGTCCTCGGGCTCTGGGAGGGCTGGGCCGGGTCGCGCGGGGACCGGGGAGGTGGCGCGGCCGTAGTGCGGGCGGGCAGCGGGGGCGGGACGCGGGTTCGCAGGCGCGGTCTCTGGGGTCGTTAGCGCAGCCATCTCCGGGGCCACTATCCGCCTCCTGACATTGGTGGTGACTGACAGAGGTGCGAGCAGCTTCACAGATTCAGGGAGTCTGGAACTTCCCTCCCCCTTTAAGTTTAGGACTGGTGACACCACTTTTCCTCCTGAAGGCAGCGACCTTCAGACACCCACACCTACCCTTTGGAGGAGGGTTGCTTCAGTGGCTCAAAGGGAACGTGTCCTTCGTCTCCCTTGCCTGATTGTCCTGCCGCCACCTGTGGTGTGCAGAGAGCCTGCAGGGGACCTCTGTCCCATCTCACTGGACTTTAAAGCCCCGGAAGGTGGCCATGAGAGAGGAAATGACCCTAGACAGGACGTTTTCCCCAGCCCCCAAGCCAGCCTAGAGAGGACCTGTCTCTTCCCTTTAGCACCGTGGGCCTGGGGGCTTAAGAAGTAATGACACTGTGCCCTGTAGTCTATTCCCAATGCTGTCACAAATTGGCTGCGTGTCCTCAGGCAAATTGCTGTATCTCTCTGGACCCAGTTTCTTCATCTGAAAGTGGACAGAATTGGACCATGTGACTATTAATGTCCCTTTTAGCCCTGACCTTGCAAGATTCTAAAATTCTATTTCCTGAGAATATAAAAGTATAACATACTTTCTCCTGGCCAAGAACATTATACAGTTTTAGAGAACAAGATTAACACAGAGAAAACAATTGCAGCATGCTGGTTTCACAAATGGCAAAAAACTAATAAAATGTACAATTGGAAGGTTCGGCATTAAGAGCCCTCCGTGTGCAACGCATTTGAGTAGAAATGGATGATAACAACAACTAAATAGATAAAAGGAAAAATTATGGCCCCTGCCTTCAAAGAACCTACAAATATGCAAATATATAAATGTGAAAGATCACAACACAAGGCAGCACCAAAAGGAAGAAGAGAGACATTGAGTGTCATGGAGAAAATTGAGATAAAAATATTTTTGCCCTTAGGGAAGTGAAAAAAAATGACATGTTTTATTTGGATTATAGCTAAAACAGTGAAAAGAGGCAAGAGTGGATTAGGTGATTTTTTTTCTCTCTAACGAAACTGAGGACAGCCCAAATATGCCATTATTAATGAAACCCAAGGCCTATTCCAAATAATTATCATTCAGTGCCATCTAGTGTTAATCAGATGAATGGATTTGTTTTCCTTATTGTTTTGATTTCTTAAGTTTCTTTTCCAGCTCTATGTATTAAAATTAAAGTGGGACATGCAAACTGTCTCTCCTGCACATCTAGTCTTGCGCTATGTGTGATATCTGTGTCCTGAAAACCCATGTGTTTCCTGCCCACCCAGGCACAACCTGTGGCTGTGTCTCAGCTCATTCTCCATCCATCTTCCCTGGACGGCCATCACTGTCACAGCCTTCTGTCCACCACCTTTTCCTTCAGACACTGTAATCTCACAGACCAGATGCATCAGTTGCTGAGCAGAAAGTTTGTAACAGAACAGGAAAGTCTATAACTTACAAATAAATTGGAGAGATGACTAAGTACCTCTTCATTTTTGTAAGTGAGTTAAAATAGCCTCTTACCTTTGTATTAAAGAAATACTTGAGTTCCCAAGGTTCTGAAATAGTCTCTAAAAATCAACTAAAAGTTCTTTAGCTAAGTATCAAGTTGCTCTCATGTTTGTCTTATAACTATAGTAAATACATCTCTGGGCATACAGAAACAACCCTTGTTTGAAATGTCTCCAATTACTGAGTTGCTCATATAAAACTTCCACAGTTTTATATGGAATTTATAGTTGTTTTAGTGAATTTGATAAATACCAAATCAACAAAATACTATACTTATACTAACGTTTCTCTATTTTGTAGGGCTATTTTGGCATCGGCTGCTTAAGACTGGATTTTAACACCACTTTTAGAATCTGAAATAAATCTCTCTTATAATGTCACCTATTAGTTCAACAATCATTGGTATCTGGGCCTTCCCATTTCAGCTCAAGAGCTGGTTGTTAAATTTTCAGGAATTACTGAAGTATCCATGTGTTTTTCTCTGTGTCTTTTCTATTCTTTTTGGAATTGATTCCTGAGGTTATCAGAGGAGGAAGAAACTTACTAACTAGTCCTTTTTTGGTTAAACATGGTGGTGGCTATGGATCAGCAGCTATTGAATTCAACAAGTGAGCAGAGAGTCAGAGGAGAAAAGGAGAGAGGTCTGGGAGTGAAAGTGTGTGTAATAGACTGTGGAAACTATTAACTCACAGTCAGGCAACGTAGTCTTCTTTAATAAAACAGCCACACAAACTCCAGACATCCAAAGTTCATCTAGAAAAAGTTCTGCTAGTAGGAAATGAGGGGATAATAGATCATGCAGTATCAAATCCGCAATTAGAGTAATTACCAGTACCTCTACCATGGTGGCCTCAGATGATCTCTGCTTCATCATTTAAATATTCTGGCCTTAAGTGTGAGCAAAATCCCTTGACTCAATAACTGGCTCACAGCTGAAACAGGAATAAAATGTTCAAAAAAAAAGAGAGTAAATTCTTGAGGAAAAAAAAGAAATAAATATACAGAGTGCCATAAATCTTAATAATAATTTGGCTTGTAAAAAAGTGCTTGCTTTCTAGGAACTTCCAAGTGTGATTCCATTCCCCATGGATTTCCAGAAAGAAAAAGAAGACCTTTCCTGCATTAACTAGTTTCTCTCATACTTCCTTAAGGCTGGGCTTTCTATTCAGCACTCCACTTCCTGCAAGCCACTGTGGATGGCTGTGTCTTTCAAAGACCAGATTGAGCTGAATCCTCTCTGCCTTTTAGCTGAGGCCCACCCTCCCAGGGAATGTTTCTGTTCTAAGACTCAAACCTTCCCCATCAGGAGAGGTAAATGACATCAGAAAATGGCTTGCCCTCTACTTACAGGTAGTGTAATTGTGTAATTTTTCCTTATAAACTGTGGTAGAGATTGCTGGTTGGCTGCCAACATATATTGGCCCATTGCTCCAAATAATAGCAAGTTTAGCTGAGCACACACCTGCATGGAATTAAAACTGTATTTCCTCTTAAAGCAAAATGTGGCCATTTCTATTATACTAAGTTCAGGTAATGGCATATAAGCAAAATATGAAGTGCAGATTCCGGGAGCCTTCTTTAAGAGACAACTGGTGCAGCCCTTTTTCCTCTCCCTTCCTTTTATCTGTAGCCTGGAACATGGAAGCCAGTATCTTGAATCTTGAGGACAAGGGCCACAGGAGTGGCTTGTGGGGTGGTGAGCAGAGGATGCTGTGGAACAGAGTTGCCACATTAGCTCTGTAGGATTCACCTCTAGACTTTGTTTATGTCAGAAAGAAATCAACATTTTATTCATTTCATTTTTTAAGGACTAGCTATTTTGAGTGTTGCTCTTGCAGACAGATCTGTCTGTTATGGGTTGAATTGTGCTCCTTCCCCCTAAAATTCATACATTATAGAACTACCCCACCATTGCTCAGATAGGGCCTTCTTTGGAAATAGGGTCATTGCAGGTGTAATTAGTTAAGATGTAGTTATTAAGGTGGACTCTAATCTGATGTGACTGTCATCCTTATGAAAAGGGGGAATAGGGGCACAGAGACGCGTGCACACACACACACACACACACACACACACACACACACATAGAATACCACGTGAAGGTGAAGGCACAGACCAGGGTGACACTTCTACAAGCCAAGGAATACCACAAGTTCCCAGAAAATCACCGGAAGCGAGGCAGGAGGCATAGAATAGATTCTCTCTCACAGCCCTGAGAAGCAACCTATCTTGCTAACACTTCAGTTTTAGACTTCTAGTCTCCAGAACTGTGAGACGATACATTTCTGTGGTTTGAGCCACCCAGTTTGTGGCACTTTTTGATGACAGCCCTAGCAAACTAATACACTATCCAAACCAATTAAAGGTGGATTAGAGTAACCTTATCTTAATGTAGGGCAATATTCACACCATTCCAACAGTGGGAAGTACATACACATACACGCCCACCTGAACTTTTATCATAATCTCTCAGCCCAGTCACTGATTAGCACTTTGGACAAATCTCAGTTTATCTGGAATGCCAAAACAAGGGAATTTTGCTGTGGTTGTCCTATGAAAGTATAGCTCTATCACACAGGAGTGTGTTAGCCAAACCCGAATATTTGGTTTATTTTACTCTCTACATAGAATATTTTCACCCCAGTGGAGCAACTACAAGCATCTCGTCCAAAGTGAATTCACCATCGTTGACTATTCTTGGTCAATTACTGAAAGAATAAATGAATGAATGAGGTGGATTTGGCTGACACTAGCCTTAGGAATTACATCAGATCCTTTCACTAAGTACTGGGCCATAGTGTTTAAAGATAGGGCTCTTGAGTCATGCGTCTCTGGGTTCCAACTCCAGCTCTATCGTTTACTAGTTGCATGATCTTGGAAGAGTTACATAATCTTTTTGTGCTTGTTTCCTCATCTCTAAAATAAGAAATGTATTAGTTAATTTTCTTATAGGGTGTTTATGATTTATTTTATGTGAAATACTTAGCATGCTCCATGCCATGATGTGCTATAGTTGGTTTATATTGGCTCACAAGGACTGATAGGGTACATTTTTTCTGATTCTGCCAATCTTCCCATCCCCACATCCAGTGACATCATATCGGGAGCTTGAAATTAATTGGCCATGGCGGAAGTATTGACACCATGGAAATTGTCAAACACTGTACACAGGGACTGGCTCTACACCAACGCACCATTGGTTAGTTGACACTAGTAAGTTCTAAGTTGATGCTAGTAAGTTCTGTTAACATTATTGTTATTACCCAGTAGGTACTCCTGCTCCCTGTGGTGTTAAGAAGGCATTCTGCTGATTAAATAAATGATTTTGAATTAAAATAACACTGATGAGATTCCTTTAGCAATTTGTTACCTTGGGAGAATCAGTGCATTTATTTGTGGTCTGTAGACCTTAATTCTTAATTCACTTGAATTGATTTTGGGGTCCATGAAAGTAGGAGCTTTTCTCATTGCTGTAGCCTCCACACCTGGCACAGGCCTAGGAGAGAGCAGGCACTCATACATATTTGTAAAGCGAATGAATAAATAAATGAAAATTTCCCAAACACTTGCATTTTCAAAAGGCTTTCAGATCTATTGCATCTTTTCCTCAAAACTACGCTTTGACATTGATAGGTCCTGTTTTATCCCCAAGGCATAGATGAGGGAACTGAAGTCTAAAGAGGTGCCTAATTAGTGATTTGGGTTTTTTTCCATCATATTATGCCCATTAGACTAGTGTTTTCCAAAATGTGTTCCGCAGATTGTGAATTCTGAAGGATGTTAACAGTTACTGTGTGCTGGGGAACCCTCAGAAAAATGATTGAAAAATAGTAAGGTAACAAAAAAAGAATTGGTTTATTTACTACAGGTTTGCTCAGAGCCTTATTAAACCAATGTGCATTGTGAACCCCGAGGGCAGTAGGGATAAAGTAGGTAGCATTTCCCATATTTGATCATAGATTTTTTTTTTTTCTAATAAAGCAGCTAGCAGTATTGGTGCTTCTCAGATGTTAACTTGTGTATGAATCAATCACCAGGGGACCTTGTTAAAATGCAAATTCTGATTCTGTGGGTCTAAGGTATGGTCTGAGGTTCTGCATTTCTAATAAGCTCCCAGGGGATGCCCAGGCTGCTGTTTTCCACAGGCCACACCTTGAATAGCGAGGTGCTGGATCACACTGGGGTCAAGAAGAAATACTTGGCCTCCCAGTAAAAGAGCAGGTGACATCACTGAAATAACCTCCTCACCCTCAGGACCAACTGTTTAAACAAGTGTGTTGTTTAGAGGGTGACAGAGTAACGGAGCAGAGAGCAGGACTAAATTAAATAGCTGCAGTATTGCAGGTCTCATTCAGCTGAAGTCTAGGTGATGGATTAGTTAGTGAAGGGACACAGGGATGGCTCAACAGCCCCTCAATTGGCATATGGACTAAAGTAGCTTCATTTTTATCATTAAAACCCAGGAAAGAGGCTGAGCATGGTGGCTCATGCCTGTAATCCTAGCACTCTGGGAGGCCGAGGCAGGTGGATCACTCAAGGTCAGGAGTTCGAGACCAGCCTGAGCAAGAGCAAGACCCCTGTCTCTACTAAAAATAGAAAGAAATTATTTGGACAACTAAAAATATGTAGAAAAAATTAGCCGGCATGGTGGTGCATGCCTGTAGTCCCAGCTACTCAGGATTGCTTGAGCCCAGGAGTTTGAGGTTGCTGTGAGCTAGGCTGACGCCACAGCATTCTAGCCAGGGCAACAGAGTCAGATTCTGTCTCAAAAAAAAAAAAACCCAGGAAAGAGGAGAAGAAAGATAGGCACAGCATTGGCTCAAGTTTAGTTCTTTTCTCTCTCTACTCACAAATTCAAGCTCCATGGGTTATGAATTTTTAAAAACTCTTTAATTATTGAAAATGGGATATTAATGTTAGAAATTGGATGGGAAAAATATGGACTGAGATAAAAAGAAGTTCACCCGTGTCAAGTGAGGAGGTAATGCTACAAAATGTAATCAGCTATTTTAAGGCTTCCTAAACCCTCCTATGTCATAAAGACGCATTTTCCTTACCTAATCTGGGCCCTGCTCTAACCTGGAAACCTAATTTGGGCACCTGTGTTATTCCAGCAGTGGCTATTCTCTGCTGGTACCTTGGCCTAGCAGACTCTTCTCTCCTGGTTCCTTAGCAACAGGGTTTTAATAAACTTTGTATGTCATGCAGTTCCTAAGTATGGAGCTGGGATTAAGCTAATGGAGGTGTGATAAGGCTCTCTCGCAATATTTCTGCCAGTGATTACTTGTACCAGTTATAGCTTGACATATTTTGATAACTTATTGAAAACAAAAAGGTTAATAACTCATGACTTCATTGCAGATCAAACTTTATCAGTGTAAAACAATAATTTTGCCTAATTTCATACTTTTCCCTGGTGTTCTTTGGGTTAAATTCATTTTGTCACTCCTGCTGTTTGTATTTTTATATTTATTTGCTCATCTTTCTATAATACTAGTTTAGATTATTCTATAGCAATTACATTTATTAACTCAAATGTAGAGTATTTTGTCTTTTATTGAAATTTAGATTTGTTGTAAGAAGTGATAGATTTTATTTTATTTCTGTAGTCTTGTTTGTGTTTTTGAATTTTGGGGGGGAAGTGTTCATGTTTTCCTTTATTTAATTTGTTTAGCTTTTCTTATATTGCCTGTTTTGTTTCTTTTCATCTTTTTGCATATGTGTATTGGTAAGTATTTATTCTATCCAAATTATGTTCTTGGTTACCTAACAATTTTTCAAAGAAATTATTCACCCTATAGTTTCTTTAGTTTCAAATGTCAGTTATGAAATAGCATCTTTATTGATTTTAATAGAATTGACTCTTCGCTAAGAAAAATGAATAATTTAGTGTGTTTGCCATCCCTGTTCACCTCCATAACTATGAATGCAAATAGTTTGACTTTTTAAATAGTTGTCAGTGATCAATACTGAAGGTATAATCTATAGTTACAAAGCGACTGGCTTGGTCTTTGAAATGTAAGCAGTGATAATTTATGAATGGCTTAGTCATTTTCCCATAAACATCTCCCCACGTATCCTGTGTCATCACACATTCATGCTACTGCCTCCCTGATCTCTTGTAACATTTGTTGATTAGTAAATATTCATAGGTGTCTCTTATTCCAAAGTTTGGGTTTGGGCATGGCCAGTTAAAAATAAATTTCGAAATACCGTAAAACAACTATCTGGTGCCCAATAAGACCTTGGAAAACATTCTTCTTTTCACGTTTCAGCCCTGTGTTTTATTGCTTTAGTCTCACTTATCTAGAGCAGTTGTCCCACGTGTCAAATGGTGTCCCTCATTATGATGAAAAATGAAACAAAAGGTGGGTTTTTTTTTCCCATTACCTTATGTCCTGAAATAGCCGAAATATACACACATGGCAACAGAAGAACAGGGAGCTTGCCTTTTTCTAACTTGTTTCAAAAGTACAGTGCAGACACGCTAAATCCAGCTGGGAATTCCGTGGGTCACAGGTGTTAGCGGCACAAAATTGAAACCTCTGTCTAGAGCTGACTCCTGAGAACACTTACACATAAGGTTAAGCTTGGAGGCATATTTTTGTTTGTGTTGCCTTAAATCTTCTCCACTGAAGGTTATGATAGTTGCTTAGTGACTAAGTGGTTATTTTTTTTTTATCAGTGATACCCTCTTTTAATTTGAAAGCATCTGATCCTTGTCTTAATCAGAATTTTAAAATAATTCACATAAAATTCCGTATATTAGCACATCTCAAGTGTATAGTCCTAGTTTGCTATTTACCCATCTGATTCGTGTAACTAACATTACAAGGTATACCCTGTCATTTAAAATGTACTGTTTAAACCAGATTTTTACATTTCAAATGTTATCTTCAATAGTAATTCTCAGTACACTCACTTGTAAATATTTCCTGGAATGTTATTTTTCAGAACATAAAAATGTATGTATACATCCTTGTAGGCTTAAATTCTGCAGCTAATTACTGTTTTCTGATACTTTATGTGTATACATATAATATTTTTTCTATTATAATGTTTTCCCAAAATATTTATTTGAAAGCAAATAGTAACAATAAATAAAAACATCAAAAATTATACTTATTCTTGCAACTGCCGTTCTAAATGGTTTAATCGCGACACCCCATCCTGATTGTTTTCCCACTTGTCTTTTCCAAGTGAGCACGGACTTGAATCTTAGGAAACGCTTTACACAAGCAGCAAAGCTGTGCCTAACCTGAAAGGCCCACCCTACATTTTGGCTCTATTAGCATGCTTTTCAAGTTAAACAACCTTAACGATAAAAAAATAAAGAACAGAATGACTACTTTAAGCAATGTGGCATTTTTGGCTCTGATTTCAAACTTGCTTATGGTAACTGAGTTTTCATCTTAGAACTCAAAGCAGCAATATAGCTTTTCAGAGACAGTCTGCTTGCTGAATCTTCACTTGCAAAGAACATCAGTGAAGGTCTCATGGTGTTATTGTTAATAACAAAGAAATCACCACATTTTGATGATTCTCATTATAAATGCTAAGACTTAAAATAGAAGCATCAAACATAGCTCAAAATGTTTTAACAGAATTTAGCTTTAGCTCTCATTGAAATTTCTTCATAGTTTAAAAATTATACATTGAAATCACTTCAAAAACATAAAACTTTGAAAAATTGGAATGCTGCATAGGGAATATATTTCATATTATGAAATTAACATGTTGCATATTTCAAAGGTTTGATGATGTTCTGTGGACTGTCATTCATTAATTGATGGAAACTTTCAAGATTTCTGATCTTCTGGCCAGTCATTTACTGACAGTATCCTTTACCAGCATGGTTTGAATCCATTTCAAGGCATGATGTAGCAGCATAGCAATTGTAGGATGGTAAAACATACTGTCAGATCTTGCACACCAAGTGTTAAGTCTACAGTGATTTGGAAGAGAAGGAGTCCATGCTCTACAAACTAAGAAGGAATGGCAGAGCTGACCACTAGACTGTGATGCCATAACTGCTGGGTTTAGAGGCAGAACTGGGTTCTACTCTTGTGAGTATAAAGACAATTTGTTTTAATACATTTTCCATCTTATTTAAATTTGGATGAACAAATAAATATTTCTTAGCACATTAATACTTGGGAAAGTTTTCAAAGTGGTACAGGATGGTGATGAGTGCACACATTTTTACAGTTCAATATTACAACTCTCCAAGAGTTTCCTGGTTTCTATACCACACTCAGCATTTGAGAGGCAACCAGCCAACCACCTGAGTCGTCAAGTTGCCCAGTGATCAGCTGCCACTGCTGCAGTGCAAGGGACTTTGAATCCTTGATGATGACTACAGTTTGGCTTACTGGTTTCATTAATTCACAGAACCTGTGATGTTTGGTGATTTGAGTCTAAGGCAAAAATAAAGATTAAAAAGTGCTAAAATATTTATTTTAATCAAAGTTTTCTCTAAATGTGAGGTTTTTATTGTAGTGCGCATAATGGGATCCAAAAGTACCTGGAGCTTCAGCCTATATCAGCCTGCCAATTAATTCTTGTTCAAGGAAAGTCCATGAGTAATTGGTGTGATATAAAAATTCCAGTGTTTTATACCCCCTTAATCTCAGGTGAATCATTTTTCTTAAACACATTGCAATAGCATTTATTGAGGTAGGTACTCTGCATACATGAAATTGTCCAATCCTACTAACACCATAAGGAATATATTCTATGTTTTTTTTTGTTGTTGTTTTGTTTTGTTTTTTGAGATGGGATCTTTCTCTGTCACCCAGGCTGCAGTGCAGTGGCACAATCATAGCTCACTATGGGTAGGCAGCTTTGAACTCCTGGGCTCAAGCAATCCTCCCGAAGTGCTTGGGGTTACAGGTGTGAGCCACCATGCCTGGCCAGAAATATATTCTGTTACCACCATTATAGACAGGAGGAAACATTTTCAGAGTCACTCAACAAATAGGAATTAGAGTCAGTATTAAGGCACGAGTTGTCTTCTTGTCAAGTACAAACCCTTTCTTCTGCTCATGCCATATTTTTAAACCTAGTTAAAAATCGTAAAAACAACAACCACCCAGATTGAAGCAGTGGGAACAAAAAGGCAGAAAAGTGGTGTTTCAGTGACTTTTCTTGCATTATCTTTCAGGCCTATGATATTATTTTCACTGATTTTTATTATTTGTGTGTATGTATAGTTGAGCATCTGTTATGTGTAAGGCACTGTGCCAGGAGCTACACAGGATGAAAAAGATAAAACAGGGTGCAATTCTTTGTATCACTTGAGACCGACGGTGACAGTGAACCGTGAGCCTCAGGGAGTGTACCCCCAGTTGGGGAGACGGGAGTGGCAAGTCACGGTGACCGTAGAGGCGGCAGTACCAGAGAGAAACACAATGCACGCCAGTTCAGGGTAGGCAGGAGGCATAATCAGTTGGCAGGATTAGGAGAGGACTTCAAAGTGGAGGTGCCTTGAAACTGAACGTTAAAAGAGTTGAAAAGAGGACACTCTGGGTGGAGGAGAGTGTAGCTGGAGATAGGTAGATGGGAAACCATGAAGTGTTTTGATAAAACAGAGGTCTTCTGGTTTGGGCAAAGTGCAGAATACTGGAAGATAAGGCTAATTTAGATTCAGTAGATAGGTTAAGAAGATGAGGTCGATTTTGAAGAAAAAGAAAACCTTTAAAGCTTTTAATATAATATGGATGTGAAGGCTTAGAGCTCTAGTTTAGGAAGATGAACTCAACATATGAATAGTATATTCTTTCAAGTCTAGGAGTCGAGAGAATACTGGTGCCATTGATGAAAAATGGGAAATCAGGAGTAAGTTGATTTGCCCCCCTCCACCAAATTCAGATTTATATCTATTTAATTTGAAGAAATACGGAAATATTGGACTGGACCTTTAGAAGAAAGGGCAGGGAGTTTGTATCAGTTTGTCAGCTGCATATGTAAGTGCAGATATGAAGATGATGAGGCTGAAAAGGGAAGGGACAAGCACAGATCTCAGGAATGTCCACAAGGAGCTGGCTGGCAGGAAAGAGAGGCTAGACGGGGAAGAGGGAAGAAGCAGTCAGGAAGACAGCGGCGAAGCAGGAGAATGCAGTGTTTGCAGTAAGAGGAGAGGACTGCAGGAAGTAAAGTTGACTCATCCAACTGTAAGCTTCTTGGGAGCTCACCAGCTGCTGAGGTGATGTAAGACGATCCATTTATTTCAATATTCCGCTCAGCAGATGTGGTACGGTGCTTCACACACGCTTGGGGCTCAGTAAATGTTGACTAGAAATCTATACAAAGTTTGAGAAGTGTGAAGACAAAAAATAACCATTTTTTTTTAAGATCAGGAGATTCTTGGTAATTGCTCCTGTATCATGAATTTCCAGCTTTTCTGTTTCAAGGAATATAAAGAACAAAGATCTCCTTTGTATTAAGGAACATACAACATTGTCTCTAGGCCATGTGCTCTGTTGGACCACAAATGTAAAAATGTCTGCTTTTTAGCTCAATTATACCAGATGCCAACTCATATATCGCTGAGACCACTCTTGCTTGTTAAATCTGACAAAATAGAATGAAACCCTGCAAACTTGAGAGGCCTGACTCTGTGATACATGTTCAAATGATAAGATGATTGACTGGACTAATTATTAATTATTGAGTGGGACTCTAGTAATGTGCCAGTATCTTTCGACTTTTATATCTTTTTGCCATAAGGGATCCATGGTCAACCAGGGGGTTGTCTGTGGTATAATAAAATATATATATTTGGAAAAAAAAATGTCTGCTTTTGTGATATTATATATTATCGCTCAGCACTCTGCTGGTATGTATGAATGCATGTTTGAGAAAGTGTGTGATAGCAAGAAGGCAGCGACCACCAAGCTGTCCATGTCCCATCCAAGTACTAACCAGGCCTGACCCTGCTTAGCTTCCAAGATCAGATGAGACTGGGTACATTCAGGGTGGTATGGCTATAGACTAGCTCTAGAATAGATAAATCCAGTGTGGTGGGTACACACGATCAAAGAGTAAGCAGCTGTAACAGGCATTAGATGCACATATGGTAACATAACTGTCTTGTAAACATAATGTCCAGTGGAAATAAATAGGAAACAGAAATAAGAAGTATAAAAAATAAGTAAAAAAAAAAAAACAGAAATAAGAGCCATAGCATAATAAAATCTATGTAAATAAAAACACACTCAAAATAACCCTGTTCAGCAAAACACAAGGACACACACACAGCCAAAGTCACATTCATTAGAGTGATGTCTCCCAGGGCGGTGAGGGAATAAACATGGGAATCAGGAGAAAAGGGGAAATAAAGCAAGAGAAGGACCTTGAAAAGATCAATGATGAGGCTGTAATTAATTCATACTTTGCCCTAGACATCAAAAGAACAAAGGAAATATGTGATGGAGGCATTTTTGCAAATCTCAAAAAATTAAATGCAACAAAAAGGGTCACACAATGACTGAGGAATACTATACAGGTGTTACATTTATTATGATCATTGGCAAACAAATACATTATCTATAGTAAAATTCATGCATATCATAAGGTCTACTAATTTGGTCTCTAACTATATGGCTTACAGTGACACCAGGTGTGTTGAAAGCAGCAAAAAGGACGGTGCTATTCATCATTGCAGGGACAGACAAGCACAAAGGGTGCCACCCACAGGTTCTTCCAACACAAAGAAGCTTTCCAACTGGTAGAACTCAATACTTGGGACTGTCATCTAAGGTATTACTAACACTTGAGACGATTTTTCTAAGGTATAACAGATTATACCATTATCAAGCAGGAATTCAGTACTGACATTTGCATTCTAGCTTAATAGTTGCGTTTTATTACTCCTTATCATTAAAAATGTGTGTCCTAGCAAACTAGTTTTCTACCCATTCAAATAATGAGGTTACCTCTCATTAAACTCCAACTTGAATATGTCTGCAAGGATATTCCCAATACATAGTAATTGGCAGAAAATATGAAAAAGAGAGAAAAAGATGGTTTAAACTTTTATATAGAATTGAGGAACCACAATTTCACATGTAGTGAAATCAATCAGATTTCTGTTTCTTTCTCATTCTTTTCGAATTGGAAATTAGACCCAGCAGGTCATGCAGCCCCCCTCCCCGCCCCCGCCATCGGAAGCCCCATGAAAGCTGTTGGTAACTAGTGCTAGGGCTGGTGTGTTTTTGCCTTTACTGCTCTCAACACACAATTCCATTTGCTATTCCTTTGTTCCAGCTGCTCTTTCTTAAACTTGTCTTGAAAAGAACAATGGTTATCTTCATCCTCTGCCTCAGAGATGATCTCCATTTTCTGAATGATGAGTTTAATGAGCTCATGCTGTTTTTCCAGAAGAACAGTGAGATCCTTCAGCCTAAAAAAACAGACACACTTCGTGAATATCCTTTCAATTCCTCTTTTAGCCCTTCTGAGTGCAGGCAGGCGTAGGTGCTAGAAGTGTTCTACATCAGCTTATTTGTGCTCACATTACAGCCTTGTGGTAGTCATAATCCTTCCGGGGAACACTTATTTTTGAAGTTTAAGTGATTTTCCAAAGTTACACTGTTAAAGGCTAAGTTTATTTTTTTCCCCCCATCTACAAACAAGAGACTACTATACGGAAAGGTTAAGCAGCTTGTCCAGGGTAACAGAGTTAGTAAGTACCTAGTCAAATAGGGGTTTAAACTCAAGTAAACTAACCCTAAAGCCCACAGGCTTAACTATGTCAATGACATAGTTACTCCAGGGATCCTGTAAAGCTTTCAGAGCTTTGCTCTATGAACTCAGATGGCTCATGAAGCATGCAGTTTACAATACTGCTCACAAGAGAAAGGAAACCAGCATTTAAATTTTCATTCACTTATTATTGGAAGGCAAACTGATTGCTGAGTAGTGGCAAATAAGCTTTTGGATCTGAAAAATGTCTCATGACTCTCAATACACTAGCTACATCAGTCAATAAAACTTGGCTTAATATATAAAATAAGTAAACACCAATATACAATATCACCTTATACTATGTATTATTTAAGAGTTTTAAATTTCTCAAATACAGATGGAAGGAAAAATACATACCGGTATTTCTGTTTCAATATTTCCATTTCCAAAGATGTATCGGCATTTGGCATTTCTTGTCTTTTTTCTTGGTTGAAAAACAGATAACAAAATAAATTCTGTGGGATAAAACAAAATAATTACTCAAATTGAATTAAATTCAGAAGTTATTTCTTGAGTATGTGCCAAAATTCAACCAGGCTCACTAGCACAAATATTCACAAGGCACAACTGTGGCCCTCAAAGAACCCACAGTTTTCCATGAGAAACATATATGTAAAGAGCTATAAAATTAAGTCATACATTAAAATACAGCATTAACATTAAAAATGTATGAATACATTAAAAATGTATGAGAAACATTAAAATGTACAAATAAAACAGAAGGAGTAAAATGGGGCATGGCGTTGTTCAGGAAGGGCCTTCACTGAATCATTTTATAAATTATCATGAAAAATGCCCATCATGGGAGGTGGTATTACATACAAAATTAGTTGTTAATTCTCTCAAGCTGCTCTGCACCATTATTCAACACAATTGAACCATGCAACAAAATTTCACAGGGAGAAACTTCTGAATTGTTATTTTAATAAATTTTGTTTTAATTTACTATGTTCAAAACCACAGGGGAGAGCCCAGGGGTGAGGTGAAATGACCAAGAATGAGGTGATTCTAGGAGTTCAGGCAAGAGATGAGGCTACTTGCACAGGCCACCCAGTCAAATGGACTCGAGCCTGGGGCTTGACTGTCTTGAGGGGACAAGGAGAGGGAGGGGACATGCCACGTGTGCCTCCTAGGTGGCTGGCTTGCATAGGCAAATGAATGGTGCTGGCATCGGTTGCAACAAGGAACTTTGGAGAAGGACTAGGACTTCTTCACTATTTTTCAGTAGGGGGTGTGAGCAGAGGGTGGGACATGGGAGCAGTGAAGACTGATCTCAAACATGCTGGCTTTGAGGCACTTTCAAGACATACAAGTAGAGATGTCAAGTAGGCAGCTGGGTATAGGGGCCTGGAACTCAAGGCTGAGCTCTAGGATAGAGAAATCAACTGCCGAGCACTCCGTGTTCAGGTAGTATTAGTGCAATCGGACACAGAGACAAGGTGGAGTTAGGATAAAGCCTAGACTGACACTTAGGTCAATTTTATCATTTTATGACTACATAAGGGAAAATTAACCTGCAAAGAACTCATGAAAAATAATGACAGACATGGGGGAAGCCCAGGCATGGTGAGGATTCGCACCAGGACTTCTGACTCTTCCTGTGGTTCCTTTTCCACTATAATGCAATGGCCTTGCTTAGTCTTTGATGGCTCTGTGTATTTTCTATAGTGGCCACGCCCTGTGTGTGTATGTACATGTGTGTTCTAGCTATACCCTTAGACATACAGATATATATACCTATATCTACTCATAAATGTAAGTGACATGTGACTAAGAAAAACAAATGCAGTCCCTGCACTATAAGAAAAGATACTGAAAGGCTATGGCTGGTCTGCCGCCCGTCTGTTCTCACAAGGCTGTGGCTTGCATTTAACACAGATGCTATGGATGAGCCCCCTGGAAGAGGAAAGCAAATGCCTCCCTCTTCCTGCCTATCACTTATTCATGTCCTTTAAAAAAACAAACAAACAAAAAATCACAAATATTTTTTTCCCACAGGCAGAGCAGACTCAAAGTCTGCAAAAGGGCCCCCTTAGGGATAACACAATGAATGAAGTCAAGCAGTAGCACCTTATTGATGGTATTTGTTA
The DNA here is from genome assembly GCF_000956105.1 of Propithecus coquereli. NCBI lineage: Eukaryota > Metazoa > Chordata > Mammalia > Primates > Indriidae > Propithecus > Propithecus coquereli. The sequence goes on along the minus strand of NW_012154173.1, from coordinate 10,939,148 downwards.
TGTGTACTTACAAATAACCTCCCAGTAGATCTGGGTTTGTTGGGATAGACAATGGTGGATTTCTGATCCACTTTGCGTAGGAACCAGAGTGGCAGCTTCTTCTCCAAGCCGGTATGAAGTTCCACCTAAAGTGCATTTTGGATTTATTGATAGAATCATTAATTAGTATCTGGAATTCTTGTGCTGCACAGAAGCCATCATTAGTTCAGCAGGATGAGAACTGATTCCTACATCCTGACTTCTGCACAGCAGGTGGGCTGGCCAGGTGTCCTTAGCTCCTAGCTCATAGTCACTGGCCCCTGCCTTTCATCTCACCCACTGACAAAACAAGGGCAGTGATCGCTCGGCAGTCCAGGGGCAAGATGTTTAAAGAAGGAATTCAATTTAAGCCAGCAGGTGTTTATTGTTCAGGGACTGTGAGTAACACTGGAGATATAAAGGAGAAAAAGATAGTCATACTCTTGGGGTGTTACACTACTACGAAATGTGCACAACTTGGAAGTGTGCATGGTATGAATATATACATATAATTTACATATGTATATGAATGTATATGCACATATACCTAGGGTAGGAGACAGGAAGGAGTGCGTAACGGGGGGAAGACAAAGGTAAGCAGTGAAAGAACTAGAACTAGCATGCCTAAGAGGCTTTTAGACATTTTTCATGCTGTGCTGTCAGGTGCAACTTGGTTTATCCATGACCTATGTTGAATATAATTTCTATTTTTTTGGGATATAATATTTTATCTCATTTAATGTTTTTACCTTGAGTTTACATTTAATTTTTCATATTTTCTACTTTTTTGTTTGTGTTTGCCAGATTTATCTGGGACTCTTTTGTGTGTGTCTGTCGTTTAGATATGTTTATTATAATTACCATGTAGTGAGATTTGCTTTCTAATATAAGACCATATGCTTTTCAATACAAGAGCATTTACACGATTTATAGTCACAAATGGTGAGAAGGTAAGAACTTTCCTGATCACACTGCTTAAAATTGTACCCCCATCGCCCCACCCCCACATGACACTCTCCCTGACTGGCTTCCTTGCTATTTTTATAGCACTTACAACTATTTAACATACTGTATATTAGTTCCAGTTTCAAGAAAAGCTACATTTTCTTGTATTTTATTAGCAACATCAGTTAGTTGTTCTCTTTGATTTTCTATAATAATTTCCAAGATTTTATTTTTCCCTTGGGTCTTTACGGTAATATTCCTTTCCCCTTGCCACATGTATATTTTTGAGGTCACGTGTTATTACTCACTTATTCAAACTTGATTGGAAAGATTTATCCAAGCCCAGCGTTTGCCAACAGATAAAGTGCATGGTGTAGCTTAACCTGTTCACGATCTACATAGGAGCTGCCAGATTACCTCTCTCAGATATGGTCCTGGCAGAGGCTGACAAGCAGAGCTCCAAGTCCAATGTGGGTTCAGTGGGACCCACTGGGCATGGCTCTACAGGCCTATGGTAGCATCTTTACCTCCTCTGACTGGTGGGGTTTCCATGCTGAAGGGCAAGATGTACTCTGTGAATTTCATTTCCTAATTTGCAGTGAGGCTATAAATGTTTATGGGGTGTCTGCAGCTGCCAGCACTGTGCTGGAAAGTGGCCATGCCAATGTACCCCAAACAGCTCTCAGCCCCTCAAAATACTCACAACTCCTGCCCCAAGGAACTAAAAGTTCCTGTACTGAAACATCTCCCAGCACGTGCTATCACAGGGACCTCTCTGTCACCACATGTGCTCAAGACCATTCTGTGAGAGGACTAAATGACCCTGTAAAATAAGTGACTCAACCCTTTTTGCTCCCAGTTCTGTTGTGGGCTCAGACACAGGTTTCAGAATGGATGCAGACAGTTGCTTAAGAAACAACTCAGGGGAAACGGGAGAATGATGTCCTGGTTTTCTAGTAGATGCTGTTCTCGATCCAAAACAGGGAACAGGTAACATGGGGGTACTAGGCTTTGTGCTGTTCGGTTTCAGGGAGCAAAGTGAATACAATACAGGATCAGAGGATCATGCTTTCAACTCAACCACACTGACATTGTAGTTGTGTGGGCTTCCCCAAGACATTTTATCTGGTGTTGTTGCTTATATTATTATTTTTAATTTATTTTCCCTGGTATTTTAAAGAGTTTTCAGGACAGTTATGAGGGACTGCTGACATCCCTGCTGAGAGGTTTATACAGCACTCTCCTTACCACCTGCCTGGAGTCCTAAACTCCACCCTTGTTATAGTAATAACCTGCCATTAGAGCTTCCTTCCTCCAGTCTTTCCCCACTAAACCAAGATTATAGCAGATCATCTTAAATACCATTTTCATTTTATGAGAGCTGATAATAACTCTCCACTCATTAACAAAGTAACCCGAAGCACTTCATCATTTATTGCCCTTTCTTTCAAAGCTACGGTCTTTCTTTGCTGTTTTTCAATAAAACCCTCCATCATCTGGGGTCACCTTATCGCTCTCTAAAACGAACCATCCTTCTAGGCAAGATGGCCTCGTGACAGCACCTTAGCCACTTCCCCTAGTCGTGCTTTGTCCCTTTGCTCCTGTGGGGTCCCTCTTCCTGGACAGTCTCAGGCCCTTTTAAGTCCCAGCCATCTTTCAACACGGACTTAGCCCACACCTTCCATGTAGCATAACCTGAATTATTTTTGCATTTTTTTCTGTACCTGATAACAATTTAATTAATATGTTTTTGTTCCCTAAATGTTCCAAGCTCTCTATATAATACACAGCTCAGTCACAGATCAGAGTTTAGGAATAGTTCTAAGTTGATTTTTTTTTTATGAGCAAAAGCAGAGAAGTTTTTGAAAGCAAAGTACACTATTACAGAAAAGAAAAGTGTGGACTGATTCAGAAAGCAAAGTCTCCATGTTGATTTTTGATATCTCATTCTCTGAGTGTTTAGTTCGGGTGCTAAGCAGGCAGATTTTACTCGGTAAAATCAGGAACCACATCCATTTATTTTCTCTGGGTTCTCAAGCCAAGTTGTACTGCATTTTGCACATACCATGTACTGCAACACTGTTTTTGAACAAATAAATGCTAATGTGTAGATGAATGTATAACAGGAAAGAAACAATTGTGACCTGAGACCAAAAAAAAAAAAATGAAGAGGAGACAAGAGTGAAGAGAAAGTTGTATCTTTGCATGGATTTTTCTTTTTATGGAACAGACTGAAGTTTCTGAATGCATATATTCAACTGATCATCAGATATTCTTGAAGCATCAAATATTCCCAATCAAACTTGAAATTTAAAGACAATACAGTTAAGAGCAAAGAAATAACTTTGTGTTATATGCCAGGAAACCACCTTGCAAGATTCAATAGCCAAGGACCTATTCAGAAACCTTTGACTCTAGCAAATTTTACATCAAATTGTCTAGAAAAATGAGAGATGTCCCAAGAGAACAAAACCTCATGGATGTCGTTAAAACTTCCATATCAAACATGCCATGGGGACCCTGTAATTCCCTACCCCAAATATCAGGAGTTCCTTTGAACAGCTGGTCTGTGACAAGACTGAATACCTCACCCCAGGGAGGTTCTTGGTCCAGCTACCTGGTTAGCCACATGTTGACATAAAAAAGAGCCTCAGGCAATTTCTCAATTTCTCTACTGTGATTGTTCTAGGACATTTTCTTCACCATCTTTGATCATAGCAGGATACGAGAGAACATGCAAACAGGATGTTGTTCCTCAGGATTGAGAAAACATCCGTATTAAATAACTGTGTTCTCAGAAAATCAGCCATTCTTATATACAAATAATTATAATGATATTAATTTTAGTAAGTTTTCAACTTAACAATATTTTCAACTTACAATGGATTTATCAGGACACAACTCATCATAAGTTGAAGAGCATCTGTACTTGCCTGCATAGCGATTCTCTTCAGTGATGCATGTTTCTGGACCTCAGCGATGTCGCCAACTGCCAAACCAATCTGAAGTATGGCACAAAATTTAATCACTACAGCTATAATGGCCCACCTAAAAATGCACTTAAGGTCTGTCTTAGTCCATCTAAGCTGCTATAATAAAATAACTTACACACGGTAATTTATAAATGGCATAAATCTATTGCTCATGGTTCTGGAGGCTCGGAAGTCCAAAATCAAGGTACCAGCAGATTTGATATCTGACAAGGGCACTCATAGATGGTGGCTTGTATGTGTTCTCACATGGGAGAAGGTCAAAAGGGGGTAACAGCTCCCTTATACTTCCTCTCATAAAGGTGCTAATCCCATTCATGAGGACTCTGCCTTCATGGCTTAATCACCTCCCAAAGGGCCTACCTTCTGATACCATCTCTTTGGGAATGAGGTTTCTGTATACACATTTTGGAAGAGACATAAACGTTCAAACCATAGCAAGGTCTCTCTGGCTGAAGTGGGAGAGTGGGCATGCAATCTACTCACTAGTAATGGCTGCACAATGCTTTGCTAATGTACCTTGTAGAAAACTGCAAAGCCTCTATACCTTTGCAACAGTGATGGCCACATTGGGGTCCAGTAATCTTAAGTGTTATCATGAAAACTTAAGACACACAAATTAATCTGAAATTCATTTTAATTTATAATAAAAATACATTATTTTTGGAGAGGACAGGGGTGATCTGATGTCAAATGCTATTGTCAAATGATGTCAAATGCCACACTACATGGTTGGAAACTCCAAGAGTTTAGCAACTAAGGTAGAGGTAAGAGTGATTTGACAACATGGAAAAGTTAAAACATTAAACTAAGGATTGAGAGATTTTATATCTTACATATGTTCAGCAGAAAAAGGTACACTTTAGGGGCGAGAGAGGCTCTGGTGAAAAACCCATCTAGATATCCATGGCTAGAAAGAATCGGGTGAGGGGAAACTATTAGCCGAGTTCTACTCAATCTAATGAAATTAGCTCATTCCACTCACCCTTTCATTTATTTTTGAGGCACTTTTAGTCCCTGCCTATGCTGAGCTAGCATTCAGCACACTGCATCAGAGAGGAAAACCCAGTGCCTGCTCTCAAGGCACTCAAAGATGAATCAACTCCATGAGAGAAGGGCTCTTTCTCTGTCAAGGTCACCCACTGGATGCCCAGTGCTTAGCAAAGAGCAGGGCACATAGTAGGCATGCAAAATATTCACTGAATGATTGAACAGTGGGAGAGTGTATCCTAGGGCTTATAAACTAGCACTGAGAACGATATATAATCAGCAAATAGGTTTTACTGGGCAGGATAACGTTGTTTGGTTTTTAATTTGCAAGCCCTTACTTAGATGGGCGTTCTCACCAATTTACAGCAGCCCCCATCCCAACTAATCATCTCACACCTGCTGCTTCACACATTTAAGATATTTCCTGGGCTCTGAAGCTATCTCGGCTTATGAGCCACAGAAAAGATCAATTAACTCTGAATAGTATATAACATTTATTGAATGCTTATCACGTGCCAAGCACCGTCATTAGCTCATTTAATCTTGACAATAACCTAGGAAGTAGGTTTCATTATTATTATCTTTCTCTGATTTGTGTCTTCAAAACTATAACAATACAAGGAAAGGGCACCCAATTTAGACTAAGGTAATAGCGGTGGGGATTCGTAAAGGAAGGCTTCCCAGAAGAGATGATTCTTGAGCTGAGTTTTGAAAACTTAGAAAGAGTTAAACCCATCGTGGAGTTAACCCATGGTGGGAGGTTTTTCCAGGCAAAAGGAACAGACTGTGCGGAGTCCAGGAGGCATGAAAGAAAGCGTGGCACATGGAAGGAATGTGCATTTCTGGATGGGTCCTGGGAACAGTGGGGAGTTGGATGAGATCCAGATTGCAGGGACCCTTGCCTGGGGTGCTGATGGGTTTAGACTGGATGCAACCCTTTTAAGAGTCACAGATAAAAACTTTAAAAGAGCCACTAATAGACGCAGCTTTTTATTATCAGAACATCATTGTGGTGATGATTTGTAGGAAGAATTGCACAGAGAAGTGAGACAAGACAGAGATACCCTTCAGGCTACTGCAGCAATGTAGAGGAGGAGCCATGAGGTGAAGCCAACTGGAAATAGATGTAAGAGGCAAATAATTATCGAAAGAACGAAGGAAAAAGGGGGGAGGGTGGAGTTGAGAATATCTGCCAACGATGCAAATAGGAGATGGTACTGAGAGGCAGTAGCAGATTTCCAAGGGAAGATAATGCCAGTCTTGGCTCTGTTGGGTTTGATTTTGCTCCAGGACATGCAGGTAGAGATGCCTGGTGGGTGCTGTGCATGTGGATCCTCAGCATGGCGCCAACCTGTAGTGCTGCTAAGCCACACTCTCCTCTGGATAGTTATCTTCCAAAACGTAAGCAATTATAAAAGAAGAATGTGGGCTCTATGTCCTCCTCTATTATTCCTAGTGCCATCCTTTGTTTTTCTAGGTCACCAAAATAAAACTCGGGAGCTATATCAGATAAATAGATAAAAACACCTAGGAGTCTGTATTATTTTCTTCTTTCCAGAAACACTGCCTACCACAGATTCTGGTACAGGGTCAGACTCAGAGATAAGTGTGTTAAATGCGTGCGTGTATGCTGAAATGGATAAGGGAAAACCAGGCACCATAAAGTCAATAAGGGCTCCCCATAGACCTGCAATGGGATACACTTCTGCCTGCATTGGCCAACAAGCTCATGGCTCAAGCAGACTCTCTAGAGCCTTCCATGGGGAAGGGCACTCTCGTGTCTGCTGAGGGTGTCTAGACTTTGGGTTAGAAGTGGCATCTGAATGCTGCAGACGCCCTCTACATGAGAGACTCTTCCTTACCTGGATCTCTGGTCAACAATAAATTTGAGTATAGAGACAATCTACCGTCCATAAAGGTCTCTGCCTAGCCTCTGACCCCCTCCCCAATCCTAGTTCTTCATAGCATTTATCACCCCCATGACCGAGTACTGGTCTGTTTTGTTCACCACTGTTTCCCAGGACCTGCAACAGTGCCTGGCATTTGGTAGACTTTTGGTAAGTATTTGCCAAGTGAATGCATCGCTGCATCTCCTGAGCCTCTTGAGGTGCCTGATATTCCCCAGACACCAAGTGAATGCTGAATGAATGGATTTTGTAGTAACCCCTTCCCCATCCCACAGTGGAGGGATATTAAGGAAGTTAAGAATAATTATCATTATCAAATGTGCCAAATGATCAACAGGAACTACAGAGAAAAATTACTTACAAGTAAATTCACGAGGACAATTGGGACAAGGAGCGTGAAGATAATAAGGTGCACAAAGGACAGAAATGGATATGTCAATTCGTTTCTCAAAAATGGTTCTAGGAAGGCATCCCGGTAACTGATGTCTCCCAGCATCATGCTGAAGGTCTGGATTATGGCTAGCCACGGAGTGCTGAAGGTGTCCTGAAAACAGATGGGAAGGTAAAAGTGAAATGCGAAATGTATGTAATGAAAAAATGTTTCCTGGAGAGTAAAATGATAAAAATTATATTAAGAATACTTTTTAAAAGTCATAGGCATGTAGCTACTGAAATACAGTGATATGAAATATTAATAAACTGTGGCAAAGTCATAAAAGCTCTTTTCTACACAAATAACAAATCATTGTGTATTCTACATAAACTTTTTGACAATGGAAAAAGTCATTTAGTAAGATTATAGTTTTTTTCTGCAATAAAAATCATTTGAAAGATACATCAGATTAAAAAAACTAAAGTATTCAAATACTGTTGTATGATTATTAATTTTCTAGGCTATTGAGATTTAAGTATAAATATATATTTCTAATATTCACAGTGATGAAATCAATTACTGATGCGAGTGCCTTACCTGCATATTCAAGAGGACATAAAAGCTGAGTCCAAAAGCCACAAAAAGGAAGACAAATACAACTGTAGATCTAAACAGAGTTTTTAAAATTACCTCCAACATAACAATGAAAATTCCACAAGTTTCAAATCTAGGAAAATAAAAATAAATTTAAAGTAATTACTCACTTTTGTAGTCAAAGTGTATTTCATTCAGTGACAATAATTATCATGCATTAAATCAGGTACTGGATTTCACAGATGAGATAACTGAGGCCAATTATTTTAAAAAAGAAGACATGAGAATTCATGAAAAATCAAGTCTTATTTTCAAGCTCTTTATCAAATTACTTCTTTTCCCTCTTCTTGTTAATGTCTATTTTTAATCATTTTATCACTTGACCACTGGACATTACTTCAGCCAAAGTAGGAACGAAAAATCATAGCTTTCCAATATCAAAGAAGACGCTACCAAATGCTTAATACAGATATCAGAGAGATGAATTGTGCGAAGCATCAAGAAGAGATTGATGAAATGAGCTCATGTTCCTGCAGGCATCTATTGCAGGGCACATAACACATAATTTACATTCACCCATCCTCACGACCTCCTTTGATTTCCTTTTGTCCCCCCAGCACCCTACACTGTGAAATGTTTGGGTAGACAATGAGTGTGTCATCTGGCCACTAACTTGTACTTTTCCTTTGGCAAAGACAACTTGTTAAAAGGAGGAAACCGTAAGATTCTAAAGCTGAAAGAGACTCCAGTTAAGTACACAGGTAACTCGCCACCGATAATGAACCTGTCTTGAATCCTCATGACTTCTGGGTAGCTGCCCTTCCCACATACCAGGTCCTCTCTGAGAGGCCAGGCTCACCTTTGTGTCACTGTGCTTATGACACAGCAATACAGATAGTACAGTGGGAAAAGAATGATCCCTGGAGTAAGAAAGACTTTGGTTAAATACCTGTCTCTTGAGTGACAAGCTAAAATCTTGGGAAAGTTACTTAACTCAGTGCTTCAGCTTCCTTTCGAGTAATAACATTTGTCTCCTGTTATCGTAAAGATTACGTGAAATAACATTTAACTCAACATTAGCAATTGTCAGAGGTAGAGGAACTCAGCCTTTTTTCCCTCTCTAGAATTAGATTCTCTGGGCTTATTTTTTTCTTTTATACCTATGAGTTCATTTTGAGTATTTTAACACAAAGTAGATGCTTACAAAATAGTATCAGGTAAAAGAAGAACAGCCAACACTTTTATTCCTGCTTACTTCCTAGATTTAATCTAGGTTTATCTAGACCAGTTGGTCTTGACCTGGGCTCATTTGGCACCCAGGAGACATTTGGCAATGTCTGGATACATTTTTGGTTGTTACAACTGGGATGGTATGTATGCTACTGGTATCTAGTGGGTAAAAGCCAGGAAGGCAGTTAAACATTTTAAAATACACAAGACGGTCCCCCCACACAATAAAAAGAATTATCTAGCCCCAAATTTCAATAGTGCCAAAGTTGGGAAACCCTGGTCTACACTCTGAACTCAAGAACCACCCCACATCTTTCCTTAATAGGATATAACAAATACCTTCACATTTTAAAACAACTGGAAAAGGAAGCCACTTATAATAGTTTTTCTCTTGATATTAAAAATGCCTAAAGAATATAGAAATCATTCAAGTTGGTTTTACCTTTGAAGATACAACAAGAAGTTAATCCAGTAGAAGAATACAGCAATCGCTCCACATTGCCACTGCATAAAAGCTGGTATGTTAGCAAACAAGGGCAGCACAAAAATGATGCTTGCTGTGTAGATAATCCATTCAGTGAGATTATTAATATCCCGAAAGTAATTACTTTTCTGGGATTGAAAAGAATGAAAAATGACCACATATAAGAGACCTAGCATCTTATGGATGGTTATATATATGTAACCAGTAACTAAATTTTTCTGAAATTACAGCTATCAGGAGAGAAGTTTAGGACCAAGAAGTCACTTCCTGCCATCTTGCGTTGACTTCAGAGGCCCTTGGGTACAGATCAGTGTTGGAGATGGCGCAGAGACATCTGTTAACCTGGTACACCGGGAGTCTGATGCCTACGGAAATCCTACAAGTTGCTGGGCTTTTCCTGTAGAGTCCACTCCATGTTAAGGAAACTTCTGGGGAGTGCAAGTTGGTTTGGTAATTCCTGGGACCTTGCTGTCTGTATAAGAACATGCATGTGGAGCTCAGGATACATGAACTAAAGCTGCTTCTAAGGAAGTTTGAGACCTGTTCTGAGACTTAATTAGGAAATGAGAACAAATCGTAATGGACATATTTTGGACATTAAATTTCCCATAGAGTAGACCACTTAAATATCAAGAAGAAAATGTGGAGATCAAATCTGACACAGAATTCATACAACTTTATAGCACAATTTAAACTATAATCTGTAATTTTTATTCTGGGAAAAATGAAAATAATGGCAAGAGAGATTCAGTAATATGCCCTAAATCATTTAAGGTAACATGGAACAATATAGTCTAACTCTCAGAATTGGGACAATTTATTAATACTTAAAGTATATATATGAAAGTACTTATAAAATACAATATTAAATAAATGCAAAGCATTATTATCATCAAATTATTTACTGCAAATATCCATATGCTTACATGATGTAACAGAAAATTTTCATAGAAAATGAGATGTTGTATATGAGGTATATGACATATAATAACATTTACAAAAA
>NW_012154173.1:10910156-10927753 GCF_000956105.1 Propithecus coquereli | reverse complement strand
ATAAAATAAAACACTTTAACTTCTTCATAATTTCCACTATTAAATATTTATTTTGTTGTGCTTCATTTCTATGTACTGTCTACATCTGAGTTAAACAGAAAATTATCGTGATGGCAATACTCATCTCATTTATTAGAGATGACACATATTCATTTCATAATGTCCTTATTAAGAGAGGTTCGAAAATTGATATAGGTCTACAGATTCTAAAGGAATATGAAAGACAATATCCAGATGCTGCCAAATGTTTCCTGGGTGCCAAATGAACCCAGATCAAGAACAACTGCTCTAGATAAACCTAGATTAAATCTAGGAAGTAAGCAGGAATAAAAGTGTTGGCTATTCTTCTTTTACCTGATATTATTTTGTAAGTATTCTAAAGGAATATGAATCTGTAGACCTATATAAAATTTTTAAATTTTGGTAAAATACACATAAAATTTGCCATTTTAAAAGTTTTACCTTTTACATGTACATTTATACTTTAAAATGTATAATTCAATAACATTAAATACAATGTTCTGCAGCCATCACCACTATCTAGTTCTGTAACTTTTTCATCATTCCAAACGGAAACCCCATGCTCACTCCCTGCAGTCCTTGGCAACCACAAATCGGCTTCCCTGTAGACCTATTTTACAGTTTTACACTTCGGCCTTCAAGCTAGCATCTCATAAATGTCAATTCCTTTTAAATTTGTTTACACACTCAATTTATTAATCTATTTATTTTTACTTCCTCACATTTCATAAAGGATTTTAGGAGAAATTGGTACCATGTATGAATTCTACAGGGTATTTATAATAATCAAAGTCCTGATATTTCAAATTTATCATTGACTTAGGATTCTTAAGAATAAATGTTTTTAAAATATTCTCTTATTTTAAAAAGTTGAAGTTTGAAAATACCGTGGTGTCTAATTTAATTTCTGAATGGTCACTAGTTTCATTGATGATTCCAGTTGAGTTGAAAGCCATTCCTGGCTTTATATTGACAACAAGAAGACTCATAGGTATGAGACCAAGACAGTAAGATCCTAGGTTCATCATGTGGGCTCTAAATCCATAAGCCAACCTACAAAAAAAATAAGCAAACCATAATTGAGTCATTTCAAACAAAATTTGGCCTCAGATAGCTGGTTCCTCACCGTCTCCACCAGCAAGCTGCAGCACAAACCCCCGTGTGTGGCATGCCCCGCCACACACTGGGACTGGGGTGTGGGGTGGAGAGCCCTTTGTCCTGGAAAGTGGGGTTTGGCCAGAAGGGGACCACACCCTCACCCCCCATGCAAAGCATGTCCATGGGGAACCTTGTGTTCAACCATTCATAGACAACCTGCTTCTGGGTTGGGGTTCTGTATGTAGCAGAGAAACTACCTTGCTGCTATCTATTGAAAGTCCTCAACTCAATGGTTTGTAAAAATAAAGAATTTTTTAAAAACACAAAAAAAAGACAAGAAAAAAGGAAAAAACAAAACTATAAACAAAAAATATTTGCTTACGATGTCTATGGAAAAAGTAGTTATAATCTCTTTCAGGAATCTATTTGATAAATGCACTGAACTTTAGAACCAAGAGAACTTTCTAATTCATCTTTTTCATTTTCAAAGAAGGAATCTCAACTTCTGAGCAAACATGGCTTACCAATTAATGGAAGGGCAGAGAATTTAAGCCCACATGACTTGACTCAAAGGTGAGTGTTCTTCCCTAGAACATACCTATTACTTCATTGCCACTAAATTGTAGGGTGCAGCATGCTTTTTCAAGTTTTATATAATGACTCCCTCTCACACCCCAAATATTGCATTTAATGTCAAAGATAAACAATGTCAGCATCTTCAACACCAAAACTTGCCTTTGATATTTATTTTTTCCAAAGTATAAAACATTAAAATAACAAAATTTAAAACATTAAAATACAATTAGAACATAATTGTTTAGAAGACTTTTAACAGATTTAATGGGAACAACATTAAAAAAGAAATACTACTCAGTACATACCATTTCATAAGTAAGTATTCTTTACACACAGGATGATTGAGAAGCTCTATGCGGTTATGTTGTACCATTGCCTGAAAAATAAGGTAAGAGCGATAAAATTAGTCATATTAAACTACCAGATACAAACTAAGCTTTCTATTTTCTGGTTTTATAACTTAATTTTGATATTATAAAAAGTAACACTTGCTTATTTTACAAAATTTGAAAAACTTAAAAGTAATATCAAGATTTTAAAAAAAAACACAAATTAGAGAGAACCATTATACAGGGCAATTACTTGATTCGGTCTGTCTCTTTTGATCTCTGATTGGTTGAGATAGTATAAGCTTCTACATCTTATATAGGGTTACAACAGGAAAGAACATTAAAGATAAATCATCAAGAGTTACATCTTCATTCTGTCCTTGAAGAAATTCAGTCTTTATCTTTCTAGAAGGATTTTAAATAGTAGAATACATATAAATAGTAGTTAAATTAATCTATAGATTGTAAGTTTTTATGAGAGTTATTAGAAACTACTAGCATCCATTTAAAAATTAATTTTTAATTATGCGAGAAATATATAAATAGAGGGACTGATGTCAGCAACATAGCTGAATCTTACTGCCCCAGGAAGCCCCAGACCCTCTTTCCTGCAACAGAGCCACCAAATGATTATAACAACAATACACAAACCAATTTGCTTTGTGAGCAATCCAGAACCCAGTTAAAAGGTTCTTGCACCCCAGTTGAGCATGTAGCCAAAAAGTACCAAATCAAAGACAGTAGGGAAATTCATGACATTAACTCATCACAGCCCCTCCCTCTGGCATAGCACAATGCCATTGGGAGAAAACTCCCAACTCTTGGCTTCTCCTTGGGGAGAGAAAGAGAAGAGTGGAACATATACATCCAATGTTCTGATCTTTTGGAGGACTGCCCAAGGGAATGATTTCTATCTTGCCTGAACCTAAGTGCTGACAGGAGAGGCCCACTGAGAACAAAGTAGGTCACAGGGGCTTGGTCTAATACCAGAGAAGCTGCAGTGTAACAGACAGACACTAGGCAGTGCTCCAGTATCATGGCTTGCTACAGCATGATACAGAGGCTACAATACTGCAAACATACAGCAGGGGGAGGTCCTGAGTAGAAATAGGCAAATCTCTTGAACTAGGAAATTCCATTCACATGCCCAGACAATATGAATCCCTAGAAAAGGCTTGAGAGTTTTCCAGAATCTAGCTAGGCTGATTGGTGAAGGTCCTACTTGTATAAAGTAAGACTGTAAAAACTGGGAAAGGTGACTGTTTTTGTTTTTTTTTTCCAAAAGCCAACTTCCAACAAATGATAACAAGTCATACAAAGAAACACAGAAATATAACTCAATCAAAGGAACAAATTAAATCTCAAAAATCAAACCCTAAAGAAACAGAGATATATGAATTTTCAGACAATTAATAGAAAACAACCATCATAAGGATGCTCAATTAACTAAAAAAGAACAGATAGAAAACTAAACAAAATCAAGAAAACTTTGCATGAACAAAATTAAAATATCAACAAAGAGATAAAAACCAAGAAAAAGAAAACAGAAATTCTGAAATTCTGGAGCTGAAGAATACACTAACTGAGTTGAAAATTTTCACTAGAGGAGTTCAACAGCAAACTTGACCAGGCAGAAAAAAGAATGAGTGAACTCAAAGACAGGATGTTTGAAATCGTTGAGTCAGAAAAGCAAAAAGAAAAAATAATGAAGAAAACTGAGGAAAACCTATGGGGTTTATAGGACACAATCAAGCAGAACAACATATGCATTATGGAGTTCCCAAAGAAGAAAAAAGAGGGAAATGGTTAGAGAGCCTATCTGACAAAATAATGTCTGAAAATTTCCCAAATCTGAGAAGAGAAATGGACACAAACATTCAAGAAGCTCAAATAACTTCAATTATCACAAATCAAAAGAGACCTACCCTGAAACACATTATAATCAAACTATCATAAGTCACAGATAAAGAAAGAATCTTGAAATCAGCAAAAGAAAAGCAACTCATTACCTACAAGGGAGCTTCAACAATATTATCAGTAAATATCTCAGCAGAAACCTGGCAGGCTAGAAGGGAGTGAGATGATATATTCAAAGTGTTGAAAGAAAACAAACTACTAACCAAGAATACTATAATAAAACTGTCCTTCAAAAATAAAGGCTCTGCAGAGCTAAAAAGCTTTGCATGGAAAAAATGTGAGTCCGCTGCCATCACCAGTGTTGAGTACATAAAATCCACGAGTCTGCATTCTTCACACTCCAAGTGCCCAGTAAGCCTGTAGATTTCACTTTATGTGGCAGTTGGTACCATGGTCTGTACCAAAGGCTTCCATGTAGGGAAATAAACTCATTTAAGGTAAATGAAAATTCCTCATTAGCCTAGACCGGGTTGTCCAATAGAACTTTCTACCATGATAGAAATGTCTTGTATCTGTGCTGTCCAATATGAGAGCCACAAACCACAGGAGCTACTGAGTACTTGAAATGTGGCAAGTGAAAATGAAGAAATAAATTTTTAACTTTATTTAATTTTAACTACTTTTGATTTAGGTAGCCACATGTCACTAGTAGCTACCATATTTGACAGCACAGATACAGACCAAAATTTGCAGATCTAATCCTCAAACATGTTTTATGCATGCACACAATTTTAATTTGTTGTCGATATTTACACAAGCATGGGCTGCTATTGCTACGTGGCAATAATTTGTTGAAACTAGTGGCCACTCTCCTTATAGCCAGGAGCCTATGTTACTCATCTGTTACCTATTTTCTCTGCAGTTATTTATTTGAGTTTGGGACCCTTTATTTGACTGAAGTGGATCATATGCATGGCCTTCATTGCTTCGTTGGTGAGAAACGTAAATGCACTCTTTGAAATAAGAGCTGGTTTGGAGCAAGTCTCAGGAAATTCAGGTCCATGCTGTATGTTCACAGCCTTCTTTAGATTTGGTTCATCCCTCTGGATGGAGCCAAGAGCTTCTGAATGGTCAGACTTTACCTTGGAGCCCAGCAGCTGACTGAATTTGGAAGCTGTGGCTGTAAAATGTCACCCCTTGCATTTTCCTGTGGTTTACACTGGAGGAAACTATTGAATGGATAGGTGGGTAGAGGTGCGGAGCAAGTACTGACTGTGTCGTCCACGGTCTGTTCAGTTCTGGATTGGGGCAGGTCTTACATGACCATTAGAACTGAAGTATAGAACTTTGAATTACAGCAATTATAAAAAAAAAAAGATTGCTTATTTTACTAAAAATAAAGGGTTGGGCCACATGGCACACACAGATGTGGAACTATAAAACTGGAATTCTCTCCAGGCCCCTTCCATTTCTACCAAATGTGAGCCTGTATCAAAACATTTTAGAACCCAGGTGGAAAGTGCCTGGAAGATGAGAACACTGGACTTACATTTAGGGCTGTAAGAGGCTCATATATAGCATCCTGTGTAGGTCTTACTTTTTTGGTGAATGCTGATGGACATTGAAGATATTTGAAATTATATTCAATCTGTAGAAGACATAAATTTTAAAAGAAATTAGTTAGTTTAGTATAGACTCCAAAAGTAGTTCCTGAAAAATCAAATATATAAGCCTGCAATTCCACTGAAAATTAAGTGATTTGAAAAAAACTGAGTCATTTCAAGTGGAGAAAAGGAAATTGAATTATTGCATATTAATTACAAAAATAAATATGTTGGAAGGTTGTTCTGTAATTGCTTCACAACTCATAGGCATGGAAAAAGAGGAATTCTCAAAGGATAATTAGGTATTTTAGACATTCGTTCTGGCAAAGCTATCCCAGAAAATATAAAGACTAACAACAACACTCAATAATGCTGTTAGACACAATTAAAATATTAGGGAAAAACTGAGCATGTAAGGGAAAATTTTTCTTACAATTAGATAATATAATAATATGACAGATGAAACCAATATTTACCATTGATGATAGATTGTAGAACTAAAGGAACAATACTTTTAATATTCCTTGAAGAATTATACTAAAATAAATCTCAAATTATCATGATAAAATAAACTTACATGGTAGTCTAGACGGGACTTATCCTCTGTGGAATGCAACATGCAGAAATCTAAAAGAACCTCCAAGAGAGAAAAAAACAGCTAAGATATCTGGGCAGGGCAGAACATTATATATGAGGAAAGATTTTATCCCATTTCTAAGATAACACATAAGATATTCTCCTGCCATTCCTTTGCTTCTTGTACCTCAAGGATAAATTATAATCCATGTCATTCAGGAACAAAATTTAAAATACAAAGTGTTACAAATATTTCTGCATGCCTCAGAAACACCAGCTGATTCAGAAAAATACCATGTATTGACAATGTAATCGTATTTACTATAATTTGGGTAAGAGATATTCCACTAGTTTTGCCTATGATGTGATGTCTTTCTGGGCTTCTAGAGAATATATAGATTACAGGTTGAACATCCCTAGTCAGAAAATCCAAAATCTGAAATGCTCCAAAATCCAAAATTTTTTGAGCACCAACATGATGCCATGAGTGGAAAATTCCACATATAAGTACTTAATACAAACTTTGTTGCATACATAAAATTATTAAAAATATTGTAGAAAATTACCTTCAGGCTTGGTGTATAAGGTGTATATGAAACATAAATGTATTTCATATTTAGACTTGGATCCCATCCCCAAGATATCTCATTATATATATACAAATATTCCAAAATTCAAAACACTTCTGGTCCCAAACATTTTGGATAAGGAATACTCAACCTGTATTAAGGATTCCTGTGCTCAGTATCTTACAGTGCAAATGTATTGTCCCTAATTGAGATCTTTCATCCTAGCACTGAGGTCTTTCTATGATTTAGGTCCCATCTTCTGTACTGCTCCAGTCTGGAGTACTGTGTTTGCTTCTGTTCCTCACTCACCAAGCAACACGGAGAGAGTATGTGTTCAGAGGAGATTCAGACAGGATAGTGGGGGATAGACGTTATAACAAGAAATAAAGACCCTCTAGACGTTTAACTCGGGGAAAGAACACTTATGGGGTTATTGGAGCCATCCCTATGTGTGTGGAGATATGTGTTTCTGTGGGGTCCCTGTGTACATAAATAATTAGAGACATTCCAAATCTGGTAGCCTAAATTTGTGATCCTGAGACAGAAATACTGCCTGACCAGGCTACCCTCTTGGAACCAGAGCAGGACACAGGCCCAGATGGCCCTATCAGCATGTCCAGGAGTTCCTGGGATATCTGGTCAACCCCACCTGCAGAACTGGAGAGTAGAAGGTTGGAATATGCCCTGAAGGGAAGAAACGGGGGACCTGACCTATCTCAGGTACCAGAGGGACTTAGGAAATTTCAAGGAAGGCTCTGTTCATGACCAGATGGCAGTACTGGGGGGCAGAACAAGCATAATGAAAAATAAAGCCAAGCCCAGTCAGTAGTGCTGTGCAAGGCAGGACCAAACAAAGTTTTAATAATCAGGCAAAAGAAGGGATGGGCTGCCTTGGGTGGGGTTGGGGTTGTAAAAGCAACTTTTCAGAAATGTTGTATAAGTAATTCAAATACATGAAGTGAGGCTAAACTAAAAGACCTTTAAGTTCCCTTATTTTATTGAAAAAAAATTCACAATACAAAAATAATATGTCATGCAGAAAACTAACTAGAAAATATAGTAGCAGAAAAAAGGAAAAATAGCCAATCATAATCCCGTAACAGATTTCTTACTAAGATTTTCTTATAATTTCTTCAACTCTTTATTATGTTTTCCATATGTGATTATTTCTAACATATATATTTTTACAATTATAAATAATGCTGCAGGAAACATTCTATATAAATCTATCTCTGGTTATTCATTAGAACAGATTCCAACAACTGTAATTACCAAGTAAGAAAGTCTGAGGTTCAGGTTCTCAACCCTGAACATTTATGTGCCCTTCAATGAGATTTAGGCACCCAAAAACTTAATCTGTATGCCATTTGTGCACTAGACTAGAATCAATTTTCATTAGACCTCATTAAGAAAAAAATGCACATAAAGTATTTAACACATAGTACTTATTCAAAAAAATAAAAACAATGAGTGCTAGTAGCAGTAGTACTAGTAGCCACATAAGCAGTATAAAAATAGTACAAGGTATATTATGTGCCAAACATTATCCTGAGTACTTTATATATTTTATCTCTATTTTTTGTAATCACTTTTCAAGATCAGTAACAGCGTCACTTTCTCAAAGATAAAGAAAATAGAAATGAAGCTCAGAGAGGTAGAATGACTCGCCTAAAACAACACAGCAAAAGGCAGAGCCAGGATTAAATCCCAGGGCCTCTAGGCTCCAAATCTAGTCCTCTATCCCCTATGTCACTAAGTCTTACTGCTTCAGTGTTTGAATATATTTTTCCCTTTCAATGACATTTTAAGTCATTCTGCTTTTCTTGATTATTCTTTGTCTGCCCCAATCCTCAAATCCCAACTTTTTCAGGAGGTCTTTTATTTGCATCTTTTTAACACTCAGGTGCTCAACCGTCTGTGCATGTCTGTCTTGTAGTGGGCATCCAGTCACATGCTGGGTATGTATTTAATGCAGACCTTCAAGGGCCCACAGAGGCCATGCAAGTAATATCAATGAATGAACCACGCCAGGCATAAGAGCTTTCTCCCATCGTTAGTGAAACATTTGCTCTCCTTGGGTTGGCTTTTATCTTCACAGTCGGGATAGAGCCATATATCAAGAAATATCTGTTTACTATAACGAAAGCAATTGCACAAGAATGACAACACGTGACAACTAACACTAGGCATTGGAGCCAAGTATACAAAAGGCAGAGGTGGGGTGTGTCCCGCGGGAGAGTGCTTGTCCCATCCATGGGAAGCAGCTGCTGCTCGGTCCAGCAACTCCTGCCTTATGAGAAGGCAGGCCCAGCTACCGGATGTCATTTTTAAGGGAAGCCAGATATCTGGATCCTTAAGGAAAGCACCTTGGTTTTAAATGTTATTGACTAATGCAAATTTGAAACAACAATAACATGCATTCCAAACAAAAACATATCTAGGGGCTTTATTCAGCCAGAAAAAACCAGTGTGTAGTTTCTCCTCTAGACATGGATTGTTTGAATTAAAAAAATCTGTTTACCACATTTTTTTAGATTACATATAATAACTGATAGGATTCTTTAATCCAAGTAGGTCTCCATTAAATACTTGTTGACTAACTTCCAGTATAGCCTATGGAAAGCTAGAAGCTTTATTTCAAGACGAAATTACTATTATTAGGTTGTGATTACAACAATAAATTCTCACATCATATTATATGCTGAACATATACCCAGAAAGAGTTTTGTTTTGGAGAACTTACTTTCATGCATTCAGGAAGGTATTCTATCATTTCCGTGATTGGACATTTATTGCTTGGAGAACAATGACTAAAAACTTTAAGACACTCATCCCATCTATAAAAAAATATAAAAGACAAACACAATTCTTAATC
Source organism: Propithecus coquereli (assembly GCF_000956105.1). Lineage (NCBI taxonomy): Eukaryota > Metazoa > Chordata > Mammalia > Primates > Indriidae > Propithecus > Propithecus coquereli. The sequence goes on along the minus strand of NW_012154173.1, from coordinate 10,918,248 downwards.
CATATGTTCTGCAAAACCGTTGAAACTCAAGATTATATCTTGAGGAGAAACTTAAATTTACGTTGATTCATGAAATGCAATGCTTACCCATTGGTTCCAATGGAACCAATATGTGAACCAAGATCAATCTATTAATAGGATCTTTGTCCATTAATGGAAATTAGGAATGTGAATAAATTCCAGGATGGCTATGCTCACTGTTCTGCCCCTCTAAATACCTCCCAAAAGAAGCCAGGCCTCTATCTTCTTTTTCTCCTCAAGCCATGAAACGGTAAGTACTTTCAGAGCTGATCATGTCAGGAGAGAGATCCACACTTACATACATACATCAGCAACCTAGTACTGTGCCCATATTTAACAGTCAATTCATGTATACATCACATATTGAGTTAAACTACAAACTAACACGCATGAAGTGTGTTGATAAGCATAGCCTCTGCCAGAACATTATAGAGTTTGCCCCTTTCTTCATCACCATCTATTAATAATTAGATGTGTTAAGAAGGTACTTATCATACCAAGGAGGAACTAAGCCTACAGCAGGAAGTAAAGAAAAGCCCATTTATCTCCAAGATCCTAGCAAATTTTCCATTAACTCTATCAGTCAAATCCATCTAGAATATCTGCATTACCATCAGAAGACTTCTGGTTGCACACTTTCATTAACTGGTGTTTCAAAGGAATGGTTGGCAGATTTTCGAGACCGCCCATCCTGAAAAACACCGGCTTGATCTGCCTTGAATATGAGATCGTTCACCTCTGTGTCCACTCCTGGGCAACACTGAGCCCTTGTGCATACCTATCTCATTATATAGAAAAGTTTATGTACGAGAAGTGGGACAAACTATCCCTGAACTTCATTATTAAAACTCCTTAGAAAAAAAAAAAAAAACAACTCCTTAGAGTATGGTTTAAAAACCCACAACCACAAAAGATCATGTGTTACAGAGATGCTCCATTAGATGGCCTGATAACAACATGGATTTACCTTGAGGAATATTTTTGTCAACATCCAGTTTGAGGGTTTCTGTTGGCAAGAGAGTGTTGGGCAAGTTCAGGTAGGGTAAGGCAGACTTTGCTTGACAATGACATGGTGCCAGACAGTCTGCATGCCTGAACCCCTTGAGTCTCACAAAAATTCTGCTAAAGTTGGTCTTAGCAGCAACTCCCCATGAAGATCAGAGAGGTTAGGCAATGTGCCTGTTGTCACCCAAAAAGTTCATTTAAAAATTTATGTAGACAACTGACATTTTAAGATGTTGTTTAATGGCTGAAACTTATTCCTTTTCTCTTTCTTGTTTCCTCTCTGGCTGTGGATCATCCCTGATGCCAGAGGACACTAAATGACAGTGGACAGGAAGACGGGTACCTTTTGCTCCTGATGGCTGTAAGAACCACCTCCTTCCTCTTATTGTGGAATGCGAGGTGCAAAAACGAGGCCTGCTGCTTGTTCAGGACTATGTCAGCATCGCGGCTCAGGAGCAGCCCGACAGCTTTGGCCTGGCCTTCCCTGGCAGCAAAGTGAAGCGCCGTGTTCTTTGAGAGAAAGCAGACACAGAAACGTGGGGACAATGGGTAATCGGCCGTGGGCCATTTCACTGCCTTGTCTCATTGTTGAAGTGCTTAAAAGAAATTATCAACAACACTAACTATTCAATATGAAAACACATAAAATTTAAAACCAATGTTCAGAATCGAGCTTCGAAATAATGAGTTTATAATGGACACATGGCGTGTGGTGGCCGGGGAGGTGGGTCTGTGCGTGTGTGTGCGAATCCCAGGGGTGGTTCTGCATTGCATTTGCAAGGGATGATTCCACAAGACAAAGAACAAGCTTTCAGGGTGAGGATGGTGGAGTGAACAAAGCAGAAAGTACTCCTGAGAGATTTATGGCCTAGTAGAGCAGTGGTTCACAGATTCAGGGTTTTAGGAGCTTATAAAATTTTTAAAAAATCAGAAAATATTATAAGGTTGCCAATTTTTAAGTTTTGCCATGTAAAGACCTTTTTTAAAGCAACAACAATCTTCTATCTCCATCATTTCATGAACAAGTGTCCATGTTAATACTTACTCCCCAAAAAAGGAAGAAGGACATGATAGCTAATAAAGGTCGGTCCTTCAAATCAACACACTTCCAACTAATATTAATAAAAACTCACTCCTGCCCTCTTCATTTCTCCAGGTTCACCAGGGAATTAAAACTTTACCACCGAACAGCAATGGCCTGTGGACCGGCCTCCATGAGACTGGGGGTGTCCTCAACATCCACCCTGCCTTGGTATTCTTCTATTTCTGTTCCCCTTTTACTCGTTTCTCACTCCAAGAGTCTGCTTGTTAAAAACCCAACAAAAGGCTGGGACTACAGCAAGGAAGGGAAGAAGGTGGCTAAGAAGGCGGCTCCCCTGCTACTTTGGAAGTTTCTGCCATGTTCCGATTTGCAGTAAGTATGAGGACCCCGCTACGTACCCCATCTTCATCTAGCCGATCTGTGCACTTCAAATTAGTGTCAAGAATGACCTTCATGGTCTGGGTGTACCCGCCCATGGCCGCGTGGTGCAAAGCAGTCCAGCCATTGTGGTCACTGGCAAAGAGTTAAGAAAAGATGTGTGAATACACAGTACAGACGAAATGTGGGGAATCCTCCACTTGGCTCATTCTAGGTAAGTCCGATGACAAACAAAACAAGCATAATTGAGCTGTGGCAACTAAATATTTATTATATATTTATAATAAATGAGCTTATTTCAAGCTCAATAATCTCAAATGATCTATCCATAATGTGGTTCACACATATTTTTTATTTAGTGGCTTAAAATATAAAAGTATATTTACATACATGTTCATATGTTGCATGTGTTTACATTACCAAACACTTGGGGATGGGAGAAAGTAGACTTATCATATTTTTTCCAAAGCTATAATACACTTATACACACCATTTTAAATCTTGTCTCATTTTTTCATTGAAAATTGAAAAATCTATTACTGTGGTGGTATTTGCCTTTAAGGTCAATAGATATTGCTAATAATAATAACAGCTTAGTGTCACTTATTCTTGTAAGAGTTTAGGTGTGAAAAAACTTTACTCCCATGCTCTCAAAGATGCTTCCTCAATCCCTTTGAAAAATGCTTACGCTTTCTCGCAGAAATTCAAGATGTAAATATACTGAAGCCTTGTCATATTAGCAATGCTTTTCTGATTGAGACATAGAAAAAAATCCTGACACAATTTAATTTCAGTTCTAGTGAGCAGCTGTTTTAGGATGTAAAAGCCACCTCACTGTTTCAGTTATGATGTAGCTGAGTAACAACTGTGTGGCCTGGGTCCACTTGGGCCCCTTTGCAGGTCTGCTGCTTGGTGTCCCCTTGTAAGAGGGAGGGAACTGAGCAAAGTATGGATTTTGCAACCCCGTCTCTAATTTGTGGCATCAGTACGGATCAGTACAGAAATGTGTTTTCGAGCATGAGCCTAATGAGCTCTTTGCTACCGCCTCTGTGAAATCAGAAGACAGATCAGTGCACCTCTATAAAATATTTGCAGGTTTTTTTCCATTCACAACAATGCTGTTTAATTATGCCACGTATTTTATTAAGCTTATATATTTTAACTTGGCTTTCTTTCTTGCATTAGAGTTCTTCTAATTATAATAAAGTTCGGGAATTTTTAATGTCTCCTGTTGTCACTTAAAGGGAGCTTTTTGTGTCCATGATTCATCAGATTGAATAAAAAGTAGTGTCTTGGGACTCGTATGGTTTTGTGTGTGTGTGTACGTGTATGTCTACATACATGTGTATGTCTACACGTACACACACATACACACACAGCCACGGTTTTTATTTACATAGGCAGACGGCAGCATGATGAAGTAAAATATGAGGAGCTGTATTTCAAAGATTCCAAGAAATATTCTGTGCAAAGCCACTTACTCTGTGAGCTTGACCAAGACTCTTCTACTCTATAAACGTCAATGTCTTCATTTGTCAATTGGGAATAACACTGACTTCCATTTCAATATTTGAGAAGTTATATATGTTTTGAGTATTAAATAAGATGGATAAAAGTACTTAGTGAGATATACAGTTATAATAGATATCAAAATTTAAGATATAATGGGAAAACAGCCTGAAATGGCTAATCAAACAGAATGTATAAACATTCCAATCATATATCCTCACCTGAGAAATAATGCACCTTTTTTCAGAAGAAGTTGAACTACTTTATCATGTCCGTTTTTTGCTGCCAGGTGGAGAGGAGTCATTCCATGAAGATCACCTTCATTCAAAAGCCTGGTATCACTGATGTCTTGTAGGAGCCTCTGACAGGTATTGATACGCCCATAACTTGGAAAAAATTAGGTTCATATTTTCAAAGCAAATATTAAACAGAAAGAAGACATGCCCATATGTTGCACAGACTGCCCCTTACCTGGCTGCAAAATGCAGGGGTGATTTCTTATCTTTGCTTTTGGAATGGATGGACACATTAAAGTCAAGTAGGTTATTTACAGAGACAGGGACCCCCTCTCTACATGCGTAATGTAGAGGAGTACACCCATCATTGTCTTCATCCATTACCAGCTCTTTAATATGTTGCATCTGTGGGAAAAATTAATATTCTACATATAATTCTGCTATTATGCTAGTATGATGTTTTTCAAACCATTCCATAGGACAGTATTTTCCAGCAAGGGTCAATATGTATTTCTTGGGAGCAAAATGTAAATAACCTAAAGGGTCCTACTAGAGTAAAATAAATGTGGATGGAGCTGAATGTTCTATCTCCCTATAATATACCTTATACCATTTTAAAGCCTCTGAGATATCCTGCAAGTAGGAAAATGTACCTAATCCAGCATTTTCCAAACATCCGACCACAGCCCCTCCTCTGTGCCTCCTCTCATTCCTCCATCAATAACACCCAAGAGTTTAATGCTAATGTGTTCTGTTAGTCAAAATGGATGAGATGTTGAAATTAGGTTTACTTTATCTTTTATAAGTATATTAAATAAAAAATGAATGACACATCAGTAGCTTAATCCAATCAACATTTTGATGTTTTCTTTAAAATATTCAGATACATATATTCTTGATTATTAAAGGCAGTGACAATATTAAAATCTATTTACTATGAAAATATGGTGTGCTTCACATGCACGTGATAGTCACTCAGTAAGTATTAGCTGGTGAATATAAATATGGAAATAATGCTTTTGACCTGTCAACAAGTCAAATATGCCAAGTAATTTTTCTTAATTGATGGAAGAGTATTGCTAATTCACTCACATACTTGGCTTTTCCACTGACGCGCAAATCATAATGGTCAAAGTGAAGGAAATCAAACCAATTAAGGATGTATCTTTATTATTGCTGGTGGTTATTATTATCATCATCATCACCATCATGTTGTAACTAAATATTCGATTATGTCATCTTTATTTTCAAACATTTTTAAAGTTCTAGAATCAGCTTTCACAATAAGAAATATTATTATATAATAAAAAATATCAGTTTATTCTCTGTTGAACCCAACTCAGTTTATGAAAATCCACAGATATATATTACCTGCATAAACTCAGGTCGCAAATTTTTTAATCCATAAGGTTGCTGTACAGTCAAATGCAAAAAATTACGCCCATAATGATCTTTTATGTCTACACGGGCACCTAAAAAAAGCACAATACAAATATAAATTCTACTCATTTATTTAAAGCATGGTCTATGGTGCATTTTCATCTTAATAAAAAATTTTTAATTAAAACATTGACAATCTTTAATTTTCAGGAAATTTTATTTAGATGAGAAAACTGAACATCTTTTAAAATGAGTTTATCTTACTCTGTGTGTGTGTAAGTAGGGTAGCGAATATGTGAAGCATGACATTAATATATGAGGCCTTACCTTTTAAAGCATAAAATATAAATATGGAGGGATTCAAGATTAAGAAAGGAGGGTATAAGAGAAGGAAACCTTGCTTTTTTGTTTTAATATCATAGCACCAGGTAGTATCTAGAATGGGAACAGTTACAACACCTACACCACATAGGACTGATTCATTGAAAGAAAGTTGACAGGATGTTCAGCAAAATGACTGGGGAATAACAAACACTTTATAAATGTTACTTGTTGTTGTTCTGAAATTATCTTTTAAAATATTGCTGCCTTACTGGACTGAAAATTATTCTAGACACAGAAAGCATTCTGTTTATCTTTGTATTCATAGCACCTTGTCCAGTACCTGGCACACAATAGATGGTTAATAAATGTTTATCTAACCAAATTGAGTAGTAATTCCAAAGGCACGGCTTGGTCCCCCTTGGTACCTTTAGAGAGTAGCAAATTTACGATATTCCAAGATGCAGAAGCAGTTGCTAGTATAAGTGGAGAGCGTCCTTCACAATCGATACTGTTAATATCTGCTCCCTAAAATAAAACAAGTCATTTAAGAAAGAGCTTACAAACAGATAATCAGCTTACATCGCAATCTTTAAAAACATTATTTCATTGAGAAAGAGTGTCTATATCATGGCTAGCACTAACATATAAAATTAATTATAGAATTACTTGAAACGTCCCTATAATTTATATGTTATAACATAAGAAATCAAGGCATTCTTTTGTAATTTCAACTATGTGATTATTCTCATGTTAGGCTTTTTACTGACATCTGGCAATAGCTGTATCATATATAATATTACCTAAACCATAAAAATAATATCCTTTGACCTAGAACAATAGTTTAGTCTCACTATAAAAAATGAATTTTAAATGTCCATAATTTTAAAAGTCTTCCAAATTTATTGCATGTGGGATTTAACAAACATTCACCAGAAAACATTCACTTTTTAAAAAATTGGCTTCATCTGAAATAGACAAACTGAAACAACTGCATTGAAATCATTCAAATTCCAAAGTAAAATTTTAGTATAACATTTATTTAAGAAAATTTGAATTTAAAAATCACATTATATGTTTATATATATATTTTAAAAATGAATAAGTCAATATTAATGATTATGTGCTATGGTTATAATATTTGATATGAGAAGAAATCAGAGGCTTTTTAAAATTTCCTGGAAAGAATTCTATACTTTGGACAGAGTAATAAAAATAGCTTCAACTCTGTGGATATTTCCCTATTCTTTTGGGACCTGTTGAATATAAATGACGATGGCAGCGGTGTCCCCTTTGCACACTGTGTGGTGGTCAGTGAGTTTCTGCCACAGTTCTCTTGGCAGGTGAAGATTTGGCTGCCTTTGCAGGAAACCATGCATGGCATGAACTATGGTATACAACGAGTCTCTCCAGAATTCTTCTATGTAAGTATCACAATTTCAATAGTTGCCATGGACAACATACACATATTCGATAATGCAAATGGAACTATTACATATATTCTTTGCTGATATGGTAGGGTTTAAATAAATCCACCATACATTCATCTGTATAAAGAGCTTATTAAAATCTAACTCAAAAGTTGACTGATTCCATTTCTTAAGTGAAAAAATCTTCACTTTCACTTGTAATAAACCTTGAACAACATTTTTCAATTCCTCAGTTTTTCATTGTTTGGAAGGTGACGCTGAGGCAATTAGGGTGGAAGCTCAGCCCACATGGTGCCCATCCTGCCTCCACCTCAAAGCCACTGGGGCTGAAGAAGGCTGGTGGAGTCGCCCAAGTCCACAGTCCCATAGCACCTACTCACAGGACGTTGGAAGAGCTTGCCTTGCAATGCACCCACAAACTCCCCATGCTACAACCACTTAGATGGGTATCCAAAGTACACTTTAGCACTTCTAATTCACAGTAATAAAGTTTGGCTGTTACATATTCATATGCAATATATTCTATTTGCAAATGCGTCAATCATCCTTTTATAAGCTTCTTTTGCTGATAAGCAAGAAATTAAAATTGGCTTTATGTTTGAAAGTCCATAGCATGTAATTATATGGTTTTTCAATACAAATAGTAATAAAAAATAAACCAATAAATGGAATAGTTACCACTGAAATTAAGTAGTCTGCTAGTTCATGGTGATCAAATAATGAAGCTCTACAAAAAGAGAATTATAAACATTATAATTAAAGTACTATGG
>NW_012154173.1:10870084-10908951 GCF_000956105.1 Propithecus coquereli | reverse complement strand
TTAAGAAATAAATTATAACATTAAGGCCCCATTTTCCTAAAATAATTACTTCTTAAGCATATTTATATATTAAGGCTGTGTTCTAAAGATACATTCTAACTATAACCAAATCATTGGGTTTCCAAATTGGCTGAACATTGGAATCAAAGATTTCTTAAAAATTTCTGAGGCTCATCCCAGAGATGCTGATACAATCTGTCATATTCATTGGCAATGGAATTCTAACATGCAGCAATCTGAGAATCTCTGGTCTAGAGGTGAGTCTATCTATTGAGTTTTTGTTTTATTTCAACTGCTCCTTATCTAATTTTTTTAGGGTTTCTAACTGGATCTTTTTCATATCACCAATCCTGGTCCTGGTTCTGGCTTCATACATGCCAATTTATTTTTTATGATCTTCTCCTATCTTCATATATTTATTTTTACATAACAGATTATTCACTCTTCTAATTTCTTTCTTTCTTTTTTTCTTTTTTTTGGGAGACACAGTCTCTCTCTGTCGCCCTGGTAGAGTGCGGTGGCATCATTGTAGCTTACTGCAACCTCAAACTTCTGGACTCAAGTGATCGTCGTGCCTCGGCCTCCTGAGTAGCTGGGACTACAGGTGCACACCAAGGATGCGCGGCTGAATTTTTTATTTTTAGTAGATACGGGGTCTCGCTCTTGTTCAGGCTGGTCTTGAACTCCTGAGATCAAGCAATCCTCCCACCTTGGCCTCCCAGAGTGCTAGGATCATAGGTATGAGCCACTGCACCCAGGCTGCCTTTAAATTTTTGAGGATCTCAAATATCTTTATTTTAAAATTCTTTTCAAATTGTCCTATTATTTCTATTTCCTTAGAAATAAATTAGGCTTCTGTTGACTTTGTTGTTTTTTATTAGTTTTCTTTTATGCTATAAAATTTTAGTTTGTCAGCTCATTGTAAGTGGGAATTCCTTTCTATTCATGCATATCCTATTGTAGCAGGTAGTTTTGCTTCCAGCCTGCTCACAGCTGTGTGTGTGAGAGTGAGTGTGTGTGTGTGTGTGTGTATGTGTGTGTAAGAGATACAAAGAGACTCAGCCCCTTCTTTCACTCCCATGGGGAGCTTTCAATACTTGTTTTCCCAAAGGAACTGAACTCACAGACTACACTGCCTATTTCCTATCCCAGCATCTAGTAAGCCCACAGTTTCAGACATTTTCTCTGATATGTATTTCTGTAAAACTCCACAGAAATTTTTCTTGTTTTGGTGACTTGGTTATAATTTCCTAAAACTATGTGTTTTGATACCATTTATCTATAATTGTGGAGTTAGCAGAAGGAATTACGATTGGAAAGGTGGAATATCCATATATATCTGCTCTATTATTGTCACTAAAAATGGTGATAAGATACACATGAGGAATTGGAACAGATTTGAAAGGGCTTGGAAAGTCTTGTATGTTAACTTCCGTAGCATATAGAAAATTAATCTTGAGCCTATATCCACTGGCCTAAGAACTGATCTAGAATATGCCACTGAAGATTTCATTCTGTGAAAACTAATTATTAATAACATTCTATTCTAATTCCCAAGGAACACAAGAGATTCCAGTTGAACCGTTCTGTTCTTCTCTTTTGAATGGAATCTTTGCTAGAGTGAGTGCTGACTTTTTCTTGCAATGTATAATTTAACATGAAACGACTAAAAAGATTAAAAATCTGCATACGGAATGATAGGTAGGAAACTTGCCTGTGAAGCAGGGTCTCCTGATTTCCATCAACTGCATTAACGATATTGGTGCTACCAGAATAGGATGATATCATCAGTTTGACAATCTCAGTGGCTCCCTGGGTGGCAGCAAAATGAAGGGCCATACACCTCCCATTCTGTAAAGAATTTTGATACCAGAATCAATGTTTCAATCCCGATCTAAGAATATAACTTATATTCAGCTGTGAGTTTTGTCTTCCTAGGTTAATAAAACCAAGGAATATCTATCACATTTCAAATGATCAATAGTGATCAGTCTCGTCTATTGAAAAGCATCAGTATAAATATCACAGATAGCAATTGGGTGTCCTTGGAATCTGACAGCTCTTCCCATGTACTTCCACCATCATCATCGGGATGCCATTCTTCCTCCTAGGAGTATGAGAACCATGTCTTATTCATTGCTATAGGAAACCCAGTGTATAACGTGACTTCAGACCCCATACCAACAATGGCAGCTCTTCTTTTCTATATTGAAGGCAATTAGGAGCAGGGTCCAGAAGCCACACGAGATTAATAACCAATCCCCTCTTCCTCCAGAAACCACAGGCCTTTGGTGGGGAGCATGTTGCCACCCAAAACTCAGCGAAAAGGGCCAGAACTCTACACTTTTGGTCAGAAAGTCCTAACATAAGGCCACATCTCAAGCACAGTCAATACTTTCACATACATATCCTTAGAAATTAGTTAAGTGGCCCTTAGTTTAAAAGATGACAACTCTTCAGAATAGAACTATAACCAAAGACATTCATGACTGGGCCTTAATGTTCCTGGCTGACAACAGTAACATATTATCATCTTCTGAGGGCTGACTTTAACTCATTTAATGGCAGTTAAACTGTATATATGATCTTTATTGTATCTATATTTGTGTCTGCAATTGCTTTTGGTAACTCACATTATTCCTTACATAAACTGAAATTTGGGGGTTGAAATTTTCTCTTGTTCTGCTTCTATATGAACAGAAGGAAATAATATCTATTTCTTATATGCACTTTCAATCTAAATTAACTGTAAAAGAGCTATAAAGCATTTAGAAAATAATTTATGACGATTTTAAAATACAGGTGTCCTGTAGAATACAAGCAATTACCTCCATCAGGTCTATGTGTGCACCATTGTCCAAGCACATTTTGATCATTTCCAAGTCTCCACTTTGAACGGCCATGTGGAGTGGGCTGGCTTTCCCATTATTCACAAAGTTAATGTGAAACTCACGGCTGTATCCATGTTCTTCACCTGCAGAAGAAAACAACATTTCAAGACAACAAATATTTAAAATAAATAATAGGGAATATTTTTAAAAGAAAGGGCATTTAGACTTCCATAAAAGCCCATGTGTACATGTTATTAAATACTTTTCAAATGAATAGCATCCACCAGAATAGGCTTCCTTATAGCATGTGATGTAGGAAAGCCTTTACTCACCATACTTCAGTATGATTTCCATGCATTTTTTGGCACCTGAAAATGCAGCCTGGTGAACAGGGAAGCATCCCCATTTATTTGGTTTACATGACTTAGCTCCTTTATTAAACTGGAGGAAAAGAAAGAAGAAAAAATAAAGTCCAATGATACATGTTAAATCCCAAACCACAAAGGTGAACAAGAATTTATGTGCCTCTCCCAGATCATTTCATTATTGTGTGCCTATGTAAAAACACATAGAAAGCTTCATATGATATGAAATCTAGGCAAGAAGATAATTTTGCACTAGGCTGAGATTATGAGATAGAGACATTTTATATCTTCCAAAGACAAGGTGACAATGTAGACACAAAAATATCAATCTTGATAACCTAGCAAACTAATGTCATCACATTTTTCAATGGGATTAACGAGATTTTTAAAGACATTATCATGACTTCTATATCCACTCTCAATTCCTTCTGCAAATAAAGTGATGATATTTCTCAGCTTCTTTTTCCTTTATTTATGTAAAATTAATAAATGAATATGCCAGCACACTAGTCAAATTATGAAAAGCAGGTCTTTTCACTAATGAAGGCTCTTTACTAAAAAGATGCTAAAAGAACTCAATGTTGTATTACCTTTTTCTCTGAGCCTATCATTTTTAACTACCATTTTCTATACATCACTGGACTTCAGTTTTGTTTTAAATACCTTTAATTATTACAAAAGAAAAGCTCTGAAAAAGCAGAAGAGTGTGAAGAAGCAAATTCCACTTGTAATCTTGGCTTCTAGAGGCAGCATCAGTTTCTTTTACATATATAAAAGAAATATATAATATATATTTTACATACATATTATATATTTTATACAATATATATATTTATATATATATATAAAGTTGTATATCCAGAAATGGAAGATATTCTTCATAAAATCACATTACTAAAGATATTGTTATGAAAAAACTTTTTTGAACAATGTGATTACACAGTTTACACATAAATATTATATTTTCAAAGAAATAAGATTTTTAAAAATGTATATTGGTTTTGAAGGTGTTTGCAACTTTATTTCTTATTTCTTCTAATTTTCTTTTGGTTAATTTAAGGTTCTTTTTCTAAATTCTTGGTTTGAGTGTTAGTTAATGGTTATTTTTATTCTCTTTATTATTTATTCTCTTTTAGGCCCAATCACGACAACTTACAGAGTATGTGCTTGTCCCTAAGTACATCTAGTAAATATGTTAAAACATATTTGTACAGTGTATTTCAATAGCAGGCAACTATTTTGAAATTCTTTTCTTTCATTTTCCTGCTCTCTGAGATGGTGAAGAGGCAAATTCAAGTGGTAAAAATATAGAGCCTAGCCTGGATAACATACAAGGGATTAAGGACTATTTGAAAGAAAGCTATTAATTGGAATTCTAATGGCACTCTTGGAAGGAGCCTTGCGAGGAACAGGAGTCAGTCACTGAGACAGGCATCAGCAGCGTTTTATTGGACCACCCCAGGAAGCCGCACCAGAGAGAGAAGGCCAGGCCGGCTCTGCTCTCAGGGACGTGTGTAAGGACTTTAGTCATTAAATCACACAGAGTTCCAGTTTGAGAAGCCATGGCAGCAAATCTTCTGGTCTTGGGAACAGGAGTGGCCGTGTTTCTTTTGGTTTTTATCTATGGGCCATAAGTCTGCAGTCGACTATATTCAGCTTTCCTTTGACTGTCAGAAGCTCGGAGTCTAATGTATGACCCACCTTTACTAAAATATAGGCCATTATATTTTGTATTTTATATTTTAACCTGACCACCAGCTTCATCTTAATTTTTCCTGCGTATATTTTCTTTTCACTCCAATTTTCTCCCACTTTCATTGCTTTACTGTCAGTCTTCTGTAAGCAATCTCGGATCCACTTAAGGGGTATGCACATATACAAAAACATAAAGAACTAATTTTTCTGACCTATTTTATATTTTGCTAAGGATGGAAACAAAAGAACTATTGTAAATAACAATAATACATGTTATATTCATGAAAAGACAAAGAATGCAAAAAATATGATTAATAGACACACCAAAATTTGCAGTGCTTCACTGTTATCTTTGGAGCATGCCATTAGCACAGCTGTGTTTCCACTTTCTCCTTCCAAATCAACATTAGTACTGCTGTGCTCAGTCAAGACCTAGAAGGGGAGAATAATTGTCAAAAAGCTAAATTGTGGATTTGTAAATAAGGTACTTGTCTTTCACCAGATTATAAGTTTGTAGATGCCAGGGACCATGTCTATTTGTCTTTTTTCATCCCTCTCTGACACAGTCTAACACAAAAGCTTGCACACAGTGGGCATTAAATAAATTTCTCAAATAATAATGATTTCAATATCACATCAATTAAGGCAAATACTGAGTTGTGGAATTGGAAACAGAATAAGAATTGTAGATACTAGTTAACATAGCTTCACTTAATATTTCTCACTCACTTGTATTAAGTGAGCGATGTTAACTAATATTTTCAAGAAAATAAATCTATGGAGCCGTTTAGAATGTGTGCATGGGGGAGAAGGAAGGGGGAGGAGGGAGGATGGGGGGAGGGAGAAAGTGAGAGAGAAAGATAGGGAGGGAGGAAGGGAGAGAATGCTTTCTTTTTCCCTTCTAGTCATTTTTCTTTTACCTAGATTACAAGCATTCTGGGAAATGTCAATAAAAACTCCATTCTCTTCAGTAAAAGAAATACAGTTTTGTGTAACAGTTTGATATAGCTTAACTCAATTAATTAAAACTTGGTCTGGAACAGAAACTTCTTCTACAATATAAGAAATTAACATGCTGATAGAACAGTCAAGTAATTTTTCTGATGGAATTTCATTGAAGACCTGTAACTTCCTCACTTGATTGACTACCTGCTAATTATTGCCCAAGAGTCTATAGATCTTTAACCCGTCTTCATTTTATTTTAAATGTAACCAAAATTATGTCATATAAATGTCTTATCAAGAGAGAAACCTTTGAATTGGTCTATCAGAGGCCTTTCCTCTGACAGCAAGACTGTGATAAAACTATGACATGTGCTTATAAAATAAATTGTTTTTAAAAATTTATTAAATAAGCTGTTTCTTCAAAGCCTTGACCATGCAACCTACTACCAGAGCCACTTGTTAACAGAATGTACCCCGATACCTTAGCAAATGATTCAGGCTTACTAATTAGCTCTGCTCATAAAAGGAAACTGAACCGAGATTTCAGCGCATAAGAACACACAGGGAAATTATCGATGGATGTGGGGAAATGAGGATACAAGATTCCTTCTGTGGACTTTAGGCACCTTCACATTCTGTCCTTACGAAGTCTAGGTTCACGTGTTAAATAACATACCATAGCCTGCAAGAAGAGATTTTTCTTTCTTTGCCCTCTTAGAATCATAAATCATAGATCTGTCACATATATTAGGCTGTTATTATTGTACTACCATAAGCACAATCTTTCAAAAAGTTGTGTTACATTACATGTGGCAGGGGGCCCAGAGGGCTCAACTAAACTGTGCACCTACTTCAAATTCAGTCATGACCACACAAGTCTGTAAGGTTCGGAGGTGAGCTCACCAGAGATTTGATGAGAATCTAGGAAGCCCCATGGAAGGGTCAAACAATTGGATACTTTGAAGTTAAGCCCCAAGGACTAAGGCCTGCAGGCTACTGAGAGACAGAGCTCCCCAAATCCCCAGGCCATACCATTGGTCATCTGTGCAGGGACTTGAGGTGTTGAACAAATGAAAATTTTTTATTTACAACCATATAGGCAGCAGGGGAAGGGTTGGGGCAAGCTGGCGGAGCAGTGGATGGAGCAGCCTTCTAGACTGGCAAGGGCTGGGCGGGTGCAGGCCTGACCCCTGGGTGTCACTGGGAAAGGCAGGCAGGGAGGACTGCTATTTGCAAGCATAAAGGGAAAGACTCTAAAACTCCTCCTCCTTCTTCTACTCCCATAATCTCTGGTGAACCAAAGTGGTTTGAAAATATTTTTAGACAATAGTTATGGCTGGTAAGACATGGTAAGAAAGAGACAATTTTATAATAGTTATCATATAACTCTTATAACCCTATTTTTCTTCTTGTTCTGGTGTCACCAGAAGCAAAATTTCTTTCCTGTCTGCCGTCTAGTTTACAATTCAGTTATGAACTTACGGCTTAATTTTCTTTTCTATTTCTATGTGATATCTCCCTTTCTATATTTGTTAGTCTGAAGATTTCTTCCTTCTAATTAACGATAGTCTTCCAACTGTTACCTGCCTTCGAATTCCCAAATCACACTTTCAGAACCAATATTAATTAAGTTAATGGGCATTTGTTTCTGAAAAGAGCCTTCAGAGGAAGCACCAAGAGCTCCATGAGGAAATATGTGACATCTCTGGGGGAGTCCCTGCAGTCACTAGCGGCCCAACCCTGAAGATATGGAAGCGGCACTTGGCTTATGAATAATGCAGATATTAAAAAGAAAAACCAGCCTGTTCCTAGAGGCTTTTCTAGTAACCTCCTCGGGGGCTGCCTTGATTCATTGTCATAGGTACTGATACTTCAGCTCTCCCTTTCTCCTCCATCTAGAACTCCCATTAACTCATTCATTCATTCAACAGCCATCATTTACCAGCAGTGCTGAGGACTAGAGGTATTTAGATTAGTAAGACACAGCCCCTCCTTCAAGGACAGCCAGCCATAGGTGACAAAAGCACACAACCATCTGATTCCAATATCATGTGCTAAGAACTGCGATAGAGCCATACACAAGGAACAGTCAGAGAGCTGAAAGGGGCTCCCCTCACACCCTCTATCCCCGACTTACAGGAGCCAAGGTCTCAGAGGGCTGAGAGAAAGGTTTGTGGGCTAAAGCGAACTTGAAACTCATGAATCTCTTTGGTGATTTACAGACAATTAGGTTTTGTTGTGGCTTACCACACTCGTAAATCATTATTTGCAATATTGTTTTACAGGAAAACTTTATCATAAATTCCAAATAGCCTATCTTAGAAATAACTTCTGGAACATGATCCATTTGTAAATTGCATTCTTCTTTATGTAAGCATGCTTATTTTCTAGTGTGTGAGACTCTGAGATGCAGTTTAAAAGCCATGGCCTAAATCTTACCCTTTAGGTATTTACCAGGGTTTCCTTTATTTGATCAAACTTACTCTCAAACCTTGAAAAACAATAAGAAATTTCCCAATAGTATCATTATCTCTTACACTAACTAAGCCCTCTGACAAAAACAACAAATTATAATTATGTTTTCTGTTTTCACTGAGGCACTCATTAGCTTCTTCCTTTTAGTCATTGAATCAGTCAGGTAAAAATGATAAAGCCTGAACTTGGAAACAGAGATGAGAACAAAACTTCTATATCTTTGCTTTCACCAGTTATGCAACATTAAGCAAGTTATTCAATTCTTTCTGTGCCTCAGTGTACTCAGCTATGAAATGGAAATACTAATATTAATAGTCTTCTTTCATCATGGGTTTTTAAAATGAGGATTTCATAAATGAAACCACACAAAACTATTAGAAAAATGTTTGGTAAATAAGAACTACTCAATAAAAATAGGACTATCATCAACATCATCACCACCAGTTGGTGAGAAATAAAGCAACATTGTAATCATTACATCTGGTTTACCCTGGCAGCTTAGGGTGGCCGTTCCTGCCCGGTAGAGAGAGCCAGATCTGGGAGCCATACCCCGCTCCGACGGTCAGGGCCCGGAGAGCCAGCTCACCTTGACCACCTCGTTGTGCATGGCCTGCACAGCCACGTGGAGGGCTGCCATCATGGCGCTGTTTCGAAGGTTTGGGTTTGCTCCTTTGCTGAGAAGAAACTTAACACTTTCCACCTGGTTTTTTTCTGCAGCCCAGTGCAGAGGGGTATTCCCGTAATCATCCATTACGTTCAGCACTAGAAAAAGACACCAAAATGTAGATTAAAGTCTGTTGGGACTGTATCCAACACCTCCTGAGGGCCTACTCACTTCAAAACTCAGTGCTAAGTGCGACTGTAATCAGCTGCATCTTCTTTACGAAAAGTAAGGACACAGCTTCTGTTCTCATGCACATGAGCCACCCAATGGGCACCTGTCAAGAATAAACAGAAGCATGGCACCGACTTTGTCAACTGAGTTAAATTTCTATCAAGAGCCTTCATAAGCAATAGCACCTATTGCTGCATGTCTTTATGTGTACGTGAATTTGGGGAATGTGATAAAATACCAAGATTATGTAAAAGCAGGAACTACGTGCCAGGCACTCTACTAGGTTCCATATGACCATTATTTCATTCAAGCCTCCAACAGCCCACAAGCTACCCCCATGACCAATTTTCAGAGAGATGAAGATGCTGAGGCCTAGAGAGGCTAACAGTCTTACCCACATCACACGGAAAATAAGGAGGTATGACAGTCACCTGACCTCTTTGAACTTCAGCTGTCTCAAATTCAAATTTGGCATAACAAATAAAAAAGAACTATACACACATCCACCTACACACAGGCACATACACGCATGCATGCACACCCCCCACACCCCCCACACTCCTTGTGCTATTGTTGGGAGAATAACACTAAATCATGTCTTTAAAGATCTTAGCAGAATGCCTGGCCAATAGCAATGGTTCAAAAAATGTTAACAGGAAAAAAGAAACACCACTAATAAACCACAAGACTAGAATTGAAGCTAGAGCCCCTGATGCACACATGGTTTGCACATATTTCTACAATATAATATATAGCACTATTTTCCCTGTGAGCTCAGCATAACAGGTCTTTTCATCCTGCAGTGTGCTATGGCTATTCTAAAATAGATACAGCTGTCTGCTTTGCCAACCATTTAAATTAGTGGTAGTGTACCCTTATGTCTGGGGTGGGAGAAAAGCTATTTACTCATAAATATGATTTGAGGACCACCTATGAAACTTGGAACCAGGCAGGCATGTTTTCTGTTTCTCTCCTTTTTAAAAATCTCTCTCTCCACTATCTCCTTTCACTCATCCAAGTATCTCATTCTCAACAACACACATACACACACGCATCCCCAAGAGCCACACACCCTCACCCACATCTCTTGACCATCCTGTCTGATCAAGATGAGTCACTCCATTCTTCATTCTATTTGGCACCAAACTTAATTAAACAGGGACCTATACTTACAAACTGCCATTCACTAATTAAATAACTTGAATTTGGTTTTATCTTCACCACTTTTCAGAAATCACCTTTACAAAGGTCACTGGGGCCTTCGAATGTAAGGGCTTTATTGTGATCTCCTTCCTACTTGGTCTCTTTGTGGGAACTGCTCCTTCGAACTTACCTGTCCCAGGAACATCTCCCTTGGCTTTTGCATCATCAACCTCTTATCCATCATTCTCCTCATTCTTTTTCTGGCATTTCCTCTGCCCCCTGCCTCTTAGTGTTGGTTACTCTACCCTTAGCTACCAGTTACTAATTTTAAGGCCTTTTATAATTGGCACTAATCTACCCTTCAGAATGACTTCATACCACTCTTTCCAATGAATCTAATGGAATGATAGATTTATGGAACACTCATTGTAACGTATTTTTTACCTTCACAAGAGGAATCATTGATGATCATGTTCATCAGCTCAACTTGACCTTCAGCTGCAGCATGATGCAAAGGGGAGGCATTTGTATCATATCTGCCATTTAATCTCTTTTGTTTCTGGATAAAGTTTTGTGATGTACATGCACTTCCTTCAAAAACCACCTAGAGGTATATAAAAAAGTTTATTATCCAAGACTATCATGCTTATAAAGTAAATATTTTTCTTGAAAACATAAAATGCTTAGAGACATAAAGAAGGTATAAGCAAATGCCTTAACACTGATCAGTACATTAAATAAATGCTTTTATTTTCTGATCACAAACTTGCATATGTTGTAGAAATAAAGGCCTTCTTCCTTCCCTTGGTCCCAATCCACCTAGCTTCCTATAGCCCTCTTAAAGCACCCCTCCTCTAGCAGGCCCTCCTGACAGCTCTAGCAGACGATCTTCAGCCCAGCCTCTCTCTCTCTCATTCTCTCAAGTTCACAGTAGAGCTTTCCAGATGCCACAAGATGTGTGGTGACCTCACCGCACTAATAGTTACTGGAATGCGTGCTGTGCCTTGTGCTTTAACATTTCCTCCACTGTCGTTTCCAATAGGATACATGCTGGTAGCTATAACTCACATAAACAAGCTCTCTTCAAGATGCTTGATAATGTTTAAGTTTAAAAGGGTTCTGAGACAAAAAGTTTGAGAAACACTCTCCAGTTCTTTCTTTATCTCTCATTTTACACACTGTTGCTAAATGTGTACTACCCATTGAATACTTATTTTTCCATGATACTTTCAAATGTGCAAATAATTTTTCCAGAGAGAGAAGAAAGGAAGGAAGGAAGGATAGGAGGGAAGGAGGGAGAAAATAAGAAGAGAGAAAGGGAAACAGGGAGGAGAAACCAGAGCTCTCACAGAGCAGCAGGTGAGGCCACATGGACTATTACTTACACTAGAACATCCCCAGATTATTTGATGAATTTTAATGTCCTAGAGGCTTAAAAAAATCAGTGTTAAAAATAAGAAAAATCAAAAGAACCTCATTCCAGCCCTATGGCAACATATAGACTAAGATTATTTCTCAATGTTACTTTCAGCTTTGCAAATATGTGATCAAATGGTACATTTGCCCAAAATTTTTCCAAAGCTATTTCTTGGCAAATATTTCATCACATGGACCAAAAGCAAAGTGTACTATAAAGAAAGTAGCTTTTCATGGAAACCACTGTGAAATTACCATTTTCTGAAAATGTAAAAATCTTCCCCAAATAGTGATAAATGGCCTAGACACTTTTTTTAATTCTACATTTGACCATGACTGGTCGCATTTGACACACGATAATATATATGTGTTGAAACTCTAAGTTGTTATTTTAAAGATAACCAGAGCATTTCTCACCACTGTAGAGAAAATCAACTAAAATGAAGTGTTAAAGTACTTAATGTGTTTTAATATAGTTAATAAAGAATTTAGCATATTAGGGTTCATTCAGTAAATGTCAGGTTGAAATAAAAACAACTTAATCTCTTAAAATTTTGAACTTTGGTTTTTGCTTCTGTTATCACAGAATAGTATCTAAAAATCACTCTTCTATGGTCATCTTTTACATAGAGATGTGTCACTTTTTAACTAAAAAATTCAATTCTACATATGCTATATATATGATAGTTTAAGTGACCGCAGGATATGACAATGAGCATCCAACTATTTCCAAATTTATACATACTGAGTATTAAATGAAAAACGGGCTTGTTGAAGAAATAAGCTCTTTCTCAATGTCTCTCCCTATCAAAGAAAGTATTTACCTAAATCCATTCAGAAGCATTTCAGCACTTGAATTTGATATATTCTTCAGGTGATAATGAAGGGATTGCACTGCCCACTTCCCAGTGCCAGAAAGAGCACAGGGTCTGTTCAGTATGTGCTATCAACATAAACCCATTCCACACTCTGTAGAGGAAGTACTAGGTTCAGAAACTCACAAGGTACTGCTGAATTCACAATGACAAAACAGCATCTAAATACTTTATATGAGAATATCAGTTGTGCTAAACAGTGTCAATTCAGTACCTGACATGTTGTCAGGCTTTGAAGAGATTTCTTAAAGGCAATCCTAAAAGTAAGCCAAGGATGTCATTTAGACAAATTATTATATATTCAATGTAGTTTCCTATTGTCACAGGGTCACTTCATATTCTTTTTGATTTTGAACTCTATGATCAGATTCAGAACATAATAGACTAGATCACTTTTAGAGAAGCTAATTCTAACTAAGCCCTTTAAAAAACAGAGATATCAAATACATTTGCTTTAGGTTGATTTAATGAAATACATGTAGGCAGCAACAGGGCACAAAAGAAGGAAATTAAGGAGAAAGATTATAACAAATGAAAGGTCAAATGCCAATTATAAAATATGTTATATGTCATATCTTTTATATTATGATGCTGCCAAAAAATCGCTAGAGTTCCAAAGCCTTCACATATGTTGCTTTGTAATAAGTCTAACCACTGGGATTTTTATGAAATGATCCAGAATTATTGCAGTTAATGAAATAAAATACATAAATCCCTCAATCTACAAGCCCTAATGTAGCTTCTAAAAGCCTTAAATAACATAAATGGCTCTACTTAGGCAATAAAACTAACTAAAGACAATTAAACAAAAACATGAAGAAAAATAAGTTTGAGACTTTGAGCTATAGAAATCCTTCAGCAAATGTCTCTAGAAAAACCAAACCACATGGATGATTTTTGAAATGTTAAAATTTCTTCCTGTCCAATATAAATTGTAAGACTATGCTAGTGGTTAAAATCCGTTCATGACTCAACTGTTTGGAGAAGCCAATGGCATCAGTTAACATGCTAATATTAAGGAGAAAAAAAAACGTCTGTGATCACCCTGGATATGTAGACTCACCTTGGGAAGCCTGGCTTGTTGGTGTGTGTGATTTACTACACCTGCCTGACTCACATACATGATTGACAACAGTGACAATTTGTGCAACCTGTTTAGACAGCAATTGGTAATTTCTACTAAAATTAAAGTTGCACATACCTCTTCACCCAGTCAGGACTTTAACATACAGACATACCCACAACAGTATGAATGGATGGTCAGAGAAGCCACATCTACACTCACAGACACAATCGTGTGTAATAGCAAAACAAAACGGAAAAAAAAAACAGCCTAAGTGTCCATCAGTGCTGGACTGGCTAAATAAATCAAGATACATTCATACAATGTGATACTATGAAGCTGCTAAAAAAGCTAGGTATATCTCCCCATGCTAATTTGAACAGTATTCTAAAATATATTTTGTGAGTAAATCAAAGTGGAAATCTCTGTGACTTCATACTTTTATAAGTAATTTTTTAAAAGATATATGAACATATGTGTATTTGTAGAAGCGTTTTTTTTTCCTGGAAAATACATACTGTTAACACGGTTCCACTGTGGAAAGAGATTTGTCATGGGGGGTTTGGAGAGAACTTTTAATGACATCTCAACGGTTCAAAAGAGACCTTTCCTCTTGCTGGCAATCTGAGGACATCAGTGGCGGGTTCTGAGAACCCAACAGCCTCCGTGCCTCAGACTAGGCCATCAGGCCCTGTGCTGCCTTAGGTGCCACTGTCTGGAGAGCTGCATAAGGAATAGAAGCCCCCAGCCCAGCCCTTACCTTCCCCAGGAGACCACTCTCCCATCTTCAAAGGGTCTCATCCTCCACAGAGTTTCCTGATGCCCGCACTCCCTGGAGGAGGAATTCACTAGTCCTGCCTGCGTTTTACCAGAGCCTTCTCTGTAACGCTTCATTCGCAGGCCTTGGTTTCTCCGTGTCACTCTATTAGACAAGAACATTTCTCCACCAAGCACCTCTTGCCTGAATAGCTATCCGAGGACTACCCGACACGCTGCGTGGCTACAAACGAAATCTACGAAAAGGTCCCTGTGAGACCTCACGCACTTCAAATTGTCCTGCTTTTAGGCAGTTGCCTAATTGTACCAAATGCCAAAGGTACTTTTTGAGTAGGTCTCCCGGAACTGCAGTTGCCCATTCAGGAGCAAGCACAGGCTGCACAAACAAGCAAGCAAACAAAAAGGACAAAGCAGGACCGTTGTGGGCGTGTTATTAGCGTGGCCCCGCAGGCTCCCCACGTCTCGAGGTCTACTCTTGGAAAGTGCACACGCCCCTAAGCAAGCACCCCGCTGGCCTCTCCAGGCTTCCTACTTCCCGCCCTTGCATCCGAGGGCTGCCCGCAAGGGAACCTCGAGCCCCCCGCCCGGACTTTGCGGCGGGTCCCGACCGCCAAGCGCCCAGGGTACCTTAAGCGACTCCTTGCTGTCGTCCATGTCGTCCTGCACGCCCTGATAGACAACGTCTTGGGGCTCCTTCTTCTCGCCAGGGCGCAGAATCTTCCTCAGGCTGCGCTTCATTGTCCCCACCCCGGACGCCACCTGGTGCAGCTGCTCCCCACGTGCGCTGGCACCTGCGGCGAGAGAGGGGTGAGCCACACGGGCGGCGGCGGGTCGGAGCGCCAGAGCCCGAGCTCTCCCGCACCTTGCACTTCCCGGGTTGCGGCACAACTAGCTCTGTGGGAAGCCCAGGACAACTTCTGGAAGAGTTCTCAGGCTTGGGCTACTTGTAGCTGCAGGAAGGAGGCGGGGCACAGGAAGGAGGCAGAAACACAAACCTCGCGTCCACCAGGGCACTCGCCCCTTTAGGGAACAACGTGACTTGTGACTTGCTTGTCCTCGCTGCCCTGCAGAGGCGGCCCCAACAGCGAGAATCTGTTATAAAAAGCACCAAGAGCCGTGTGTGTGTGTGTGTGTGTGTGTGTGTGTGTGTGTGTGTGTGTGTGTGTGTGTGTAAAGAGAGAAGAAGAAGGAATGAGAGAATAACTGGGCACGTTGGGAAGATTTTTTGTTTTCAGAATCTTTTTTCCCGACCTTTAAAGCCTATGGATCTGTCTTTCCCATGTCCACCACCTTTTGGGGGCCTCTTTGATTGGGAAATAATGTTTTTAGTAAAACTTCTCCTTCCAGACATTTGGGAGAATGGTTAAATCCTGGCACTGGTTTGAGGGACTAGATTAAGTCCCTGTGACTCTCAGGGACCATTTCCTGTGGCTAATAATACTGATCCACTGCATGCTTTGGTGTTTTAAGAATGGCTAATTAAAATGACAGGTTAAATATAAGCCACTAGTGACTGACGTAAGCTTGTTCACCCTCAGCTTTGTTTGAGAGACTTCGTGGACCTGTGCTGCATTCATTAATCAACAGCGTAGGTATTGTGTAGAGTAAAAGGTGTTCTCTCTCAATTGAAGAGACTACTTCTGCATTTATGTACAGCCAGGGGAGCTTCTGAAATTGTTGCCAGGATATTTAAGCTGCAAGGTCAGAAAGCAAGAAAACCTCTTTCCAAGGCTGATTATACTTTGCACAGGACAGAGCATAGCTTTGACAGTCTTTTTGCTTTGACATATTGTGTTCCTTGAAGCCCTGGATTGTCATTTTCGCCTGGCTATTTCCAGTGCCTAACACAAGCCCCGCATGGATCCAGGGCCTGGCACAGAGCTGACGCTCAGTGATGGTTTGTGAACTTCCTGACCTAGGGGCTCCAGTGGGCTGAACTTAGGGGTAGGCAGAGTGGTCATGATGATATTGAGGAACCATGAAAGGTCTCCCAAAATCTTCCAGTGCATATGGCAGATAGCCATCAATTCCACCCCTGGAGTGGAATTCCTTGGAAGGATAATGTTGAATGTGTCACATCATGAATCCATGAGTGTGGCTTACTGAAAGCTTGGTGAAGGATGCAGATGTTCAGCTTCGCCCCTGCACACTTTTCCCACCGGCATCTATGTTCAGCAAGTGCAAAACAAAGATCAGCCGCATACCTTGCTATGATTTAGCTGAAGTAGGTAATGCAGTTGGAAAAACCAGTAAAGAATCAAAGGGATGAGTAAAGAGAATAACTTTCACTGACCCACTGCTATCTACCTGGCATTTTACATACACCAGGTTCATGTTTTAGAATGGAAATGTCTCATAGGAATATTAAGACTTTTTATTTGTTATCATGAATTATTTCAATCAATTGCTTTTCTCCCCACATTCAGCTGAAAAGGGTCACTAAGGCGAAAAGGGAATAAACAGGAGATTCAAAGGGGTAATTTTGGAAGCTGGGGCAGATGGCATGCCATGGTAGCAAGCGCCAGATGGCCCTGTTGGCCCTGGGAAAGGGATGTGGGGGCCAGGGAACTCCAGCCATGGAGAGTGGAGGGGAGTGTGGGGAGGAGGGTGGCTCCAGAACAACAACACCCCTCCTATGTAACATCTCCTTGTGTCAGCCGCCAGCACAGCATCTCTGCAGAATGATGCTGTCTGCGTTCCTGTTTATGCACCTCACTTACATCCCCCAAAGCATGTATTCTTTTTAACTCATCCTCTCCAGCTTTAACACTGAAAAATATAGATGGTTGGTATTATAGATTAATTTTTTTTCCTGCTTTCTGCTTGTAAAAACAGGGGTTATTAATTAATTTTTTTTTATCTTTTGCCGGATTTGTCCATTTTAGCCATTTTTCAGGCAGTGTCTTCCTAAGACCTCTCAGGAATTCCCCTAACTGCTTCTTATTAATTGTTAAATTGTTTCCTACCCATCAAAAATGATCTCTTTCATAAAGCTGCCCTTTTAAATTACTGCAAATCCTGGTCTTAAAATGCATAATGTAGTTAGGAACAGGATGGTATCCAGCCATTTACGACCAGGATCTTACTACTTTTGAAGTTTAATTATTGATGAATAGTAATAAAATGCAGTGTTTTTATACCAATTATAATTTCGACATAAGGATAATTATTAAAGATAATTATTAAATAAAATAAGCCTTCACAGAAATTTCCTGAAGGTAATTTTTATTATCAAATTATGTTGTGATACTATGTAGGACCTTATTCAAGAAAATTAAAAGTAATAATAATAAGTGATTTTATTTAAATTCTTGGGGAAAATATAGTTATATACATATATAAGCTCAGTAACTTTTTACAAAAAATCTAAATTACCAAAAATTATCTTTATTTTATTCCCCAATTTAAAACAAAGTTTTTATTTACAAATTAATTACAAAAAATTTTTTAAGCCTTCAATCCAAATATATTATTATTAGTACCAGTACCTGAAGGGAAAACTGCTTGGTTACCTTTAGTGCCTTAACTCAATAATATAATGTTTTGGGGCCTACTAAAGATACTAAGAAATAGAAAATAGCATCTTTTTCAAAAACATATAAAGTTCACCCATAGTAAGTATACGGTTTGATGATTTTTAGTAAATTTATGCAACTATACCACTATCCGCATAATCCAGTTTTAGAATACTTCCATCAATCCAAATAGTTAGCTTTTGCTAAAATGCAGTCATTCCGCTCTCCCACCCATAGCCCTAAGCAACCTTTGATCTGTCTCTATAGCACAGTTTCTGTCTCTATAGTTTAGCCTTTTCTAGAAATTTCAGATACATGGAGAAATACAGTATGTACTCTTTTACAACTGGCTTCTTTTGCCTAGCATAATGCACTTGGGATTTCACCCACGTTGTAGTATGTCATCAGTACACTATACACTACTTAATGCTCAGTAGTATTCCATTGTATGGATATACCTTATTTTCTTTATCCATTTACTGGTTGATAGATATTTGGATTATTTCCAATTTTGGTCTATTATAAATAATGCTATTAATATTATTAAAAATGCTGAACATTTTCAAGTAAACCTTTTTGTGGACATATATTTTGCATTTCTCTCATATAGAAATTCCTTGATGAAATTTTTATCAAATTTTTTTGCATCTTTTTAAATTAGATTGTCTTTTTACTATTGAGTTGTTAGAGTTCTTTATTCTAAATACAAGTCTTTTGTCACATAAATAAGTTGAAAATATGTTTTCAGAATCTGTGGCTTCTCTTTGTTTTCTTAATAGTGTTTCTGAAAAGCAAATCTTTTAATTTTGATAAAAGTCTAATTTCTTAATTTTTTCTGGACTGTGCTTTGGATGTCATATGCAGAAATTTTTGCCTATGCCAAGATTAAAAAGTTTCTTTTCAATGTTTTCTTTCTTGAGCTCTTATTAATACATAGATCAATTTT
The DNA here is from genome assembly GCF_000956105.1 of Propithecus coquereli. Taxonomy (NCBI): domain Eukaryota; kingdom Metazoa; phylum Chordata; class Mammalia; order Primates; family Indriidae; genus Propithecus; species Propithecus coquereli. Next base: position 10,890,070 of record NW_012154173.1, on the reverse strand, counting down.
TTTTTTTGAGACGGAGTCTGGCTCTGTTGCCCTGGCTAGAGTGCCGTGGAGTCAGCATAGCTCACAGCAACCTCAAACTCCTGAGCTCAAGCCATCCTCCTGCCTCAGCCTCCCGTGTAGCTGGGACTACAGGCATGTGCCACCGTGCCCGGCTAATTTTTTCTATATATATATTTTTAGTTGTCCAGATAATTTCTTTCTATCTTTAGTAGAGACGAGGTCTCGCTCTTGCTCCAGCTGGTCTCTTACTCCTGACCTTGAGCGATCCACCCGCCTCAGCCTCCCAGAGTGCTAGGATTACAGGCGTGAGCCACCGCACCCGGCCCATAGATCAATTTTGAGTTAATTTTTGAGTAGGGTGTGAGGTAGAGGTCTAAGTTCATTTTTATAGCATATGGATACACAACTGTTACCAACTGTTGAAAATACTATACTTTCCTCATAGAATTGCCTTGGAGCTATTGACAAAAATCAATTCACTGTAAATATAAGGGTTTGTTTCTAGACTATTCTATTCCATTGATCAAAATCTCTCTGTTTAAGCCAATACCACATTGTCTTGATTTTGTGGCTTCATAGTAATTTTGAAACAAAACAATGTGATGGTTAATTTTTGGTGTCAGCTTGACTGGATTGAGGGATGCCTAGGTAGCAGGTGAAGGATTGTTTCTGGGTATGTCTGTGAGGGTATTCTTAGGGGAGACTGGCATGTGAGCCAGTGGACTGAGCAGGGACCTCCCACCCTCAATGCAGGCAGGCAGGAGCCAATGGGCTGGGGGCCCGGCTGGAAAAAAGGGGCAGAGGAAGATGGATTCACCCTCTGTTTTCTCTGTCACTTCTGGAGTGGGATGCTTTTTTTCTCCTCCTGCCTTTGGACATAAGACTCCAGGTTCTTCAGTTTTGGGACTCTGGGACTTCCACCAACAGCTTTCTGGTGGGTGGGGTAGGTGCGTCACGAGGCTGACTGGGCGCTGCACTGCTGGCTTCCCTGGTTCTGAATCTTGGGTCTTGGACTGAGTCATGCTGCTGGCTTTGAGTCATGCTACCAGCTTCTCTGTTTCTCCAGCTTGCAGTTGATCTATTGCGGGACCTCACCTTTGTGAATCTGTGAGCCAATTCCAGCTAGTAAATCACCTTCTACATACGCTCCTGGTTCTGTCTCCCTGGAGAACTCTGACTGATAGACATGGTGTAAGTCCTCCAAATTTGTTCTTTTTCCATATTGTTTTGGCTTGCTAGGTCCCTTGCACTTCTGTATAAATTTTAGTGTGTTTGTAAATTTTAATGAGAAAGACTGCTAGTATTTTTATAAGAATTTCATTGAGTCTGTAGGTCAATTTGGCGAGAAGGGCCATTTTAAAAATATTGAGTCTTCTGATCTGTAATTGTGGTAATTTTCCTCATTTATATAGATCTATCTTGATTCTTTCAGCAGCATTTTGTAGTTTTCCATGAACAGATCATGCAGATTTTTCATTAAATATATTCCTAAGTATTTTATTAGTGTTAAGCTATTTTGAATGGAATGGCTTTCTTTTTTTATTTCAAAATATTAAAGGGGTACAAGTGTTTTTGGTACATGGATAGCTTTTATAATGCTTAAGTCAGGACTGTTAGTGTGCTCATCGCCTGAACAGTGTTCATTGTACCCGTCTGGTAGGTTTTTACCCCCTCCCCTCCTCCTCCATACCCCCTTCTGGATTTCCAATGACTTTTACTTCTTTCTGTGCCCACGCGTGCCCATCAATTAGTTCCAAATTTGGAATGGCTTTCTTAATTTCACTTTCAGATGGTCTATTGTTAATATCTGTTGTTAATATATGCAAAGACAATTGAATTTTTATATCCATCTTATTTCCTACACCATTACTAATCTTACTCATTAATTCTAGTAGCTTTTTATTGATTCCTTAGAGATTTATATATATATGTTTGTTTATTATGCTAATAAAGACAGTTTGCTTCTTCCTTTCACAAATGTGTGTCTTTAATTTTTTTTCCACTTCAGTGCACTGATTTAAAGCTCTAGGACATTGTTGAATACAAGTGGAGATAGTGAACATTCTGCCTTTTTCACAACGTTAGAGGAAAAACATTCTCTTTCAGCATTAAATATGGTGTTAACAGTAGGATTTTCACAGATGTCTATTACCAAGTTGAGGAATGTTATTTTTTATTCTCATTTTGTTGAGAGTTTTTATCATGAGTGGGTGTTGAACTTTGATGCTTCCTTTACAACCATTGAGATAATCATGTGTTTTTTCTCACTTATTCTATATTTTATATTAATTTATTTTTAATATTAAATCAACCTTTTTTGTTACTGGATTCAGTTTGCTAATATTTTGTCAAAGATGTTTATATTTACATATATGAAGAATATTGGTCTGTCGTTACTTTTTTTATGGTACATTTGTATAGCTTTGTGTAAGAGTGGCCTCACTGAATAAATTGAGAAATGTTGCCTTCTGTTTTCTGAAGTAGTTCATATAGTATTGGTATTATTTCTTTTTAAAATGTTTCATATTTAATAGAATTCACCAGTGCAGCCCTTTGGACTTGGGCTTTTTGTTTTCTTTCTGGGAAGATATTTAATTACTACTTCAATTTTCTTATCTTTCATAAAACTATTTTGACTTAATATTTTTGCTTGAGTAAATTTTGGTAATATGTGTCTTTTGAGAAATTTGTCCTTTTCATCTAAGTTGTCTATGTATTTTTAGGTATAAAGTGTTCATTCAATTCTCTTATAGTCGATTTAATTCTTGTAGGGTCTGTAATAATGTGTCCCTCTTTCATTCCTGCTTTTTTGTAATTTGTGTCATCTCTCTTTTTTAGATAATGGTTTATCAATTTTGTTCATTTTTCAAAGAACCAACTTTTGATTTTATTGATTTTTCTCTATTTTTTTTTTTACTTTTGGTTTCATTTTTTTTCAATATTTTTTCTCTCTGATTTTTCTTTCTTTTTAATTATTTGGAGGGTTTGATTTGCTCTTCTTTCTCTACGTCCTTAAGGTAGAACATTAGGTTATTGGTTTTGGATCTTTCTTCCTTCTAACGTAATCATTTAAGGATACAAAATATTTGCTAAGCATTACATTGGCTGCATCCCATAAATTTTGATTAGTTGTGTTTTCACTTGTGGTTTCTTCTTTGACTCACAAATTTTTAAGTGCATTGCTTAATTTCCAAGTATGTGAGATTTCCCCATATTTCTTTCCATTGTTTACTTCCAATTCAATCTGGTTATGGTCAGACAACATACTTTGTATGATTTCAATCTATGTAAATTTAAATGTGTACTCATATTTAAACATGTTTTATGGCTGGCATACGCTTTATCTTGGAGATTGTTCTATATTCACTTGAAAAGAATGTGTATTCTCCTGCTGACTGGTAGTTTCTGAATATGTTATTAGGTCTAGTTGGTCAATAGTATTGTTCATGTTTTCTATATTCTTAGTGATTTTCTGTCTATTATGCTATCAGTTACTGAAGGAGAAGTATTAAAGTTTCTAATTATAACTGTTAAATTGTCTATTTCTTCTCTCAGTTCTGTCAGGATTTGCTTCATTTTGGGAAGGGAGGTTCTCTGTTCTTAGATGCATGTATATTTATAATTGTTGTCTTTCCATTATATTTTCCTTTTTATCATTATGAAATTTGTCTTTATTAATATTTGTCTATTTTGTCTGATATAGCCACTCCAGATCTCTTATATTTATTGTTTGCATGGCAGATCTTTCTCCATCCTTTTACTTTTAATGTATTTGTGTCTCTAAGGTGTTTCTTATAAATAGTATATAGCTGGATCTTGCTCTTTGACCTGGATTAACAGTCTGTCCCTCTCAATTACAATGTTTACTTCTTGTGTTACAGAAGTGATGTAATTGTTTATGCGGTACTGCCATTTCAATAATTGTTTACTATGTGTCATGTCTTTGTCATTAATTCATTGGTAGATTTTTTTAGACATTTTAAAGTTACTTTCATAGTATAGTGATTACAATGTTCATCTTTGACTTATCACAATCTACTTTGGGTTAATACTTATTTAATTCCAGTAAACTATGGCGACTTTGCTTCAATGTACCACCATTTCCTCTCCCCTTTTTATATTATTATTGCCATATGTGATACATTTATATATATTACATCTATATTATGTGCTCCAAAATACTGTGTTATAATTATTGCATTAAACAATTTCTAATTTTTTAAAGAAATTAAGAGAAGACAGAGAATACACATACACACATACAGACTTTTATATTTACCTACATTTTTGCCATATCTAGTGGTCACCATTTCTTACAGATTTGAGTGACTCTGGTGTCATTTCCTTTCAATCTTAAGGACTTCTTTTAGAATTTCTTATAAAGCATGTCTGCTTGAAAAAAAAATAATAAGGAATACTTTTTTACTGGAGGTAGAAGTTTTGTTTGGCAGATGTTTTTTTCAGCACGTTGAATATTATTACACTGCCTTCTTGCCTCCATTGTATTTGATGAAAAGTCACAAATTATCCTATTGTTGTTCATTACAATGAGATAAGTAGTTTTTCTTTTTATGCTTTTGAGATTTTTCTCTTTGTCTTTCAGCAACATGACTATAAGGTGTCTGGGTGTTGATTTCTTTGTGTTTATCCTACTTAGTATTCATTGAGCTTTTGAATTTGTAGATTAACAGCTTAATACTTTTTATCAAATTTGGAAAGTTTTCAGCCATGGTTTCTTCAAATAATTTTTCTTTTCCTTTCTCTCCTTTCATTTTGGAACTTCCATCATACAAATGTTAATGAGCTTAACATTTCCCCACAAGTCTCTGAGTCTCTGTTCAATTTTTTTCAGTGTTTTTTCTCTCTGCTTTAGATTAGATAATTTTTATTGATCTGTCTTCAAGTTCACTGATTCTTCTTCCATCTCAAAACTGCTATTGAGGCTATTAGTGAATTTTTCATTTATGTTATTGTTTTTTCAATTCTAGAATGCCCATTTGGTTCTTTTTTTTTTAGTTTCTATTTCTCTATTAAGATTCCCTTGTTGTCTTATCACTGTCAATGTGTTTTCCTTTAATTCTTTGAATATTTTTTCTTTAACTTTTAACATGTTTATATCAGCTAATTTGAAATATTTAATGGCTAAATTTAAGGTCTATGTCCAAACAGATTTAGTTTCTGTTTGTTGCTTTTTTCTCTTCCTCAGTATGCGTTATACTTTCTTATAACTTTTTGTTTATATCTAGATATTTTAGATTATAGATTGTAGCAACTCTGGATTCTGATTCATTTTTTAAGAGTTTTTTTTTTTTTGGTAACTTTTTTAAGCATAAACTGTAGAATTTGTTTTCCATGTAGTTTGTGGCTGCTGCTGTTTCTTCTCAGGTTTTTTAATTTTAATTTTTATCTTTATCCTGGATTCCTAGGGTCATTACCCACTTGAATGTGTATTGTTTCAATAAAATCATTGCTTTTTTTTGTTCAAAGAGTGTCCACAACTGGTTATTTGTTAGCAGCTCAACATATAATCATAGTCACAAAGATAAAAATTGACAAATTTCTATAGATGAATGAATGTGCTTTTAATTCTTACAGTAATTTCGAATTTTCTTTCAGTCTCAAATTTTGCTAGGCTATAAGCATGTTTAAGTAATAATCTCTTGAAGTTATGGAAGAAATTGCCTATGAAAATATTAAAACATAAGGTATTTTAGGGCTCAATATTTGTACTTTTTGGGTTTTTTTTAAATAATTTTTTTTTTATTTTTCTTTTTAGACTAGTCTAGTTCAGTAGTGAGAAGGGAAGAAAGAATAGAACAGGAGTTCAATCTGTAACTGGCTGTGAACGATCAAGTGAGATAACTCACTACCTTTGGACCAGCCATATTTTGTTTTTGTGTGGTAATTATCTGTTCAGATTTTCTGTCTTCTTGAGTCAAATTCAGCACTTTGTAGTTTCCTTGGAAATAAGGAAATGTATTGGGATTCATAATATTCTCAGAAATTTCTAAATCTGCTCTATAGCTATGGTTTCCCCTCTGTTATTGCTAATGTTTATTTGTGATTCATAAGTTTCTTAAATTATTTTTCAGACATTTGCCTATTTCAATGGTTTTTTTAAAGTATCAACTTTTAGTTTTAGTAATCGGGTTTTCTAATTTTTATTGTTTCTTATTAAATGTTTTCTGCTTTATCCTTGCTATTTAACTTGTATTTTATATGAAATTATTTGGGATTCCCTTTGGAAGATCTTTAAAAATTGTCTTGTTTATTAATTTTGTCTTTTTTATATTATTATATTAATATGTGCACTTAAAGTGATAAAATTTTCTTTTAGAATCATTTTAGTTGTATCACAGAATGTTGAAAAATAGGGCTTTTCAAATTTATTTCTTACTAATTCTAACATTTGGATCCTAATTTCCTTTTCAGTGTAAACATTATTGAAAAAAGTGTTTAAATTTTAAATCACTGGGAATTTTTTAAACAAACTTTTTCTTGTTAGTTTGTAATTTTATTGATAGTGCTCAGTTAATATCCCTTATATTATCTGTGTTTTTAAAATTTCGTTGGGATTCTATGTTCTAATATATAACTAAGCTCAATTTAAGGTAGTATCTTTAATATAAAGTTTTATATAAATTCATTAAATAAATTTTATTGTTTGTTCTTCAAGTCTTGTGCCTCATTATTTTTTGTTTACTTGATATGCAAACTTCTATGTTAGGGATTTCACTATGATTGTGGACTTGAAAATTTAGTCATGTATATCATCAGTTTTTTTACTTATGTATTTCTAGTCTATGTTTTTTAGATACATAAATGTTAATAACAATGATGGTAAATTTATACCTTGATCAATTATAATTTTATCAATGTGAAATATATATTTGTCCTATTTAATGCTTTTTCCACTTGAATTTCCTTTTTACTGAGTATTAATACTGCTATAGCATCTTTCTCTTTGTTACTATTTTCCTCACATATTTTTCTATATCCTTATTTTTAACATTTATCTGCACTTCTTCTTTCCTTTAGATGTGTCTCATGCAAGCAGCTTAGAGTTAGTTTTGTTTTCTTTTTAATCCAATCTGAAAGATTCTTCTTTTTAATGGAGAAATTTAATTCATTTATATTTAATGTACTCACTAATACATTTGCATTTGTTCTTTTTATATAGCTTTTGAAATTTTACCTGTTTTCTTCTTTATTGTTATCCTTCCCCTTCCTTATGAAGTTTACCTTGAGCATTTTTCTAACTTCTACTGATTTGGGGACTAAACATGCTATTTTTCTTGTGATTTTCCTTAATTTTAACAATCACACTTCAGCTTAAGATTTTTGTCAACCTCAAGAGTTAATGATTGTCTATATCTTCCCCACGTACAATAAAATAAGCTTAACAAGCCTGCATTTCTTTCCTCCCTGACCACCTCTCCCATCCATATTAATATATCCTGCATTTTAGTTTCAAATTTAAAAAATTAAACTTTATAAAAATACTTAGACAATTCTAAATTTTATTTTTGTTATATAATATTTTATATTGCTATTTCTCATAATCTTTATCATTCCCTGTCTTGTATTCATATTAATTTTCTGTATTCCATACATAAATAATTCTTCCAGAGAAGGTATGTTGGTACTAAAATTTCTAAGTCCTTTTATATCCTTAGCTACAAGAGAACTGTCCTTATGTTGGCCTCCCACTGAATGGTAGTTTAAACAGATATACAACTCTTTCGAGGTCACTTTCTCTCATACATTTGAAGATGTTGATATTACCTTTCATCATCCATTTTTGCAGATAAAGTGCCATATCAATGCGTTTCTGATTCATTTCCTTGTATGTTATTTCGTTTTCTCTCTAGAATCTTTCAGGATTTTTATCTTTATTTTTGGTGTTCTGAAATTTCACCATTATGCAACTCAATAAGGGATCTTCTATTGTTTACCTTGTTCTGTATTCTGTGGTCACTTTCAAACTAGTGATTATCTTTCTTTGGCTTGGGGAAATTTCATCCCATTTTATTAGTATCATCATTTATTTCTGTATATGTTAGGCATCTTTTTATGGCAATTGATAGAAAAACACAACCAAGTCTCGCTTAATCCAAAGTGGAACTCATTGGTCACAGTACTAATAAGGCCTATGGTAGTGCTAATTTTGGGAACTCATTGTCATTAAAACTAATCTCTCTCTTCTTATCTCTTTTTTCATTGAGAGAAAGAAGCTTCTCTACTTCTTTGAAGGCTCACCTCTATAGCTATGGCAGCATGAGGCTGAAATCTTCCAAGTTTATATCCACTGATATGATCACTGAATTTTCTACCAGCTTTTTAAAATTTCATAATGTATCATTGGCTCTAATTGAGTTATGAATTGAATCTCTTAGCCACCTGGCCAGGAACACAATAATCAGATTATCCAGACCTGAGATAACCTGCCCCCTGTTGAGCCCAGGCATGGAACCAACTTTACTCAAATTGAATTTGGGTAAACAATTAATAAAAATAGATCGAGAAAGGGGGAGGATAGTTTCCAGCGCTCTGAGAGAAATCAGAGTATACCATTGGGAAAAAAAGGAGGAATTGATGTTGAGCATCTATTTCTAGCTGGATGTATAGATGTTTACATACCTTCTTTTCATTTTCTCTGATTTCTCTGGCTACATATTACAATTCCTCAACACATTTTCCTTGCATCTTAAGCTTACTATCATGCTTTTTACTCTTTGTTCTTTTACACTGTATTAGGAGAAAATTCTTTGACTTGATCTTCTGGTTCACTGTTTTGTACTTCAGGTATGTCCATTTATCAAGTATATTTTTTAATTGTATCAAGAAATTTTTATTTCAAAGTCTCCGAATCTTTGTAAATGTAATATATTCTTACATTTTATTTTATGGTATTCTAAAGATCTGATCTGCTTGTCCTGTTAATCTCATTTTCTCATTATAATAGTGTTCATTTCTTTCAAATGTTGAATAATCCCTGTCTGCTCATTTTTATGTTTCAGTATCTCTATTCACTTGTCTCATCTACTCGTTAAGGTCAGCCTGGTGAGAAAGGCCCAGGGTGTGCTGCTGAGGGGGCTATGCTATGTGCCTTAGCTCCCTTTCTGGGTATGGCAGCTCCTTGTCCTCCTGGAGCACTGCTCCGCCTCAGAGTCCACTTGCCCACACTGAGCCACAGCCACGAGCAAACACCATTGCTGCCTGCTGCTTAGTACAGACCAGAGAGGGGAGCAGTGCTGACTAGCCTCTCACTGTTGCTCCCCAATTAATACCTTCTCTGATGAATGCTTGAGGCCACCTTGTATCCTTGTGGCCGCTGACTTTGTGTTCAGGGCTCCCCCACCAATCTTCCCATCACAGTATTCTTTTGCTTGTGTTTAACTTATATTTTCCTTCATTTTAATCACTTTGTATATCTGATCCTGCCTACAGTCTATCTTTCCAGAATGTGCTAAAATTTCTAGTCTGTTGGTGGCATTCTTTTTTCCCATCCTGTTTTGGATTTACTTTTCTTCAGAAATACTTTTTTTTTTTTTTGATCATTTTATAAGACATTAGATGGAAAGGAAGGCAGATAGGTGTGTTTAGACAACTATCTTAATCCAATTGCTTTCTCTTAGTTTCTATGGAATTATAAATTTCTACCCTATTTCTGCCAAATTATATGGAAAGGAAAAAATTTTTATATAGCCTCTCTTGAAATATTTGAATGATATTAGAAAAGACTCGGTTAGAAAGGAAGAAACTGATGGTCACTAAGATTCTACTACTTACCAACTGTGTCTTTAGTTTGGTGACAACCGAGCTCCAGATAGAAAATTCTGCTTAACATGGATAAATGGTGAGATGAATCCCACACACACACACACATTCTACCGTGACTTCTACCAGGGAACCAGAGAAACTTAGTGTACTTTGCTACAGAGAGACCTGAAGCAGATCTTGCCTTGCCCTTTCTACTTCCCGGAAGACCAACTGATACACACAGATTGTCCTGAGCAATACCATTTCCAGGGCCCCTGGCAACCGTGGGCTAGAATGATTATTGGAACATGCAAATCTGATAAGATTATTTAAAATGTCAGATATTTAAAAAGCTAATTAAATTGTCCCCCAGAGAAGGGAAACCTAGCTAAGGGTCATTTGTGTCAGAGCAAATAGTATTTCAAATTCCAAGAATAAAATAAGATAGATAAATGTATTTTATTTGTATTAAATTCTAGTAAATGTGCACATATTTTATTACTTAATCAAATGATGGAATTAATCTTTATATTGTGAATTTTTTATTTCTAACTATTTAACCTGAAACAACAGTCAAAATTTAAAATGTGTTTCCATGATATCCGCCCGTGAATGAGAGATATGGCAGAGTTCTTATGGTACCAGTATTACTTTGTAGGATAGGGAAATATAATGTAAGCCACTTATTGAGTATAAAAATCCTCTATGGGCCGGGCGTGGTGGCTCACGCCTGTAATCCCAGTACTCTGGGAGGCCGAGGCGGGCAGATTGTTTGAGCTCAGGAGTTCGAGACCAGCCTGAGCAAGAGCGAGACCCCGTCTCTACTAAAAATAGAAAGAAATTAATCGGACAACTAAAAATATATAGAAAAAATTAGCCGGGCATGGTGGCGCATGCCTGTAGTCCCAGCTACTCGGGAGGGTGAGGCAGGAGGATCGCTTGAGCCCAGGAGTTTGAGGTTGCTGTGAGCCAGGCTAAGGCCACGGCACTCACTCTAGCTAGGGCAACAGAGTGAGACTCTGTCTCAAAAAAAAAAAAAAAAAAAAAATCCTCTATGGTACAACTTTGCCAGCTATGCACTTAATTTATACCCAGATCATTTTATGTTGGCACAGGAAAACTATAAAAGAAAGCTCTTTTCTCATTAAGTATCTCTGCTATTCACATTAATAATTTTATTATATATGAAACTTTCAGAATGCAGAGCTACTTTAAATTATGTAGAAGTATTCTATTAAATTTATCTTAAGTAGCTAACACAATAACATTTGTAGTTCGAAGTCTGTCTTCAGTATATACAGACATTCTTGTTTGACTGGTTCAAAGATATATTAATTTATCCCAGTCTATGAAGAGAAAACCTTTTTAGAATTCCAAGTCATAAGCCTCTCAGTGAATTCTGAACAACCATAGCTCAAATGATTCAAATAGAATTAGGTGTATAATAAAGTTTTTATCTCATCTGATTCATGATGGGAACTATGTCAAATTGAAACTAAATAATGTCAAGTATAAAACGAGAAGCTACATTCTTTACAATTGAAACCCAAAATGGCATATCTATATATATAAAATATAACAATTATACTTATTTGATATATCAGAAACTTTGACTCATTTAACATCTAAAATACATGCACTATCCTGTAAAAATAGGAAAATTACAAGATATTGAAAAAAATTGTTTACCTTTGTTAGTGGAAATTGACATCCTGTTTCTGATGTTACACAGGCTTCAATAACCAAGTGGACAACTGTTCCTTTTCTCATAGAGTCAATAGGTTGCACCCACTTTTATAGTCCCGTATAATTATACAAAGGGTGGTTCACTCTAAGAGTCAATATTATGCCTTTTTATTAGACTACCTTATATAAAAGGGGAGTGAACACTATGTGTTCATAATTTGCCATCTGAAATTTGATTACTGCCTACTCAAAACCAATCACCTAATTTATTTACTGCATGTAATTTTGTCTCACCTACCATGGCTCCTTTATAATGCAATACCACAAATGAAAGTCCAGTAGTCCCCCCTTATCCACAGGAAATAAGTTCCAAGACCCCCAGTGGATGCCTGAAACCAATATAGTATCAAACTCTATATATACTATGTTTTTTTCCTATACATACCTGCCTATGATAAAGTTTATTTTATAAATTAGGCATAGTAAGAGGTTAACAACTGTAACTAATAATAAAATAGAACAATTATAACAATATACTGTAATAAAAGTTATGTGAATCTGTCTCTCTCCCTTTCCCCATCTCTCTCTCTCTCTCTCTCTCAAAATATCTTATTGTACCGTACTCACTTATGGAACATAGTTGATGGCAGGTAACTGAAACCATGGAAAGTGAAATCTGGGGCAAAAAGGGACTACTGTAGTTAACAGTGGTAGCCATATAAGAATTATCAAGCTTTTGTGGAAAACTAATTACTATACTCCTATTGAATAGAAGACAAATTATTTAGAAAAGTGAATAAAGAATTGCAATGTTGTCATTTACTTGTTAAAATCTGTTGTATACTGGTAAATTGGGGATGAAACTGAACTATCCAAGAGAAAAGTGAAATAAATTAAAATATGACAAATTCCTCATACCGTAAAAAAATCTGTGTCTATGAGAAAAATGATTTAAGGAAAAATATAGGTCTAAAGATAGTAATTAACAAATTACCCTGTGAAAACTGTAATTTTTATTAAATCAAACTAACGTTAGACATCAGATGTGACAACTTGATTGTAAATGCCCCGTCTGATATGTTCTCCATTTTCTGTCCCGAAAGCATTTTATTCCCTCATTCAAGTATTAATTGAGAAACATTTATGGAGTAATAACTATATATGAGGTGATATATTCAGATCCTCCAAGGAGCTGCCAGCTTATTAAGAAAGAAAGAGAAGTAGATATTGTCAATAGTATGTACAGAGTGTATTATATAAGCTAACTGCAGTAGAGTTATTTCAATTATGCAAAGTCCAAAACAAGTATTCTCGATTAGCCAGAAACTTTTCTTTAAGTGGTATTTCAGAGATCAAGCATCCTTCCACAAAGTGGCTCCACCATCTCCAACTCATGGCTTCCCATATTGCCATGTTCATTTGTGTCAAGCCAGAGAAGGGAAAGAGCTCAAAGGGACATTGTTTCGGACCAGGTCTATTGTGGCCGTGTGGCTATAATAATTGCAAGGGAGTCTGGAAAATATAGTTCCTAGGGGGAGGAGAGACCACGTTGGTCACTATTTGCCTGCTCAGGGACCACAGCTATGGGTGGGAGATTGGTCAGGGAAGGCTATTTAAAGGAAGCAAAGTCTATGCTGGATTGTATTTAGTGAGTAGCAGCTAACCAGAAGAAAATTGGGGTGGGGAAGGAAGACCCACTCAAGCAAGATCATTGCAGGCAGAAGAAAGAGTGTGTGTGCAAATCACGAACGTCAGAGAGGATGATGAAATTAAGGAATTGCAACATGAGTTCTCCTGAAGGAGTGGAAGGAAAGGAGAACATGAAGGACCATGGATGCTTTTGTAATGCAGTTGTCTGCCTTGTAGGGTTTATAACATCATGCTTCTTTGAGACCACTTGATTAGCACTGCAGGAGATGAAGCAAGCAGGCCCAGAGTGGGGTCAGTAAAATCAGTAAGGATGGCACAGCCGTCATATGGTTGGGAAGGATGAAAGCTTGAACTGTGGCAGTGGAAATAAAGAGGGAAGAAGGATTTATTAGACCTCTGGGACATAGACACTGCCAAACCTGGAGGACAATTTGAGGGTGGAATGAATGAAAGTAGAAACTTCAAGGCTTCTGACATCCTGGGGAGAAGAGTGGAAGAAAAAAGTCAGGTGTGCTCAGTGGAGGGAGGAGAAAAAAACTGTTATCCAGAAAGCCATAAGATGTGAGAGTTTTAAAATGATAGAAAAACATAACTTTGTAAAATCTACAAAAAGTTTAAAAAATGAGGACCAAAATATAGCTTTTTAATGTGGAAACTTGAATCTCACTGGTGACTTGCTAAGAACAGTTTAGAAATGAAATCTATTGATTAACAGTAAGATGTCAACAACATTGGAAATAGTAAAACATCACAATTGTGCCAGAAATGTGTTGTGTTAAGTAATAGGACAGCTTACCCTAGTGTTTAAGTGATTCAGTTATAGAGGGGAAGGGGCTTTACTGTTCACAATGACATTGAGCAAAGTTTACAATGAATCTATTTTTGCTCTGAACATACAAAAAACATCTCTAGTACAGAAATATTGGAGCTCCAACTCTGATATTTCTCCATGTGTAAGACTTTCGTCTCTGCCTAAATTTGTTGGGAAATTTGATGATGATAATGTATATGATTATTATTTCTAAAACATCATGCTGCATGTTTGCAGCATGCAATTTGCAATGTTTTTAAAATTTCAATATTAAAATGGTAGAAAATCATGCTATTAATATAAGTGAGAGTAATGACTTGTGGAATTTATGACAGTAAAATTTCAAAGTATGCAGCATCAACAAGGATATTTTAAAGCCCTCTTACTGAATAATAATATAACTCAGTTATTATTTAGTGGTCAAAGCTAAACATTTTAATGGCAGACATTTCATGTGCATTTCAAAATCTCTGAAAGATAACAAACATCTTATATTAGCAATACTGGAGTTAGTAGAATAGAAAATTGTGGTTTTATTAAGAAAGTAAACTCTCAAAAATTAAAACGCAATACTGCATTATCTGGAACAAAATCTCAAAAAACTAAAAATGATACAGAGATAACTTCTTGTATATTTACTTATGCAATCATTGATCCCCTTAAAAACTAAAATGGTGTATCTTTTTCACTTCATATTCTATGAGAAGTTCAAAAGCTTAAGTGGAGAATGATCGGCATCCATATTATTATCATAATATGATGGATTACTACAAAGGAAAAAAAGGAGCATCTTGTCTCTTATGATTGGGTATTTTTAATTTTGTTTTTCTGACTCATCAGGGATAAGATAAATACAATACTTCCATGTTAGAAAGTAAGACAAACTATATAGACCAATATAGAGAACACTACAAAAGTTGGTTTATTTCCTCAGTAGGAAATCAGCAGACCCATGCCCAAATTACCTAGCTATCCACAGAAGACCCCACCAATGCTCTACTAAACTAGACTTGTTCAGGCCAAGAGAACCGAGGTCATGCAATGACATAAAATTTTAAATAAGAAGACTAAAGTTTGAGTCTCAACCTGATGTTTGAAAGTTTTATAACCTTAGGTTGGTCATTTAATTTATCTGAATTTCTGATCCCATATGCACAAAATGGAAATAATAAAACCAGCCTCATTAGGATTATGTTAGATATAAATCAGACAATGTATGAGAAAATGCTTATTGTACTATAAAGTGCCTTGTAGCATAATCATCTGGGTTTTATGAGCAGCATTACAAAATGCTTATTCATTATGCTGATGATCTTTTTTCAGTAATACAAGAAAGCATTAAGAGCACAGTATAAGACAGACCATTTATGAACCTTTCAGGTGGAGAAACATTAACTCTTGCACTCTTCTAAAACCAAACTTGCTTTATTGTGCTTCTTGGGAATAAGATAAACCTTTAGGGAAATGACTACAGAGTAATCTTTTTAATTGAGTTGTAATAAAAGGGAAAATAATGCCTTATGCTTTCTCAGAACTCTGTTTCAAAGTCACCAAGATACATACAGTAATTAGTGGCCATTGTTCACATTTATTGAATGATCACCATGAGCCAGATTTTATGCTTACTATTTCATTTAAGTTTTTTATGTTTATTATCTTATTGAATTTTCACAACCTATGAAATTGCTCCTTTATTTTCCCAGTTTTACAGATGAGGAAACTAAGTCATAGAGTGGTGAAGTGACTTTCCCAAAGGATCATTAGAAATAGAGATTCCATAAATATCTTTGGTTGTCAATTCTAATGTTAATAATGCCCAGGTATCAACAAGTTGCCTCACCTACTCCCTTCATTGCCCTACTCATGTGATTGATCTTTTCACCTGTAAACATTGAGTCTTGATAGTCTAATTCATCCTGACTGTGCTCAGTAAATACTTCCACACAAATTGCTTGCCTCAAAGAAAATCCTCCCAGATATAATTTGCTTCTTAGGTTCAATTTGCTTTTTAGAAAAATAATTCTGGTGCTGGTCTGAGGAAGAGGTTGGAAGGCACAAAAGCAGTTAGGAGGGCCTAACAGGCTGGCGATGATGAGGGCCTGACTGGGGATGGTAAGTAGGAATGGTGAGAACTGGTGGCTACAAAAGATTTATAGGAGGCAGAAACAGTGGGAATTGTAAGAGATTCAACATACATAGGTGAAAGAAGATTTCTGCCTTCTAAAATTACTCTGTTTCTGGGTAGTGGGTGGTGTCTCATCTGAGCATCAAGGTATAGTTGAGGCTGCTGGCATAAATGAAGTCAACCAAAATGAATCAGTAGAGTAAAGATTGCAAGTCAGACAAGTATCAGAAATGAGTGGGGATGGATAAGGAAGGAAAAAATACTGTGCAAGCAATATAAATGAAGGTGGGAAAACTGATGAGCCTGTCCAAAACCTGTCATTTACCTTGATACCTTCAGTGAACTGCAGTACACAAAACATATTAGAGGCACTCCCATCCTCCACAAGCCCAAGCACGGCAGCTAAATAGGAATAGGGTGGTGAATCAGTGAACCCCAGGAATCCAGGTGTTCAAAAGGGACACCCATGGGAGAATGCCACAAGAGACCAGAGTGCCACCTTTCTTACACCTAGACACTGCCTCCTCTGCACCTCCTCCAACCACGGCATTATAGAAAGTAATTGTGGCTTGGTCTGGCTGATAGCCATGGCCCCTCCCCTCCCATTGCAGCTATGAGAATACCATGAATTGAGAAGCTCACGAATGGCTGCTTCTTTACAGCAGATGCGCATTCCCAGCCAAGTCTGCCGCTGAGAGTGGGGCCACCACAATTTGTGAGTTTCCTGCCCACCAGTGATTCATGGGATCATGTGCTGGCACCCTAGACAGCCAGGCTGAACCCGGTGCCCCAGACACAAGGGCAGTGCAGGGAGACACAGGGGAGAGGTCTTGGTCCTGGACTTGGGTTGTGAGGAAGTCCTCACAGACATAGGACTGCCTGTTCGACAGTCCTCGAACAGGAGAGTGTGGAGGGGTGCTGAAGAGCAGGGACCAGAGCTTACCATGGGCACAAAAGAACATCTCAGCAGCTGGTTCTTCCATGCAAACTTCAATCGATGATAGGGGAAAAACCACATAGTTAAGCATAGGTGCCTTCCAACTCAAGCAAACAGGGAGCAGCCAATTGGTAGTCACAAGTACCAGCCACTATCTTGGAGATTAGGCTGGGGGACCTAACTCACTACACACTGTTGGGAAGAGGTGAAGACAGCAGGTCAGAGGTAACCCAATAGGTTCATCAAACCTGCTAGAACAGCCGATAGGAAACTCAGGACCACCATTCCTCTTCCTGGCATGATCAGAGGTCAATCTTTGGGGCTACAAAGACAGGCTGATAAGCCAGGCCTAGAACCCCCAGGTCTCAGTCAAGAGGCCAGATGAGAAGGAATGAGTGAAAGAACTCTGGAAAATGAGAAATCAGAGTTTAAGGGTATCCACAAAAGAAAACAATAATTTCTTACCAATGGATACCAATCAAAACAAAAAGATTGGAATCATGGATGAAGAATCTTGAATATGGATTTTAAGGAAGCTCAATGAAATACAAGAGAAAATAGAAACCAACACAGAGAAACCACAAAAACAATGCAGAAAATGAATAAAAAATTCACTAAAGAAATCAAATTATTAAAAAAATATCAAACAGAACTTCTGGAAATGAAAAATTCATTGCAAGAAATACAAAATACAGTGGAAAGTCTTAAGAATAGGTAGATCAGGCAGAAGAAAGAATCTCAGAGCTTGAAGACAACACCTTTGAGTTAAACAAGTTAGTCAAAGAGAAAGAACAAAGAAACAAGAGGAACGGAATGAATAAAGCCTACAAGAAATATAAGATTATGTAAAGAGGCCTAACTTAAGAATCATAGACATCCCTGAGGGCTAAGAAGAAAATACACAAGAGTTTAAAAACATATTTGAGGGAATAATTGAGGAAATTTTCCCTGGCCTTGCTAGAAATCTAGATATCCAGGTACAAGAAGCTCAAAGGACTCCTGGGAGAGTCATTGCAAAGAGGCAAGCACCAGAGCACATAGTCCTCAGACTGGCCAAAGTAAACACAAGAGAGGCACTCCTATGAGCTGTAAGGCAAAAGCATCAGGTAATGTACAAAGGAAAACCCATCAGACTAACTGCAGACTTCTCAACTGAGACCTTACAAAGCCAGAAAGAATTGGGGCCCCATCTCAGTCTTCTCAAACAGAATAATGGCCAGCCTAAAATTTTGTATCCTGCAAAACTAAGTTTCTTAAATGAGGAAGAAATAAAGACTTTCTCAGAGAAGCAAACACTGAGGGAATCTGTCAAGACAAGACCTACCCTGCAAGAAGTACTGAGAACTGCAGCATTATACACAGAGCAGCACAATAGACAACCACCAGTATAAAATCACCCAAAATCTAAAGGTCAAAGCCCAGACACCACAATGTCTCAAGAAGTAAAACAAAGCAACAAAGTTCTACTCAACAGGACGAACAGAAATTCACCCCACTTATCAATTCTTACAATAAATGTGAATGTCTTGAACTCCTCACTGAAGAGACATAGGTTGGCTGAATGGATTAAAAAAAATATAAGTCCACTATCCACTGTCTCCAGGAAAGACATCTAACCTACAAGGACACATTCAGACTCAAGATGAAGGGATGGAAAATAATATTACATGCAAATGGGAACCAAAAGAAAACTAGTGAAGCCATTCTCATATATGATAAAATATACTTCAAACCAACAAAAGGAAAGAATGGCAAAGATGGTCATTATATAATGGTGAAGGGACCAATTCAACAAGAAGACATAACAATCCTAAACATTTATGCACCTAACACAAGTGCATCCAGATTCATAAAGCAAACCCAACTTGATCTAAACAAAATGATAAACAGCAGCACCATAATAGCCAGGGACTTAAACACCCCAATGACAGAATGGGACAGATTCTCCAAGCAGAAAATAAACAAAGAAACAATGGACTTAAATGGGACTCTATAAAAAATGGGCCTAACAGACATTTACAGAACATTCTACCAAAAACTACTGAATATACATTCTTTTCATTAGCTCATGGAACATTCTCTAAGATTGATCATATCCTAGGCTGCAAAGTATGTCTCTCAACAAATGTAAAAAAATAGAAATTATACATGTATCTTCTCAGAATACCAAAGCCAGAAAAGGAACTACAGATTAATATCCCTTATGAATATAGATGCAAAAATTCTCAATAAAATCCTAGCAAACCAAATTCAGCTGGATATCAAAAAAGTAATCCAGCATGATCAAGTGGGCTTCATCCCAGAGAAGAAAGGATGGTTCAACATAAACAAATCTATAAATGTGATTCACCACATAAATAGAAGCAATAACAGAGACCACATTATTCTCTCAATAGACACAGAAAAAGCATTTGACAAAATTCAGCTCCTTTTATGATAAGAACTCTTAACGAAATAAGCATAGATGGAACATGCCTCGATATTACAGAAGCAATGTACAACAAACCCACAGCCAACATCGTAGTGAATGGGGAAAAACTGAAAGCATTCCCATTTAGAACTGGAACCAGACAAGGCTGCCCACTGTCACCACTTCTATTCAACATAGTGCTGGAAGTCCTAGTCAGAGCAATCAAGCAAGAGAGGGAAATCAAGGGTATTCGCATGGAGAAAGAGGAGGTCAAACTATCAATCTTTACTGCAGGTATGATCTTATATCTACAAAACTCCAAAGATTCTGCCAAGAGACTCCTGGAATTGATAAATGAATTCTGCAAAGTCCCAGGTTACAAAATCAATCAAATCAATTTGCTACACAAATCAGTAGCATTCCTATATGCCAACAACAGTCAAGCTGAGAATCAAATAAAAAACTCAATACCTTTCACAATAGTCACAAAGAAAATAAAATACCTAGGAATATATTTAATCAAGGAGGTAAAACCCCTCTATGAAACACTGAGGAAGGAAATCACAGAGGAAGTAAGCAAATAGAAAAGCATATCATGCTCCTGG
>NW_012154173.1:10862246-10867859 GCF_000956105.1 Propithecus coquereli | reverse complement strand
CAGTGAGATATCACCTAACTCCAGTGAGAATGGTTTTTACCAAAAAGTCCCAAGACAATAGATGCTGGCATGGATGCAGAGAGAAAGCAACACTTATACACTGTGGGTGGAACAGCAAACTAGTACAGCCTCTATGGAAAGTAGTAGGGAGATAACCTCAAAGATTTATTAACGAAAGTTGACCTACTATTTGATCCAGCAATCCCACTACTACGTATTTACCCAAAGGGAAAAAGACATTTTATAAAAAAGACACTTGCATTCAAATGTTTATAGCAGCACAATTCACAATTGCAAAGATGTGGAATCAACCCAAGTGCCCAATACATGAGTGGACTAAGAAAATATGGTATATGTATACCATGGAGCACTACTCGGACATAAAAAAATGGTGATCTTGAATCTTTTATAACAACCTGATGGAACTGGGGGCCATTCTTCTTAGTGAAGCATTGCAAGAATGGAAAAACAGACACCATAGGTACTCAATACTAAGTTGGAACTAACTGATCAACACTTACATGCACGCATGGAAGTAAAACTCAAGGGAAATCAAGTAGGTGGGAGGGGGAAGGAGGGTAGGGGTAAATTCACACCTAATGGGCACAATGCACACTATCTAAGTGAAGGGCACACTTACAACTTTGACTCAAACTGTACAAAAGCAATTCATGTAACCAAAATATTTGTACCCCTGTAGTATTCTGAAATTAAAAAAATAATTTTCTATTAGAATTTTTTTTTAAAACCGAGAGTCAAGAATGACGTCCTCAGGTATACCACCTGGACCACTCTACGTGGTCCAATGCATTGTCTTTTTGAGTCATGTCATTTTCAGTTAGGACTAAGAACATGGTAAAAAGTCGTAACTCAGGCTAAGAAGGAACCAAAAGAACCATCCAATGATCTCCACAATTAGCAGCTGAAATGCTCTATTTACTTTTCCTTATCATCTTCCTATTGCTTTTAAGTACTATCTTCCTTCCTCTTTATATTGTCCCCTGTATTTCCAGATTTGTGTCTTGTCTTTTGGGTGATCTTTCTTTAACGAGGATTCCAGTCCCTTTCATGGGAATAATCTGATCCACTTCCGTCCTTCCATTCAAATAATAAAACTCTGCTCTCCTTATAGAACATGCTCCCACAAGATGCTGCCAGCCATAGGTACAAAGGTACAAAGGATTCACTGCACACCTCAGACTTCAGCATGCACTATTTAAACAGACAATTTTCTTTCTGCACAGATATTAATCTTCCATGAGGACCAGCAGATCAGGTGTTTTATTGCCAAACATTGCATGATCCGTAAATTTGCCTAGTCACTCTTTTACAGCCTTGTTGTCTAGTTACAAGGGTGTCTAACCATATGAAAAATTTAAAACCTTAGGAAAGCTGTCTTACCAAATGAAATAAATATTTGTGGAAAAGATAAACTCAGATGTGTTTGTTCTAGAATAGTATCTATGATATAATCTCTGTCTTCATTTGTTGATATTTTCCTTTCTTTAGAGGACTTTCGTGCTGTCTTTTGGGATTCTTTGATACATTTCACTGTATTATTTTATTTTGACTTCACAAAAATAACTTGATCATCTGATGTATAAAGATGAACTATCATCAGAAGTGCATGTGCTTGTGTTTAATTATTTTTGCTTAGTGGTGATGAGCTTACTTTCATGTATTAACATTTTTTTTCCTACCCACTCTTGGTAGTGTTATTGTAAGATTGAAAATATTTACCCAAACATTATCCTGATTTCAACTTACTCATTTAGGTAGAGCAACTGTACATTCTAATATGTGACCTGACTTATAAGCATTCCATTAAAAATATATATGGTGATTTTTTTATTTCTGTGCCCTGAAAGTATTAAGATGTAAGTTGTTTTGTTTTTCATGCTCTTCATGTTGACTTCTGTTGACCTACATCTGACATATAACACATGTTAGAGAATGCAGTGTTGGAAAACCCATGTGAGTACTTTTGTTCAACATGGTGCATGGAAGGCAGCCATAGAGCAACCCATGACAGATGTTGTTCCTTGCTTACATGATATCATTAGCCCTCATTTTTAAAAATAATTCTGAGCATTGTTTGATAAGCCTCAGGAGATAAGCCATAAATGGCCTAAACTAATTATGGTAATTCCATTCTACTATGATTGATCTGGGTGTGAACCCCTAGAAATTAAGCCTTTGGCTAGGAGGTGGGCTAAAACAAGAAGTACAATGAGGAAATAATTTTTCTCTTTGATTAAAGGAGAGAACCATATGATGAAATGCCCTTTAATTCCTGCCTGCCTCCTTTCTTCAGCTTGTATACTGTGATATGAGGGTTTAATGCCTGCATCTGTGGCACCTATTTTGTGACATGAAGCAAATTGCAGGAGAATGAAATCTAGCATGCTGAGAAGGGTGGTATTTAGAAGGATGGACAGATTCTGTGTGACACTATCGCTGAGCTACTGAAACAACCCTGGAACTGTTTTTCTCTGTACTTTGTGTTAATAAAATAAAAGCTGTCCTTTCCTTACAGTAAAAAATATTCCTTATAATACATAGGGTCTCTTAATTTCTCATGAAAATGCCAGTGATGACACAGGGAAGGTACTACAATAGCAGCTTAAAAAAAAAAAGCCTTTATCATTACCCATTTCCCTCTATTGAAAATTTGCTAGATGTCTTGGGGAGGGAGGCATTGGAAGAAGAGGAAGCCAATCAAAATTAAGCAGAGACTTTCCCCTCAGATTTTGACTTCATTTTTTACTGGAGGTAAGAGGACACATTATCTATATTTTCAAAAAGAAAGTCAACTGGCAGAAGTTTTTTTCTGTACTGCTTCTCTGTTGTTAAGGCCAATTACAATGAGGAAAGAATCCTCATTGATAGCTTTGCCCATGTATTCCTCCGCTTTTGTCACCATAAAAGTTTATTAATTAGAAATATCTGGGAATGCTCCACTGTGTTACTAGGGCTTAGGCCAACTTCCCCAACGATGACTCAAAGCTTCTAACATCAAGACATGTTGAGTAAATATAGGTCATGGTAATATAAATTCCATTTGCTGTCATATCATTGGTTTAAACATCCTGTGCTCAAGAAGCATTGTAAATCCTTTCTATAAATATCCAAACCACAGCAATAAACATAGCCAGTGTATTGTTACATGTCACTTGAATCCATAAACTTACAATTTGCTACAGACAAATAAATTGCCATTTTTCTGCCACTTGAATTATCATACGTGCCTTCTCATAGTTGTAAAATTCAAATATTGATTTTAAAAAGCCATTTCATCAAGTATATTTGTTCATATGCATCATTCCAAAAGCCAGAATGTATAGTAAAAAATATTTAACAAAACTAGAAAACTCTGTTATAGAGGTCCATAGGAAGGAAGGATTTTAAACATAGAATTGAAACGTGTGTGTGTGTGTGTGTGTGTGTGTGTGTGTGCGTGTGTGTGTGTGTGTGTGTGTAAAATTCAGGGAACATTGTCATTTATTCGTTAAATCATTATTAACTAACTAAGTTTACATATATGTATACAAAGCTCAAAAAGTTGAAATAACAGATTAACAAAAAGTTAGAAAAACAATGTGGGAATTATATCCTTTTCAAGTAGAATGGACTTCTGGATTCACAGAAAGTGTCTCCACCTTTTCTATTGTCTATGAAACACACACTCCTTTACATAAAACAAGCTCTCCAATACTCAGGTCAGTCACACTCCTGTTTCTGGTTTTGTTTGACAGATTTCATTATTAGACCCAACATTTTTACCGAGGTTGTCTATAATCATTTGCATTCTTACACATTTCTTCCTCCTCTTTGCAAAACGTCTAGGACTGTGAATCTTAGACACTTTCTTAGACGTATTTGTCAACTGATGTTAGGATGGTGAGTGGTCAGGACCCAATGGCTCCAAAACCCTGGGACCTTTTTACGTCTATTTAGGAAGATGGCATGAGGAGGGTGGGGAACAGAAGAGTTAGGTAAAATCTCTTTCTCTAGCATTAAAAAAGTATGTACATACCCTGGAAACTTGAATGCTGACTATATTTTTTATAATACTAAGGAATTATTGCCAGTTTTTTAATATAATAATGTTAGTATGGCTCTATTTTAAAAAGAGTCCTTACAATTTAGAGACACAGACTAAAATATTTACAGGTGAAATGACTGGAATTTATTTCGAAACAATATAGGAAATGGGAAGTGGGAGTTTACTTGACACAAGATTAGTCATGAACTGCACATTGTGGCTAAGCATGGTTAGTCCCGTGCTGATTCACTATGCTACTCTGTCTGCTTTTTAAACAACTCTATATTCATATGTTAAAAACATACAATAAAAAGTATATATACCTTTAGGGAATCTTAATTAATTTTCAAAAACTGAACACACTTGTGTAACTGGCACTGAAATGAAGAAACAGAACATTATCAAGACTTCAGAAGACCCCACTGGTGCCCCTTTTACAAATACCTCCACTTTCCCAAGGGTAGTCATCATCTTACCTTCTAACATTATACATTTTCCTGTTTATGTAATTTATATAAATGAAAGCATAGAGTATACAGTCTTTTGTGGCTGTATTTTTTGTTTGATATCAGGATGAGATATTTTGGAATTGTTTCATGTAGTTGTAAGTCATTCATTAACATTACATCATATATTCTGATGTGTGAATATATCACTGCATATAATCTAGCATACATATTATTAGATTTATACCTAACTATTTAATTTTCAGTGCTATTTTAAATGGTATTTATTTTAAATCTTAAATTCCAGTTGTACATTCCTGGTATTTAGGAAAGCAATTGATTTTAGTATATTAACCTTGTATCCTGCAACCCATTATATAATTGCTTATTAGTTGTGGGCATTTTTCTTGTTGTTAATTCCTCAAAATTTTCTACAGAAACAATCATGTTACCTGTGAACAGTATTATTTCTCCCTTAACAATCTCTATACCTTTTATTCCTTTTCCTGTCTTATTACACTAGCTAGGATTCCAGTACGATGTTGTATAGGAATGATAATGGGAGAGTAAATCGCTGCCATGTTCCTGATCTTAGGGAAATGCAATTCAGTTTCTCACCATTAAGCGTGATGTTACCTGTCATTTTTTTTTGTAGTTCTTTATTAATTTGAGGAAGTTTCTCTCTATTCCTATTTCTATTCCTATTCCTATTTCTGAGGTTTTTCCATAAATGGATATTAAATTTTGTCAAATGCTTTTTCTTCATCACTTGATATGATCACATGATTTTTATTCTTTAGTCTGTTGTTGTGGTGAATTACACTGATTAATTTTTAAATATTAAACCAGTCTTGAATACCTGGAATAAATCCCACTTGATCATGTATAATTGGTGATGTGTAATTCTTTTTATAAGTTGTTGGATTTGATTTCCTAATAGTTTGTTAGGGATTTTTGCATCTATATTTATGTGAGACATTGATCTGTAGTTTTCCTTTCCTATAAGGTCTTTATCTGGTTTTGGTAATTACAGCATTAGAGTAACCCTAACCTCAAAAATGAGTTCAGAAGTGTTCCCTCCTCTATTTTCTAGAGCAGATTGTGGGAAATTATCATTTCTGT
>NW_012154173.1:10860118-10861286 GCF_000956105.1 Propithecus coquereli | reverse complement strand
TATACAGTTATAGTAATGTATTTGTCTATTTCTCTTTTCAGTTTTATCATTTTTTTTGCTCTGTTGTTAGAAGCATATATGTTAAGGATTGTTATGTCTTCTTGGAGAATTGACTCCTTTATCTTTTTGTAATGCTGTCTTTATTCTTGGTCATTTTCCTTGTTCTGAATTCTGCTTTGTCTAAAATTAAGATAGCTACTCCTGCTTTCTTTTGATTAGTGTTAGCATGGTATATCATTCCCCATCCCTTTACTTTAAACCTAAAACTTCCTATTTAAAATAGGTTTCTTATAGACAATATACGGTTGGATTTTATTTTGTTTTTTAACTCACTCTGACAATCACTATCTTAATTGGTATATTTAGATCACTTACTCCCGAACTCCTGAATTCTTTCTGAGCCCTCACCATAATATCCTTTAATGTCCATGGTGGAAGGCTGTGTCCTATAGAGGGAGAGAGGGAAAGAAGGAAGATCAGGTAGGAAGAGCCTCATACCACAGGGCAGCTCTGAGAAAGTCGTGTACAGGCCAGTGTGGAGCCCAGGGTAAAGATTGACCATTACATGTGTCCCTTATTGGGCAGAAAGAGCCCTGCACTAGTACCCTGCTGTGCTGAGTGCAACCAGGAGCAGCCGGGGAGAGCACAGTCTTGGTATGAATACTGCCAAGAATCCCAAAGGTGTGGCAGCTGGAAGGGAGGTCTGAGGGGCAAACTCTCATGCCTGCCACAGGGTGCCCTTTTCTCTATAGCAATTTGCCAGTGGGGGTAGAGGGGACTAAGAAGCTTAAAGGAACTTTCAGCAGAATCCTGGGACTAAGGGGATAAAAAGGGAAGTTGAGGGACTGCCGAGTGTCCATTACAAAGAACAAAGGCTTTGGGTGGGAACTTGGAGGGTCACACCCTAAGAGTAATGGCTCACCGTCTACTCAGCTCAGTCCCTGATGGGATTTAGGAGATCTAGGATCCCAATGGCCCCAGCATAGATGCTGGCTAAAAGCAGATGTAAATTCCTTATAGGAGGAAAGTAAAATCACCCAGAGCCTCCAACTATTTATAGCTTTTTATTTTAAAAAATAATTAAAACAAAAAGGTGAAATTTCATGTAGCCATAAATGGAGGCCAGGTTCATAGAGTTTGTATGATGTTAAAACTAAATTAACACCCT
>NW_012154173.1:10855440-10859722 GCF_000956105.1 Propithecus coquereli | reverse complement strand
ACTAGAATGCTAAACTTCTTTCAAGCTTTATCAAAATTGTATTTAGACAAAGAACAAATGCCTCTAATTAGTAGTTTTAATTATTAAGAGTGTTTGCTTTTAATAAGCATTTTATCCAAATTAGTGCAGATGCTTTAATGTATTTTTGAATTATAACTCTTCAACAGTATTTTTGGAATACTACTGTGTGGGGAGAGAGAACTAACCCGAGTGAACTTTCACAGGGTTCCCAGGATTTGTGAGTTGATTATGGGCTGGGTCATTCCCTGAGACTCCGGGATGCCAACCTTGACCTCCTGCAACCAGAAATTGGTTGGAACCTGGAACTGAGTGGTAAGGTCGCAAGGGAATATTAGAAGTTTAAATGGGAGAAGTTTGGTTCTTTTTGTTTTATCAGATTTAAGTTCTAAATTGGGGAGAGGGTTAGCATTTTCTCTAGGAAAGGACAAGGTGGAAAGACATACAAAAATCACATAAAGTGGCAAAATAATGACACATAAATAGGGAACAGTCAAGGAGTCACGAATCCGAGTGAAGATTCTATGCTGATCATGCCTGCCTTGGACTTGCATAGAAATATCTCACATAAAGTTGTTAAATATGCCTTTTTCAGCCTCTTTTAAGTATTATTTTTTGTGAAAAGTTGAACTGCCTCAACTAGGCTTCAAAGGAGGAATGGTGAGTCAGAGGGAGCCAGGCCTAGCAAACACCCTGGGAACCGTAGGAGGAAATCTCTCTGGTGGGCGTGTGAAAGCACTGGGCAGGAAACCAGGTCTGCGTCTGTGACTGCCCCACCCCATCCAGAGACTCTCTAATGCTCTGGCTGCTTTAAACTACAGAAGTCATTGTATTAATAATTCACCTGGATAAGGACCCTCCTTACCTTAAACCAGTAGAGAATACTTATTGGGAGTGGTTTTTATCACAGTAAATATTCTTTCTTCTAAAGCTTTGGAATACAATTTGACATAGAAGGAAAGGACTTTTTCTTCTGGTGGAAGACCTGATTTGCCTCAAATGACAATATATTGTATCAAGAACAACTCAAAATGGCACAAGTACTGCTGTTACTTGGGATTAGTTGAGTAATTTTTGAGAATCCCATCCTCATCTCAACCAACAAGAAAAAAATCTCTTCTCCCACCTTTCTTATTGCTGTGGAACTCTGTAAGGCGACCCCTTTTCCATTTCTCTGATGCATCACCTTCCAATTGCTGTTGCTGGGTTCCTCCCCGCACCCACCCCAGGTTTCTACAGCATTACTGCTCAACAGGGCAGAGGTTTTCCTCAGCCCTTTTCTGAGCAAGAAACCTCAATTCACTGTGAGAAGCTTAATAATGATAAAATTATGCTCTTAGAGAGCACTTTTCATCTTTCTGGAGCTTAATGTTGCCCGTTAGTGTTCTCAGTAGATGAATGGGAGGAGGCTTTTTAAACCCATTAGCTTTCCAAGAGAGTTCTCTCTTCTTCTTGGGTTCAGATCATTTTCACCCTGTTTACTTCTGGGAGCAGCACCAATAACAATGGAATCAGTTTTTAACTGAATTCCTGAAATTAAGCCCATTAGAAAGGTTCTTCTGAGTCCACCTTGACCTCGGATCCAACTCTTTACAGAAATCTCAATTTAAGATTTTCTCAGATATAGTTTTTATAAAAATGTATGCAATACTTCATCTAGACATTCAGTCACATAAATTAGGTTATATTAGAAAGCATTGAGAATAAAAGGGCTTTACTCTTTTTTTTTGAAAAAGTTAAAGCTATGTTTTTATTATAGAAGATGGAGTTTAAGAATATTATAATGAAGGAGACAGAATTATTTTTAAAAGATTATAATTAAAGATCTTTACAGAATCTACATTGAATATTTTATTGAGACTTTCAGTTGTTTTTCATATTCACATATTATGCTAATTGTATTGAAAGGTTGTATTGTCATGCTAAGTAACTGAGGGACAATAAATTAATATTATATATTAAAAAGGCCAGGAAGGTGTTCTGTCACCCTTGGAAAATGAACTACACCTAACACATGCTATGGCAACTGGATCACATGTAAATTTGTAAGTGCAAATATAAATTTTAAGTTATTTTTCAAATGCATATTCTTTTAATATTAGTTACATGGAGTCAAAGGTTAAAATGCAACATTTCATGAAGGGGCTCCCTCTCCATCCATTAATGCTGAGACTTCTCTCCTCTGTTCACCTGGGATTTCCAGACTTTGTGATGCTTTCTGCTCATACACCATAATGGTAAGAGCACCCACATGAGAATCAGACAACTTTGATTCTTAGAGGGACCATCTATGTAGGTTATTTTGATTCTCATATGGACCACATGGTAGGTTACGTGATCTAAGACTAGACCTCCCCATGAGGGGGATTAGAGTGATCACGTTGACCTCATGGTTTCGTTATACAGACACATGGCAGAACATTTCAAACATGTATTAATAGGTAGCTGCTCTTATTTTATTCAGTGCTTAAAATATTGTAGTTCCTTAAATATGTTTATGGACTTAAATACTGTAGGCAGCACTCATCTTCATTTTCATATTATTTTGTGACAATACGGCCAAAATAATTTCTAAGTTTTATTTCCACAAATATCTGTAATTTACACATTACCTGGAAATGGCATCCCTAACACACAAATGAACCCAGATTACAGTCTAAAAGTTTATTCAGTATAGTGTATAGTACTACAAAAATTTTAATAAAAATTGTGCTTAAATTTCTAGGATAGATCATATAAAACTATAGCTTCCATAAAATAGCTGAAATCATATTAGTTTATTTTACACACTAAATCCCTTAATCTCGAGAGCCCTAGTTTGTTCTGAGCATAAGAGCCTTTGTAGCCTAGCTAAACCCTCCTGACCACTGAGCCTTTGTGGATTTTGTTTTCCTCCTTGACAGTGTCAGTACAATAAAGAGCAATGGAGAATTGAGAGGAGAGATGGGAGAAGAAAGAACATTTCAACAAAAAACTAATAGGTAGAAATTTGGAGACCTTTGAGAAAGGGTCTGAGAAAAGGCAGAATTCAGTTAAAAGGCATTGCACACTCATGTTCATAGCAGCATTATTCATGATCGCCAAGAGATAGAAGCAACACAAGTTTTTACCAATGGATGAATGAATAAACAAAATATGGTGTGTCCATGCAATGGAATATTATTCAGCCTTACAAAGCAAGAAAATTCTGACATATGCTACAACATGGATGAAAATGGAAGACACTGTGCTAAGGGAAATAAGCCAATTACAAATAGATAAATACTGTATGATTCCACTTATACCCAGAGCAGTTGAACTCATAGAGACAGAAAATAACATGGTTTCTAGAGGCTGAGGAAAGGGGGAAATAGGGAATTGCTGTTTAATGGGTATGGAGCTCCAGTTTTGCAAGATGAAAAGAGATCTGGAGATTGGTAGCCCAACAGTGTGGATGTGCTTAACTCTACTGAACTGTACACATAAAAATGGTTAAGATGGTAAAACTTCATGTGTATTTTACCACAAATTTTTTTAAACTATTAATTTAAAAAATGGATTAGAGTATTAAGGAAATTCTAGAAGTAGAAACAATGTTATTTTTCTTGTCGGTTTTTAAATATTAGCTCCTCTAAAGTGCTTAAAGATGTATGTAATACCGTATATTAAGGAAAGAAGAAGACAACTTGCCACTTCTGCTCTGAAGTGTCCTGGGTGACTATTTATTTATATAAATAGGTCACTTATCTTGATTGTGAACACCCTTTGAGACCTCTGGGAATTATTAAGTTTCCCCAGGCTGGAACATGAGACTTACTCCTCAAGGTTTTCTGGTGGGTAAATGTGTTAGTTTGCTAGGGCCGCCATAACAAAGTATTACAAACTGGGTGGCTTAAAAAAATGGAAATTTATTGTCACACAGTTCTGGAGGCTAGAAGTCCAAGATCAAATTGTCATCATTTTTTGGTTCTTTCTGAGGCCTTCTGGTTGTTTTCTCTCAATTTTTGGCATTCCCAACCTGTGCTGTACTCTTCACATGACATTCTTTCTTGTGCGAGAGTGTGTCCAATTTCTCCTGTTTCTAAGGACACTGGTCATATTGGATTAGGGGCCCACCCTACTCCACTGTGACCTCATCTTAACTAATTACGTCTACAAGGACTCTATTTCCAAATAAGGTTGCATTCTGAGGTATTGGGGGTTAGGACTTCAACATAAAAATTTTGGAGGGGGCCGGGTGCGGTGGCTCACGCCTGTAATCCTAGCACTCTGGGAGGCCGAGGCG
>NW_012154173.1:10854101-10855390 GCF_000956105.1 Propithecus coquereli | reverse complement strand
AAAAAAAAAAAAAAAAAATTTTGGAGGGGACATAGTTCAACCCATAACAATAAGCAACACACACAATGGGATGAAATAGCTTCTGGGAAACTGCTCAAGTCCCAGGACCTATGTAATTTTAGAAAGTTAGTGAAGCAAAACGTAATACAGTAAAAAATTATTCCCCAAATTTCACCAGCTAAACATCATGTGCAGGCCGTTTCTTGTGTTGACAAGTAGCACCACACACATATTTTTTTAAATGGGCTGAAAGTTATACATAAATAGGATTGGTTTGAAAGTCTGTCTGAAAAGGACGTACACCCTCCATATGCACCACATATTCCATTCAACCAAGCAATTGTCTGTCTACCATGTCAGAAAAATATATGAGATTTGTTCTCTGGAGAGGATAAAACAGAGAAACATGGATCACACCAGAAGAAATAAAAGTACAATTGAAGGTGAAGGCAAAAGAAAAAGTATTAGATTAAGATGATTTTTGCATATTAAATTTTGAGACCTCAGCTTTCTTCTCCATTGGAATCCCAGAACTCCAGCAGCCAGGATTTATTCCCAGCAAGCAATAGATTAGAAGGTACTTGTTTAAGATAGAATTCTCTGGAAACAGACTCTAAGACAGAGATTTGCATGCAAAGTGTTTTTTGGGGTATGCTATCATGAGACAGCAACTGTAAGAAACTGAAGAAAGTGTAATTGGGCAGAGGGAAAAACCAATTCCAAAGCTTGCTGCTGAAACCTCAGCCAATCTCGTGGGCAATTCTGGCAATTCTGTTTCTGGGATGTCCCTCCAGAGTTGTGCCACATTGAAGCAAAGTGATCAGACATTTGTGTTTCTGCAACAGCTTGTAAATCACCCTGGTCTGCCTCTTGGGATGGAGAATAACCTTGGGTGAAGCAGTTGGTTCCCTGTGACACAGGGCAATTCCAGTGAATAGTGAAGCTATGAGCCCTCAGCCACTAATATATCCAGGCCTGGGTGATGCATTGGCCCTGAAGAGAGGGCATATCACAGCATCCAGTACAATATTTCCCTGGGGAGTCTGACCAGCTCAAAAGAAAAGAAATTAAAGACACTGACATTGGTGTTTACAAGCAAAAAATGCCCAGTCATATCATTCTTTCTTGATGCTTGTAGTCAACAAGCCCCACAGCATGCACTCAGCTTCAATCAACTTTTCAGTGCTCTGTTTTTCAGTATGAGTGGACAGCCAAGAATAGCTAAGCATTTAAGTAAATTTTAGAACATGAAAGACAGAAGCCAAATGAAGTGAGACATAGATAATACA
>NW_012154173.1:10812856-10852313 GCF_000956105.1 Propithecus coquereli | reverse complement strand
GAGACTTACAAATAACTAAAGGAGACTTTGGTGTTAAATAATAAATGCGTAGAAAGCAAATAAAAATAGGATAATTGTTAATTCCAGTGAAAATAAACTTGTATAGAAAAGTAAAAATAATCATTGTGTATTAAAAAGTTCAGCCTTCAAGAGCATTTATATAGTCATACTAATATAAAATTATAATACAGTGAAGTTTTAGGAAGTGTGTGTTTGCTTGTGGTAGTGAGAAGATTAAAAAGAGTTTATGCCTCATCTTTCGTTTTCAGCAGTCAGTGGAGGACTAAAACTGAAAAATCAAGAAGTGCACAATCAAAAAGCATGTTACTTGGAGATATGGACATACGAAACAATAATTTGAAAAAAAAAGAAACAATAATTTGATTAAAATTCAAAATTTTTGCCTATATGGGATGGAAAATGGCAGTGGCATGTGAAACAGACTATTTTTTTTTTTTTGGATAATGTCTTTATTGGTTTTATAAAAGCAATACATACTCATTTATAAATAATTCAAACAATATAGGAAGTTAAAGGAAAGTGGGGTTTTTTTGTGTGAGCTTTCTACTTTTTGTTCTCAATATATCAATTTTTTTTTTTTATTTCAAGGTATCATGAGGGTACACACATTTTGGTTACACTTTATGTCTTTGCCTCACCCAAGGGAGGGTTAAAGGCATGCCCTTCCCCCCTACAATGCTCCCCGCATCCTTTAGTTGCGGGTTTACCCCCCCATCCCCCTAATCCCTGGAGAGTATTACTGCCATGTGAGCACCCTAGTGTTGATCAGTTAGTACCAATTCGATGGCGAGTACAAGTGGAGCCCATTCTTCCGATCTTGTGGTGCCTCACTTTGGATAATGGGCTTAAGTTTAATCCAGGAAAGTATAAGAGGTTCTAGATCACTGTCATTTTTTATGATTGAGTAATATCCCATTGTATACATATACCAAATTTTAATAATCCACTCATGAATTGACGGGTACTTAGGTTGTTTCCACGTCCTTGCAATAGTGAATTGTGCTGCCATAAACATTCGGGTGCAGATGTCCTTATCGTAGAATGTTTTGTGCTCTTTTGGGTAGATGCCTAATAGTGCTATTGCTGGATCGAATGGTATTTCTATTTTTAGCTCTTTCAGGTATCTCCAAATTCTTTTCCACAGAGGTTACACTAATTTGCAGTCCCACCAGCAGTCTAAAAGTGTTCCTGTCTCTCCACATCCTCGCCAGCATTTGTTGTTTTGGGATTTTTTCATAAAGGCCAATCTCACTGGGGTTAGGTGATATCTCATTGTGGTTTTGATTTGCATTTCTCTAATGATTAGAGATGTTGAGCATTTTTTTTATATGTTTGCTGGCCATTATTCTGTCTTCTTTTGAAAAGTTTCTGTTCATTTCCTTTTCCCATTTGTTGATGGGGTTGTTTGATTTTTTCTTGTTGATTTTTTTGAGTTCTAGATAGATTCCGGTTATCGGCCCTTTATCAGATGTGTAGAGAGCAAATATTTTCTCCCATTCTGTGGACTGTCTATTCACTCTAATGATAGTTTCCTTGGCAGTGCAGAAGCTTTTTAATTTGATCAGATCCCATTTATTTATTTTTGTTGCTGTGGTGATTGCTTTGGGGTTCTTCTTCAAGAATTCCTTGCCTAGGCCAATGTCTGAAAGGGTCTTCCCAACATCTTCTTTTAGAATTCTTAAGGTTTCATGCCTTAGGGTTAAGTCAGTTATCCATCTTGAATTGATTTTTGTGAGAGGTCAGAGGTGGGGATCCAGTTTCATTCTTCTGCATGTAGCTATCCAGTTTTCCCAGCACCATTGATTAAAAAGAGATTCTTTTCCCCAGTGTATATTTTTGAAACAGACTATTTTTTTTAAGTCCTGTAAAACTATCTGGTTGTTTAAAACATGTACATGTATAACTTTGATAAAAATGAAAATATAATTTTTTAAAATATGAAAATATTTGTAGCACTGTTGACTTCTGCCAAAATGATAGCCCTCTTACAGAAATTAAAGTGATTCTTACTTTCCACTTTGACAAACAAATGTTTTCACCAATTTCTGGAGCTAATGGATGTTTGCTACCCAGTTGACTTCTAAATCCTCTGTCTCTCCTCACAGCAAATTTTCTTTATAGAAGAAGACAAGAAATAGTAAACATGGGTAATCTGAAATAGAAATAATATAATAAGTTATGTTTAACAATGGTGATATGGTGCCAACTGAAATGTCCTGGGAAATTTAAACACCCAAGAATATGCATCACAGATTATGTCCTGACAAATTAAGAAAATCCAATCAACACTCCTAATATTGTTTAATTTCCATAGCAAATGTTTCCATTACCTAGGGGGAAGAAGAAACAACAGATAACCCTGAGCTGTGGACAATGGAAGTGTTATTGCCCTCAGGAATTGAAATTTACAAATGTGGAGGCTGTAGAGTAGAAGCCTGAGAGACTGCCTAGTATGAAACCCTTAGGAAAGAGTTCTAACATCCAAAGTAATTAATTGACTTATCTGCACTGATTTGATGAAAGACTAATTTTTAAATAAAACACAGTCATTTCTGTAATAGTGGGTCCTTTATACAGAGATACGATTTCCAGTGTATGTGTAAAACCACAAGCAAGCTTGAATTCTGCCTACTAGCCTCAGGATCCAATTGCAAGAAAGGAGATGATTGCTAGATAAAAGGGGAAGAAACTGATCATAGACCAGTTTCAGTGCTTCCCAATAAAGGAGAAGGGGGTAATGGTAGATATGGGGAAGCAAAATTTTCTCCAGAATTATAGATTCTCTCAGTGCAGTCATTTTTATCAGGCCAATTAAAGGGCAAAACTTCAGCAGAGGGTCACAGTGGAGACAGCAGCAACACCAGCCAGCTGCATGTCCTGTTGTCTCAGGCCATCCTGGTGAGCTGGCGCTGGGCTCTTCTCACAGGGCTGTGGTCCTGCCTCCCTCCTGCACTGCCAGGCGACCAAAAACAGGACCAGGCTTTAGGGGAGGGCTACCCAGACATTAAGGTTTAGAGCTCTCTGAGCAAAATAATACCAATCCTTTAAAACAACATATATGAAACCAATCAATACGCATACATTAAACATACATTGGTGCTGTAAAGTCATGATGTTCTACAATTGTGAAGTTTCATCAGTTAATTTTGTATCTGAAGCTTACAGGCTTTATTCTAAGAATCAGTCTGATAGCCAAAGACCATTCTTTTACAAAGTGGTTTTGGCTTGGAAGAGCCTATGTCCCCCAAATAGTTGTGCCCCAGAAACTCCTGTCCAAGATATTTCCTAAAGTCAGAGATCTACCTTAAAGTCAACTCAAGATTCAAATCCAGGCTTTCTGATTCCAGATTATTCACCTTTCCGCTTGATCAATGTATGTGTTCTTTACAGAAAGACATTTATATATGCCAGAGGTATGAAACAAAAATTGAATTCCAAGTGATAGTACAGTCTATGTCTCTTATTATCAACTTTAAAATTCATCCCAGGCTCCTATCGCACAGCTCTACAAATCCTCTGTGTTTCTGTTCTTTCAGATCAGATGCTCATTTGTTGATCTGCATGATATTGTTAAAGAGCGATGGCTTTGGTGTCATATAGTCCAGCTAATTCTGACTCTTTCACCTACCATGTGGGAAACTTCTCTGAACCTCAATTTATTTGTCTGTAAAATGGGAATAATAATATCTAACTTAGAGTGTTGTTTTATAAATTATGAATTACTGTCAAGAAAACAGCTAAGAGAGCACATGTAGTGGATATCCAAAAATGGAAGCTTCTTTTCTTATTTTCTTTGATAATTATCATTTGTTGATTGCACTAGGCTTTCTTGTATCTCTCTAGGAGGAAAGTGGTAAAAAAAAAAATAAGGTCATTGTTTAAAATGTGAGTTTTATTATTATTCAGATATGGTGAGACCAACAGATCAGAGACAATTGTCATCGAAAGGGGAGTTTGTTAGTCACAGTTCCCAAGAGGGTGGTCACACCATGCCATGCAGGGACACACAGGTTCAGGAAAGGGGTGTGTGGAGGGGAGCAGAATGTGGACCAGAGCCTCTCTCATGGTTTCCTTGGGAAGGAATGGGTGAGGCAGATTGAGCAGGCTTAAAATTGGCTAGTTTGAATAATTCCACTGAGCTCTGAGCTGTGAGGGCTGTGCTGAGTTTTCTGGTACCTGGCCCTGTGGTGATTAGGGCAGGGGAATATTGGCGCTGAGTATGAGAGCCCTATAGAGGAGGTTCTGGACTCCTTGGTTTGCATAAGAAAGCCATGCTCCCAGGAGTAAGCAGTTTACTCTGCCTAGGAATTGGCTGCCCTGGGAGGGGCAGTCTGTCCAGGGTCAGCAAGACCCCAGATGTCAAAACATCAGAAATACAGGAAATAAAAAGGTATCGTTGCTATTACCATTGTAGATGAGGTTCACATGAGGCATTAACAGCAATTTTCTACAGCCGAGTTAGGATACTTAGTTGTTTTGCTGTGATTTGTTTTTTTCTATGAAAATATATTCCATAAATGAGGGAACAGGACGATCAGGCCATCCATTAGCTGCAACAATGAGTATCCAGTTTACATTTTCACAAGGAATTGGCCATATTTTCTTTCACAAATTCTGCCAAAATTTTTATATCCTCATATCATAACTTCTTCTGACAATTTGCATCATTCAAAGACATCAAACAATGATTTAAGTTGAGTGTTATGGTCCTAAAATGAAAAAATCTAAAAGCATTTTATGTTCAGATTAATTTTATTTCCTTTGTTTTGCCTCCTCACTTCCCTTTCCTTCTCCTTTAGTCTATCTTTCTTCCTTTATTTTCTTCTTGATCTGACTTATCAAAGCAACTTCAAGATGACATTAAGAATGTTCAATTTGAGCTCACATTTCTTAGATGTGTCAAAGTTTAAAAACATAAAACTAACTCTGGTGTTATAGAACCATATGGCAAACAGCACAGTGTCAAAGTCAACAAGTCATCTATCTTATGGCCTGGGGGGAAATGCCATGCTATTACTTATTTCACCTTAAATCTTAAGTAAGAAAGTCCTGAAATTTTATCATTTTGAATATTTTATGTTCATATGTATTAGCAAGTTCACTGATTGTAATAATATCCTTAATCTCTTGGTTATCTTTCTAATTAGGATATAGAAGTTTGGAAAAAGATGATGTATCCCATTTGTGAAAGTTGATCATGCAGATTGGGTCATTCTTGTCATACCCAACTAAAACAGAGTTCAGAGGCCAGGGGAAAAAGCACTTGGGGCACAAAACATTGCTTTAAGAATGTAATTCTCTGCAAGCCTGGCTGCTGAAACTACCTGCTGTACCCTGAAACCAGTTTTATCTAACAGCTGCTGAAATAAATTCCTGCAACTCCAAGAATAGTTTTATCCATTGCTGCCACTTACCAATCAAAACTTGCCAGCTCCCCAAAACTTTACTAGTGCCACCGAAATTTGTCAAGGAGCAATATGTAACATCTGTCTTTTTTATGGCACCTCTGATCTTCTCTTTGTTCTTCGACATACTGAAGACCACCAGTCTGTGTGTATGCCCCAAATTGTAATTCTTTCTTCCCAAATAAGACCTTTTAATTTCAGAGATTCATCTGTATATATTCTTTGACTGTGACATACACTAACAATGAGAATATTCTAGACAAACTTGTTTTAAAAATCTATTTTTGAACTATTTAAGAGTTTCAGATGCAGAGAAGAGTAAATGAGCTACAGAGACCTATTCCTAGGCAAGTACAGACTGACAACTGCTTCCACCACTGAGGGAAATTGTCAAGTCTGCAGGGAGGTGTAGGCAAAAGAGAAACCTGTCCTTGACAGAATTTAGAAAGGATAAGGAGAAACAGACCAAACTTTCAATGGTCATGTAGGGGTTGGGTGGTACATTTGAGGTTGGGGGGAGCCCAGACTCAAAGGTAACCCTCCCATGCAACAATTCTCTTCAAAGAGAATTTTTCTGCCTAGCTTTCCAGGTGGTGCCTATTCTGAGGTGGGACAGAAAGCAAATATTATGTCCTTTCCCCCTAATGTTTATAAGGTCTTGCTGAAGAGGAAGCCGGAAACCATCCTCAAAATATTTGAAATTAGAGGTGAACTGAAACTAACTAAAACTGCAAGCCAATCCCAACTCAACTCAATTCCTCATTAGGTTAAAAAACACTGCCCCTAACCTTATCTGTCTGGCAAGCAAAAGAGCAAGACATTTCTGGGACTAGGTAGTATTTACTTTGGTCTCTACTGCTCTTTTAATCAAGATATTTGGCATAGAATTAAAAATTATGATAGGCAAAAATTGGGGAGATGAAATCCATGATTAAAAGGAAGAAAATTCATCAAAGCAAACCTACAACAAATCCATGTTCTGTCTCTATGGATCTGCATATTCTGGATACTCCACCTAAATGGAATCATGTAATATGTAGACTTTCATTTTTGGTTTCTGTCACTTAGCATAATGTTTTCAAGGTTTATCCATGTTGTACTATGTATCGGTACTTCATTTCCTCTTTGTAGAAAAATAATGTTTCTTTCTATACGTATACATATTTTGTTTATACATTTATTAATTGGTAGACATTTGTTTTGTTTCCACTTTTTGGCTATTATAAATAAGGGTACAGTTTTCTGGAGAGTTATAAAAATGTTCTAGAATTAGATGGTAGTGATGATTGCATAACTTTGTGAATATAATTTTAAAAACATTGACTTGAACACTTTAAATGAATGAATTTTCTGTTACGTGAGTTATATCAATAAAAAAGTGGACATATATGGGTTCAAATTTTGAAATTAGCAAAGAAGGACTTTAAAATCACAATTACGAATGCATTAAAGAATTTAGAGCGAAAAATGAGTAAAAGGATGAGGAATCACTGCAGAGAAATAGAAACTCTAAAATGTAGCCAAATAGAAATTCTAGAAATAAAACTTTTGAGTATCTGAAATAAAGGATTCATTACTGGACTAAATCAATACAGCAAAAGAAAAGCATAGTAAATTAGTAAACCAAGTCGATAAAAATTACCCAAACTAAAGCATGAGCAGAAAAAAAAATTTTTTAAAGCAGAATAGACCATTAGAGGTTTGTAGGACAATTCCAAGTAGTCTGATATATATGTTATTGGAGTTTCAAAGGGAGAGAAGAGAATGGGGCAACTGAAATATTTGAAGAGATAATTGGTATGAATTTTCCAAAAGCAA
The DNA here is from genome assembly GCF_000956105.1 of Propithecus coquereli. Lineage (NCBI taxonomy): Eukaryota > Metazoa > Chordata > Mammalia > Primates > Indriidae > Propithecus > Propithecus coquereli. Next base: position 10,845,069 of record NW_012154173.1, on the reverse strand, counting down.
CAAAAGACATTCAGTTCTTAGATACAAGAAACTCAGTGAACCTTAAACAGGACAACTACAATAAAACTATACCTAGGCAAAAGGTAGAGAACCATTTGGAAGCATTTTAAATCATGAAAATGAATGATGCTCATTTGGAATATAATAACTAGGATAAAAAAAGTTCACCATAACCCACTCTCTTCCTCAGGTGAACATGTATAAAAACTATACTGAATTCTCATCATAAATAATAAAAACCAGAAAACAATGAAATGGTTTCTTTAGAGTGCTTAAAGAAAAAAATTATCAACTTAGAATTCTATATGCAGTGAAAATATTCTTCAAACATAGAGCAGAAATGAAGACATTTTTGGAAAAATAAAAACAAGCAATTTCATCATTAGCAGACTGGACTACAAAAAACACTGAAGTTAGTTAGACTACAAAATCAATTCTAGATGGTAGCCCACATGTGTAGGAAGGGAGGAAGAACCCTGAAAGGTTAAAAATATAGAAATTATAAAACACTAACACTATTCTTTTTAAAATTTCTTCAAAATACCTTTGAACCTTTAAGCATAGCTTGACAAAATTTTCTGTGCAAAGTCAGATAATAAATATTATAGGCTTTGCGAGCCATACAATCTCTGTCACAACTACTTAACTCTGCCATCATAGCACAAAAGTAGCCATAAACAGTACATAAATGAATGGGCATGACTGTGATCCAATAAAATTTTGTTTATAAAAATGGCTATGTTATTATTATACAATAGCTTAAAAACATAAAGTATTATGGATAAGTGATCAAAGATATGTAAGACCTATACACTAAAAATGACAAAGCATTGCTGAGTGAAATTAAAGACAAACAAATGGAGAGTTATACCATGTTCATGAATCAGAACAATCAATAAAGTTTCAATAATCTTCAAATTAACCTATAAATTTAATGCAATCCCAATAAAATCCCAGCAGGTTTTATTTCACAGGAATTAACAGGCTTTTCTTAAATTTTATGCAAAATACAAAGGGCCTCAAATAGCCAAAACAATTTTGAAAAAAAACAACAAAGTTGGAGGACTTATACTATGTGTTCTTATAGCTTACTATGAAGATATAGTAATAATACAGCATCCTCTTGGTGTAAAGATAGGCAATAGAACTAGAGAACAGAATGGAAAGTTTAGAAATATATCAACTCATATATGGTCAATTGATTTTTGACAAAGGTGTCAAAACAATTCAATTGGGAGATAAATTTCTTTTCAACAAATAGTGTTGAAACAATTGGACATCTATATGCAAAACAAAACAAAACCAACACCCTAACCAAAAATGCTTAGCCATTATCTCACACTATATACAAAAATTAATTTAAATGAATTATAGACCTAAATATAATAGCTAAAACAATATGTTTTTAGAATAAAACATAGAAGAAAATCTCAGTGACCTAGGGTTTGACAAATTTTGCTCTTCAAAAGATACCGTTTCAGAAATGAAGAGGCAGGGCACAGACTGGGAGAAAATATTTGTGAAGCAGATCTCTGACAGAGGAGTTGTAATGAAAGTATATAAAGAACTCTTGCAACATAATATGGACACAAAAATTCAATTAAAAATTAATAAATGATTTAAACCACACATGGCTAGTAGATAAGCATGGGAAAAGCTGTTCAACATCATGGTTATTAGTGAAATGCAGAATAAATCCACAATGACACATCACTACACTCATTGGAATGGATAAAATTTCAAAAGACTAACCATAACAACTATCAGTGAGGATGTGAAACAACTGAAAAACTCAAAACAAGAGCTATTTCATGCTCACAGCAACATAAATAAATCACAAAATAATTAGGCAAGATGAAAGAAGCCAGACAATAGAGAGTGTATATTATATGATTCCACTTGTATAAAGTTCTATGTGCAAATTAATCTACGATAACCGAAAACATATCAATGCTTGCCAAAGAGTGGGGTGAGGCAGGAAGGAGGGCAGGGAATGATTACTGAGGGGTATGAAGATATTTTTGTGAAGGAGTCTATGTTCTTTATTTTGATTGAGGTGACAGTTTCAGGGGTGTATACCTATATCAAAACTAATCAAATTGTAAAGATTATAATGTCAATCAAATATGAAGCTTATTTTATGTCAATTACTACTTAATAAAACTAAAAAAAGATCATCATAACTATGATGATAAATAAATCGACATCGATATTCTGCATCATGTTTTAAAAATACACATTTCAACCAGCTTGCTAGTTCATGAAATTCCACAACTAGAGAATCATTCTTTTGATCTTCAATGAAATATAAATAACTAAAAATGACAACATTTTAAATCTTTCAGCTCAACTCAAATTCCATGCAGAGGATCCGCCTGTGTCCTTCATGATGTGGCTTCTCTTCAGCCACAGCTTCCATCGCTCACTATGTCTCCCGGACCCAGACACAGAGAACCACAGTCCTTGCTTCCTTGTTCATACACCTGCACACCTTGGCTTCTGTTCCATACTCCACCTAGGGTATCGTCCCCTTCCATGTCTGGCCACCCCCAGTCATCATTCAAGATAAGGCTGATTATCTTTCACCAACCACCTCCACCCATTCCCCTGCCCAAGCCCTGGCTGAGGACAAAAATTCCCTTTTCCGTTTCCATGGAATCCTGTTTACTTCCATTATCACACTTAATTCAATGACTGTAACATCCTTGAAGACAAGAAATAATCTTTGACATTATACAGAATGAGTACCAGACCTTAATTAGAGGACACAAACCACACTCCATAGTCCATACTGAGCCCACAAAAGTATTTTGTTCAACCTACAAAGTGCTTGTAATGTTTGACATTAAAATCTGGGCCAGAATTCCTGCACAGTAACAACTCCCTGGAGCAAAAGGCAGCTATAGAGAATCTCACAGTCCTCACCACGCCCCATTCGCTCCCCACACTAACAGTCACTGTCACTGGCCTCATTTCTCTGACTTGTCTAGCACCTTTTCCAAGTGTAAGATGTCCTGGCTCCAAAGGACGTTTGACCTGGGATCCATGTTGGATGAGTAATAAAGGTTTTGTAATGGATGAAGACATTTTCTAGACTAGAATACAGATTGGGAGGGTAGGCTTTTCAAAAGAAAAGAGAATATGCCTTTTGGGGGAAGAGAGTGGGTTATGGTGAGTTTTTTTTATCCTAGTTATTATATTCCAAATGAGCATCATTCATTTTCATGATATAAAATGCCTCCAAATGGTTCTCTACCTTCTGCCAAGGCCAAAATGGTCACAGTGTTTATACAAGGCACTCCACGTTCATCTCAAATATGTTTTATAAATGTGTGGTAAACTAGAGTATCCTGGTGAAGGAATGCAGAGCCATTACTTACAGGTGCCACAGAATATGTATGCGGAGTTCATATAAAGCTAATTACAGATATGTCCAAAATAAGGGCCTCCTGATAGTTTTTAAACATTCCATGATAATCCATGTATAACAAAACACCGGATCCTAACGGAAGGATTCAGATTTAATAATCTTTCCACCAGAACCTTAATCATATCTGCACACTGCCTCCGTGATTGCTATTTGGCAGCTTTTCCCATCCCGTGAATAAAGCAAATTATTTCCTGAAGTAGAAGTAGTTTAATTGGCGTATAAGTCAGGAGGCCACTTCTAGTTGTAGTTAAATGATGCTGTTTGAAAAGCTGGTCTTCAGAGGGCCATCCCGGAACAGAGTTCCTCCTATCCGGAAAGATCAAAGCAGCACATGTGGGAAGCTGTCATTCCCTGCGGACTTCTCGAACACAAGAGAGTGAATATGGCATTCAAAGCGTTCCATAAACATCTTCCAGAAAGTCACACACAAGAAGTATAAGCAAATAAATTGGAAACTAGTTGACCATTTCAAACCAAAGTATTCCAAAATCCATAAATAAATATTCTCCCATAGTATACATGAAAGATATAAATAGTACGCATTTTTAAAGATTATGAGAAAAATAAAATCCTATAAATGGAAGAGGTACAGGTAAGTGATATGTTATGATAATATAATAATAAGTTGTCTTTGACATTATTGACTATTACGTTTCTAGGTGACAGAGCTTCACTCTTGCCAGGAGGTAGAAGCATCTAGAGAATGAACCTCTTTATAAGGAGGAAAGTGCTGTAGTTAGGTAGGCTTTGCCAGATCTTGGCAACATAGCACCTACTATGAATTCACAGGAGTTCTGCAATTTGGCCTTACAATCCAAGATCTTCCTCCTGTCCAGGGTAGGAGTAATGAAAAGCTGCAAAAATGATATCTGTGTTCTTGTTAATGTCCAGCTCAGTAGTTATTATTAATAATGCATGTATTGCTCCCAAATGCCTCACACGGAGCCCTGTACATAGTAGTTGCTCAAGAGATCGTTGTTTAATTTCCTGTTCTGACTCGTGGCACCCCTCGGAAGAGTGTGGCCAAAGTGGCACTCCATTAGAGGCACCATTTAATTGGTCTGGCACTCCCTGTCAACAGAATCTTGAATGCCAACGTCTGTAACAGTGCCTAGAACTACAGCAACAGCAAGAAGCAGCTGAGAATGGTTGACCCCATGGCATGGAATGAGATCAATCGTTCTCTATGTAGTTAACTTAATTATGGATGGGAATTACATAGATAGGTGAATAGACAAATTGATTTGAGTAGAAATAAAGCAATTAGGATTAGTGAAAATGTTTCTACTTATTTCTTTTTATTTCTCTTTGTGTATCCATCCATCACATAAATACAATACTTACGAATGCTATACAGTGGTATTCTAGTAGTTTTTAATTCTTCCCAAGGAACTGAAAAAACAAAGTGTGTTAATTTGCTAGGGTGCCCATAACCAAGAACCACAATCCTCTGGAGGCTACAAGTCCAAAACTGAGGTGTTGGTAGGATCGGTTCCTTTTGAAGGCTCTGAGGGAGAATGTTTTCTATGCCTTTCTCCTAGCTTCTGGTGGTTTGCTGGCCATCTTTGGTGGCCCTTGGCTTGTAAAAGCATCACTTTGAGTTCTGCCTTCCTCTTCACATAGCATTCTCCCTGTGTGCCTGTCTCTGATCCAAATCTCCTCTTTTAATAAGGATGCTAGTCATATTGGATTAGGGGCCCACTCTACTCCAGTATGACTGCATCTTTAACTATGGGAGTGACCTTGTGTCTAAATAAGGCCCCATTCTGAGGTACCAGAAGTTAGGACTTCAACCTATGAATTTGGGGAGGATACAATTCAACCAATACCACCAAGTATGCTTAAGGAAAGTGTTTTCACCTTTCCTATGCTACCCAGATCACACTGACACTTCTCTGTCTTGCACTATTCTTGTCTTGTGTAAAAGTGCCCTGGATAGCCACTGCTTTGCTAGGGACTTTATTGCAATTGGTTATTCTTAGGCCAGGCAAAGACCAGGTTTTAGGAGCAGTCCTCACTAGTTCTGTGTAAAGGAGCTTGTGCTTCAGCCCTGATGTCTGAGTGTCCACCACCAGCTATGTCTTAGGTGGAAAAATTTCTCTGGGTCTTGCCTCATGCTCAAACTCTTCTCAGAGTGTGCCTCTGCCCCGTTTCCCTAATGTCATGCTGGGTGTTGGTCCTGGCAAGGAGCATCACTGCCAGGTTGGGCCAGAAGAGCTCATTCACTGACAGAAAAATGCTCTGATAGGCATCCTGCATATGATCATTGATCATGAATTTGATCATTTAACAACTTAACATCCAACCACATGGTCTGCATGGATGCTATTCAGTAAACCAACAGATTGATCACAATCATTCAATTTAGACATTCAAAAATAAGTTTTTCATTCACCCTACAGTGGTACCATATTCACCAACTTGTCGTGAAGCATATAAATAAGAAGAGAAATTTAAAAATTTTACAAATTTAGGTAAAGTATGTCACTGGGTTTCCCTTTATCTATGTAACCTATGACCCTGTTACAATTAAAAATAAAATTGCTCATATATCCTTCTTCCCCGAAGGTTCTCCTAGCTGGATATAATGAAAGTTTATTTTACATTAGTTATTTAGGTAATAATTAATAGCATTTATTAAGTTCACACCAAGTTAATAATTAAACAATAGAATTTCAGTTACCTAGAATCCTTGGAGGATAAATTAATCTGAAAGCTGAATTTCTGAACAGCTGACCGTCATCACTTTCATCCCTAAAACTTAAAGAATTAAATAAGTAAGATTTTTTCCTAACTAAATTCGATGTTTTGGCACTTATTTTAAAATCTACTTACTTACTTTTAACTTTTGTTGGAAATATGTTCATCAATATGAAAATAATTATTTTCTGAATTGTAATATAGCCCAAAATCAATTAAAAAAATGACCATTTGTCCCTACACTAATGCACCAAAAATTGTTCTTTTGAAATCTCGTATCTGATTTTCTTTTATTTTTTTCTGTCCTTTCTTCAGATGTTGGTTCTTTGTATATACCCAATCTACCCTCTTGTTGTGACACTGCTTACATTGACCCATTGGCTGCTTCCAATCCACCGTAGGAACCAGGCACTCACACTCGTCAGATTTCTACGCACACTAAGCAGAAATGGATTTGGATTCGGCATCACATGTGAAATATCCGTGAATATTAGTGTTTCGGTCCCATGACACTCAATTAGGTTTCTCAAACTTTCTCAGTCCTTATTTATCAGCTTATTGTGTATGTTAGTTGTGCACCCAGAAACTTGAGGTTTCCAAATACCTGAGACCTGGATAGGTGAGGCATCATTCTAGTCACTAAAAATAATAACTGCATTTTTGCATATATTATCTCTTCTTCTCTGAGCCCAGTTTTCTGTATCAGGCTTTCTTGAGAACATTAAGTCTCCACTTTCAAACAATTTATGATCTTGTTGGACTACACAAGATACCCAAATGAAGAAGACTGAGAACATTTACATGGGAGTAGACATTTAAAGATCGTAATAGAATGTTTATAGGTTATTAAATGGAATAGTACAAGGGTGAAATTAGTCAGAACAGAAGTGTTGTACCCACAGGAATGAAGAGAAATCAAGATAAGGGTGCTCTCAAGCGAGCAGGGGGTAAGATGAAATTACATAAAGAGGAAAACACCCTTGGAAGTGGGAGAAGAGGAATGAAAACGTAGGGACTAAGACAAAGTCCTAAGAAATGCACCTTGGCAAGGGCTGGGGCAAGCGCTAGGGACAGAGCTGCAGGACCCTGGAGAAGCAGAGAAGAGCGCTGTCATTAACTGCTTGTCAATCAGTCATCTCTGGGCTTTGTACTGCGTTCTTCTGGGGAGAGGATTCCTGGGTGTTATTTCCCAAACACAGCAGAGTTAAGATTGCGCTTTTGTCCCCTCCCCAACATGTGTAGGATAGGGCTATGGCTAATTTTGGTGCAACCAGATGCAAATTAGACAGTTCTCTGAGCCACCTGTGTACTCCCTCATGGCCTCATCCCCTTCCTCATTCCTCCACCCCTACTAGCATGGCCTCTGGTCCCTTTGACATTTCCCTGCCAAGGGGTTCCTCTTCAGCAGTGACCAGCCTAACACCTGTCACCGAGTCATTCCTAAGGATATAACATTACTAAAGATAGTCATATTTCTGCATCCTAACTTCCTTGCACCACATTCAGGTAGAATTGGTACTTGTTACCCACATATAGAAAGAACTATTTGGCCAAATGATATGAAATCGCCAATATTCAACCAGTTTTGACCTACAGAATCTCTCACAAAGTTCAATCTAATATTTGTTATCCCTATCTTCCTATCAAGGAAACTACTATATACTTCTCTCTTGGTCCACTGGTATGTGGTTACATAGACCTACTCATGCAAGAAAGAGTTCATGGGGCCAACTGTTTTGCAATTCAGTGCAAAAATTGCTGTTTTGTGAGTCAGTGTTTCTTTAACTTTATTCCAAGCTTATCAGATTTTACTTCCTATTGAAAAAAAAATATTGCTCTTTCTCAGTGAGTGTATTTTCCTTTTTGTTTCCAACAATTTTCTGATGTAGTAGCAAAGGCATTAGGGTTTATAAAATTAAGGAAAACACTAGATAAATAATCACATTTCTTTAGCTGTGTGCTCATGAAATCCTTTGAAAAGATTTTCTTTGATGATCCAAAATTTCAATTTATGTTGTTGTTTGCAATGAAATATTTGCAAAGAAAAATTCTTTCCTACTTTGAAGATCAACAGATGATAGCTGTTACTTAATGGAGATTTACAAATGAGATTAACAAAATCCATGTTGCATACAATGTTACATCTGTTTTCTCTAAGGAAAAAAATGTCTCTTCTAAACTTGGAAATTTTGAAAAACTTTCCTCTCATATAATGCCAAAATTACTTGAAATCATAGAATTTTTTAACTGAAATGATTATAGATTATTTAATCAACTTTCAAGTTTTTTAGAATAGGAAGCAGGCTTAAGTAAATTTACCCAAGGTATATTGCTAGGTGGTAGAATTGGGATTATAATCCAAATTTCTTAAATCTTAGTCAAATTTACTTCCACCCCTACTGAGTGAAAGATCAAGTCATGGAAAAGCAAGAATGGTCACCACATACAGTGCCCCGTGATCCTTAAGCTCACAGAACTAGACGTGGCCAGCCATCACAGAGAAATTTAACCTTCCTGTGTCCTTTTTAATTTATTCAAACTTCACAGGAATTGGTGTTCTCTGGGAACTCCGAATTTATCTGCTGCCAACTGAAGCTAATATTCAATTAGTCTCCTGAAATGACAAGTAACCAAAGCTGGTTCTTAGTGTAGGGTGGGAGATAGGGCTATAAGTATGGAACTGGATGCTTACATTTGGTTGCTCAAATGAGATGCCCATGGCAGCAAAAATATAGTGTTTGCCCACAAATGAAAAATAAAAATGGCACCCTCTTGTCAGAATCTATACTGCTCAACCTCCCAAGCTAAGGGTTACCATGTGTACCTTGATTTAATTTAATGAGACAGCATCTGGAAAACGTGTTCCTTGCTTATCTCTTTAGAGGCTCATAGACCCCTGGAATTCCCTAGATCTCTGGTGCATACCAGGCTAGCCCCAGGACACCTTCTGAGCTCAGAGTGTATCCATTCCAAATCAGAATATGAAGCTCTAAGGTACCCGAGAAGTAGAGGGAACTTGGGGATTTCATTCATATCAACCTCTCAGGACCCTTCTCCTTCAATCCAATTTGAATTCATAGGGTGGTTGGTTAGGGCTGGTTTTCCTATGACTGGATAGAACCTAAATTTAACCCTATGGGAATCTGGACTGGCTCAAGTTCAACTGTTTGTTCTTGACCTGATACACAGTTGAAATGCATAGTGGTCCTAAAAAAGAGAAACTTATTTCTAAGTATAAATATAAGAGAAGACGTTACCAAACTTATTCAGGTCTCATTGCTTGTTCATCAACAAAATATAAATTATCCTTTCACTTTCTCTTCACCATGGACATTAAGATATGAATTGAAAAATGGACACAAATATCATTTTAATAAAATTATTATCTGGCATCCTATGAAAGAGTTTGGTTTACAACTCGAAACCACCACATAACTATATGCTATTGAAAATAAATGAGAGTAAGAATTAAATTTAAAAGGATTTGAATGGTTTAAAGCTTAAAGGTTCACGAGATTACCGGGTTTGCTAGCTGCCATCATTTGTTCACAGGTTGCTTGATCATTGTGAGAGTCTGCTAGCTGCCTCACAAATATCTCCCCTTCTTCTTGCTTTACAACAAGGCCCCAATGTTAACTAAGCACAGACAAAAGACGACATACACTGCTTCCTTGGCAGCAAGAGATGGCTGCGTGTCTAAGTCTTGGCAAAGGAATCAAATATAGAAGTGTTGTGTGCCGTTTTGACGAAATTACTTTAATAAGAGGAAGCATGCACTTCTCCACTTCCTTATTCCTCACTTCAGCATGTAATATGGATTTTAGGCAATGGCTGGAGCTCTGGAAGCCATCTGGTGCCATGTGGAAGAGGGATGGCAGAGCAAAGAACAGAAAGGAGGCCGGACCTCCAATAAGGATGTGTCTGCTAAACTGCTTGGACTACAAACCTCTGATGTCTCTTACATGAGAGAGAAATTAGCTTTCTTCTCGCTTAAGTCATTTTGTTGTTTTCTCCTGTATTTTTTTAAATCGCATGAGTTAAACCTAATCCTTAAGCCAGGCAGTTATTTAATGAACAATGATGATTTGCTCTGTGGAACTTCCCTAAGAAGTAACTGAAAATATTATAGATGGTAGGAGCAACTATACTTTCTGTCAGCCTGTTCATTGGGAATTTACACCTTTTCTCCAGTTTTGGAATGTGTACCCCACTCCCTCTTTCCCATGAGAAGACAAATAGCTGATCTTATTAGTGAATTTAGGGAAAGACATCCCGTGTGCATGAGTCTCTTTTTCAGGAAAGCTGCTCTCACTTCCTCCTTGTGGCTGGTTTACTAGGGCCGGCTCCACCCGCAGCAGAAGCAGCCTACAGTCATGGAGGGAAAGAAAACTTCTGTTTGGCAGCCTAATATGTCCCCACATCTCCCATCAAGCTTTATCAGTCTGTAAACTGATTTTTTTTAAATCTCCACTAGTATGTTCTATTTCTTAATTGGTTTTGATTTGGGTCATGGGTCCTATTTTGTGTAGGTCAGTGATTACTTGTTATCCTGAAACTCCAAGAATAATGTCACTAAGAGGATGAGAAGTTGCCCATCAGATTGTTCTAAGATATTTTGGTAGTTCTTTTATTAATGATGTCATGTAAGCAAAGGTAACATAACCGCTCTTGGATTACTCCTGGAAGATGATTGACAAAGAGAAAATTTGTATTTCTGATTCTTTTAGTCACCTTAAGTAAACTCCGTTCCATCATTATTTCATATATTTTATTTTCTCTGCTCAGAAAAGAAGATATTTACCAAATTTTATAAGGATGCCATTGTAGAGATATTGTTAACTCCAGAATTAGACAAAAATAGCTTTGAAGAAAATATTACAAAGTTTTTAATCATCTGGAACTATTGTTGAAGAGTCACAACCTGGCATAATAATTGTTCACATAAATATCCTGCAAACCACAATATGGGGTCTTTAGTACATAACTTAAGACAATGTGAATTTTGAAACAACTTACTCCATTCTTCTCTTTTCCAGATACAAAATTGAAACCATTGCAACTTTTACTAAAAGTAGAGAAAATACAATTTAACAAAATCCATACTTGAAACTTTTAGTCTGTTTAAGAGCCAGATCTACTTATAATATAAAATTTCTTAGAAATGGGCATTAAATTTAATCAAACGCTATTATGATAAAATTTGAAAAATTTGTAGAATTTTTCCTCCAAGATTGAGGTGCCATACGAATGACTTCCCAAGTATTTAACCATCCCTATTTTTCTCAAATAATTTATGATGAAGGTATATTATCTTAACTAATATGGCTACCTTACATTAGCCAATATTTTAAATGGGACTTTCATATGTATATTCCTGATTGATATTTGCCTAGTTTTCTATGTTTCTTGTGGAGTTTTAGAGTTTTTGCTTTTTTGCTTTTGTTTTTTGTTTGACACCAACAGAAGTTTTAGGTACAAGTATTATGTTTGCTTATTAGGCTGAATTGTGAATCATACCACCTTCTATGTTCTGAAACAATTTAATATACATAAATTTTCTTTGAAATATTTAAATAATTCACCCATAAAAAGCCAAAGTATTTTATGTAGAATATTTGATGTGTTTAAATTTGGTATTTGTTTATTACCTATATATATATTGTATGTTTCCTACCAAATCATTTTGTTAGTTTTCCAGAAAATACTTATTTTATTGTGACTTCCAAATCTATTAACATATCATTGAGCGTGGTATTTTATGATGGTAGTAAACCTCTTTAAATATTCATAATGTTCTCTTTGTTTTTCAATTTTTTTCAATTTTCATTAGATTTTCCTAAGTTTGATTACTTTTTTCCTTAAAGAATCATCTTCTAATTTCTTTCTAAATAATCATCCCCTAGATTAAGTTCATAATTATACTATTATGATAATCCTTTTGAAATAAGCATAAATGCCTAGATTTAGAAAGCTAAAAGATGTTTAAATAAAATTTTGAATGATATTAAAAAATCAGAATATTTTACTATTAATATGATATTGTTCTCAATTGTTTGGAATCTTTGATATATCATTAAACTCCCAAACTTCTATTCTTTACTCTAAAGGAGTTTCCAGGCTGGAAGAGAAGACAGACACAGAAATAGATGACTATAACATAGACTCACAAACAGATAATTAGGATATTAGCTAGTACCTGCATTCTAGAGGTACACACAGAGTATTGCAGAAACACAGAGTTGGGTTCAGGTATCCATCAAGGACTGGGGATATCAGGAAAGACCTCTTGGATAAAGTGATACTTGAACGTGGTGTTAAAAAATGTGTAGGAAAATTCCAGCAAAGCTGGGAAAGGGCAAAGGTTAGGGCATTGCAGGTAAAGAAGAGAGTAGGAAAAAAGGTACCGAAATGAGAAAAGGCATGTAGTGCACTGGGAACCGTGGCTGTTTGGGGTTTCTGGAGTGCCAAATTTAAGGTCAGGATTGAGCTCTATCCTAAGTGACAAAGAGGTTTAAGCATGGAAGAGAAGGTCAAATCTGAGGTAGGGCAAATTTCCCCTTTCATCGTATGGAGGACATATTTGAGAGACACAGAATGGGAGAGAGATTAAGCGGGGCTGAAGAGTTGAGTGAGTGTTAGGAAAGTAGAGATGAGAAAATATGGATTTAAAGAGGTGTGGATTATAAGTAGGGGTTAAAATTGGATGGTGGCTGTTGGGAGTGAAGATGAAGAGAGTCTTGAAGGGTTTTGTTTTGTACAATGGAAACATATTTCTATCCATATGTGCCGAGGAGAAGAAATCAAGAAGGAGAGTGTGAGAGAAAGAGAAGATAAGAGCGAGGATGAACAGGCCCTGGAGGCCAAAGGTTTCGAGTCAAGGTCCTGGGTGGAGTCAAGGGCATGGGTGGAAGAGTTGGCCTCCAACGAAAGTAGAGGTTCCTCATATGCTGAGCATGGAGGAAATGCGCAAGGATCTCCCTTGACAATTCGTAAGTTCTCTGCAGGCTGAGACGCTGAATCTGAGCAGATGGTCGACACTACATCCTTTGCTGGTGAATGAATGAGCAGGACAAAAGTGGACACTGCAGGTAGGAGGAATGAAAGGGAGGGTGGTCACCCCCACAGCCTCAGTTTACTTAGTGAAGTGTATGGGGCCTATCAGCAAGCTACTCGTATGCATTAATTTTATTCAATCTGTCATTTCTTCAGTGGAAGCATCATGACCTTTCCTTCCCCTGGGGCTGCACAGTGGCCAATCTGGAACACCTTCCCTGAGCCTTCTCACTCACTGAGCTTTTCCTGGTGACCTGGTTTTTATTAGACTCTGGTAATGAGTCAGTCCTTCTCTAGCAGGTGGCCTTGGGAACTAGATGTCTCAGGCCCAGCTGAGAGTGCCATGGGTAGGGGCTGCTCATGAAACCCTAAACAACCCCTCCACCCCTTAAACGGCATTTGTATCCTTGTAACTTCAAGATAAAGTCAACAGTGGCATTTCTGCAGTGCTCAGCACTTGCCTTGCTACCCATTCGACTTCCCCACCATGCAGCAATGGCTTCCTGACTCTCAACAGCGTGGTCGTGGTCGTGGTCCTCCCGTATCTACAAGGCCTGGATTGTGCCTGCCTTGAGGGTCACGCCCAAGTGATATTTATTTCCATGTGCTCAATGCTTAATACAATGCTGAGCACCATGTAATTGAATCAATCAGTGAAGAAATGAATGAATGAATGAATGAATGAATGAATGATCAAAGGTGTTAAAAACAATTTGTACCTCCCGTGACACCGCTGACCAACCTGAATGTTCCTGCCTGCATTCCTGCCTTGTGCCTGGCTCTAGGACCCTCTCCCCTTCCTTGTCTCAGACGTCAACCCCAATCCACTGGTTCTTAACTTTGCGTGCTCTTTGCTATCCTCTGGTGATTTAAAAACACGGATGCCTGGTTCCTACTCCTGGAGATTTTTATTTGATTGGTCCAGGCTGTCATCTTTTAAAACACCCCTGGGAATCCTACCGTGCAGCCCGAGTTAAGGACTATGCCTTCCCCACGTTGACGGAGCGCCCTCGGCTGCACGTCGGATACGTCTGCCCCGGCACCTGCATCCCGCCTGCTTTTGGTCTCTGCAGTCTCTCAGACTTGCTCAGGCCAGAAGCGGACCGATGCAAGCTGCCTATGTGTGCGAGGGGCTCACTCCCTTTATTCAGACGCCCTGAGACACTGTGCTTGAATGGCTGCCTCCTGAGCATTGTGCAGCCTGTAAGGGGTTCATGAAGCCAAGAAAACGGGCAGTTGCCTTCCTAGGACCGCTCGCAGGGTGGAGACGGCTCCGCCCACTTCTCGCAGGTGGCAATTGTCCTCCTTCGCCCCGCCCCACATCACCCTCACTTCTTGAAGCAGACGCTAAGTGTCAATTTTACGTAAATTGTGTTTAAAATCAATCACTCTCAAGATGCAAGTAGATTTCTTCCGAGGATATGGATATTTAGATTGTGCTCCCGGCTTTGTGTCATAAAGAGAAAAGGTCAGTCAAGGTTGGTCTGGTACCTGTTTCAGTTCCATGTAGCAGGAGGATCAGGTTGGTTAGCTGCAGCTCTGCTGCCACCTTCTGGCTATCTTCACAATAACACTTTTCAGCACTCTGAAATAGCTTCTTTTTTTTTTTTTTTTTTCAGCATGTTATGGGGGTACAGATGATTAGGTTACGTATGGTGCCCTTACCCTCCCTGCCCCCCAAGTCCGAGCTTCAAGTGTGTCCATTCCCCCGGAGGTGCGCATCGCACTCATTGTTTGTGCGTATGCCCGTCCCCTCCTCCCCCCTCCCCTTGCCCAACATCCAATACATGTTATTCTTATATGTGCACTTAGATGTTGATCAGCTAATACCAGTTTGATGGTGAGTACATGTGGTGCTTGTTTTTCCATTCTTGGGATACCTCACTTAGTAGAATGCGTTCCAGCTCTATCCAGGAGTATACAAGAGGTGAAGTAGCTTCTTTATTACACAGGCATCGTTTCTTATACTTTGCTTTTCTGTCTTGTTTCCTCTCCCCTCGCATTCTCACCACTACTCTTCTAGATGTTGACAGACTATTTCGTGTCTCTTACAGGTTCATATTGGAAATCTGAGGATGTGTTTGCACTATACGGCTGGCCGAGTACGTAAAGGATGAAGAAACCAACTAGATCAGTTATTTGGCGTTACACACACACACACACGTACACACTCACTCACACAACACGCAAAAAGACAATCAATAATTTGCAATTCCCCGTTTGTTGATCAGGCAACCAGTATCCACAGACAACGCATCACATGGCCTCACCATGCTTGGGGCAGCCAAGACAGCCGCATCCTCCACCTGGCTGGTATCGCCCGAGTAACCACAGTTTGATTATCAAAAGCAGGATCAACACCACAGCAAGCGGGCTATTTATTGAATTCCAACCTTCATCTTCTAAGTCATTACCATGATAGATATTCATTTCATTTTAATATTTTATTATTATTGCTAACATTTGCTTATCAGTAAAGCCTAACATTACTACTCTCCAACATGAAGAATAATTTCTAAGGGAAAACAAATTTAAGGAGGTATTTTTACATTTTATTCTACATGTTTCCTCAGTGAAACAGTATTTTGGGGCCCTCTGATCTCTCACTGTATGACACTGAACAATTTATCAAGTTTAAATCATTGGTTTGGATTAGAGATGATGAATGATTTTTTTCTAAAAGCAATGTATCCTTTGATACATAAACCACATCTACTATTTTTGTCATTTGGCAGATTTGGGGAAAGTAAATATGAACTTAAAATGCTTAGTTCAATTTTCCTAGTTACCCAGATGATGGCAGCCTATCCAAATTTTACTGACTCTGAACACATAAGGGAAAGGAATTCACGTCTACTTAGTACCGCTAAATACTAATTTCCTGTAATTAGCTCCATGTAATTTCAATCTTCAAAGTCTTCTAATACTAATACTGCATGTTTTATATTTTAAACATAGGACTGCATAATTACTGTGACCACATCTATAATTTTCCTACTGGTGAGCTTCATTTTGATTGCAGGGCTCCTTCCGTGGGCAATAACAGACAAGTCAACTGTTTTCTGGATCAGTATTCTCCAATAGAACTTTCTGTCATGGTGGTAATATTGTATCTGTGCTGTCCTATATGGTAGCCACCAGGACAATAACCATATGTGGCTACTGAGTACTTGAAATGTGTTGGTACTACTAGTACTACTAGTACATAGTGCTATGAGTGCTACTGAGGAACTAAGTTTTAATTTTATTTACTTTGAATTAATGTAAATGTATATAGTCCATGTGGTAGTAGCTGTTACTGGAGAACACAGTGCCAGTTGATACAAATCACTTGGCCAACAGATCCACATGTTCCTCTTAATACAAAACTGACCCAGTGCTACTTTGTAGGTTAAAGCTTATTCAACTATTTTAAACATATTTAATCAGAGAAGACTGTCTCAGAATTAAACTTTTAATGGAATTCCCAGTCTCATTCCTGGCCCAACTCTTGATCAGCTTCTCTCTAATTCTACCAGTTCTCTCTAAAGCTCACCCCTCAACCCATACCCTCCTGCTGCCTGTGTGTACTGGTGGGTAGGTACTTTTCTGTCCCTTATGGGTTCATGTGCTGCTCTGACCATGGACCTCTGCCTATTACACATTCTGCCTGAGTTATTGCAGTCTCTTCATGGTTTTAATCTTATCTCTGGGCTGCTGATTTCCAAATCTGTAGTTTCACCCCTGGGCTGGGCTATGCCACTGACTAGGGGACATCCCCGCTCTGGACGCTCCCACAGAAAATTCCAAAATTAAACGTATGTTCCTCTAAGTCTACTCCCCCTATAGGCTATTTGTCCATTACAGCCCATCAGTTACCCAAACCAGACACAGAGTCCACCATCTCAGCTTTACTCCTTCGCCCTCCCCCACATTCTGCCAATTTTAGCTCCTCTTAGTTCTCAGATCCATCTCCCTTCTCTCTGTCCTTATGGTTACTGCCTTGTTCAGTCTTTCGTCGTCTCTCTCCTACTGCGATGGTTCACTCAATGCTTTCCTTATTTTGTTTTGTCCACCACAAATCCTTCCTCCACACTGTCACGTCTTTCTAAAGACATCTTTTCTGCTTAACACCCTCCCATGACTCCCACACTGCCTAAGGATCAAGACCGGAACTCTTGCAGTGTTCTCTGTGACCTGCTCCGTGGAACCACCCAGCCTCAGCTCCACCCCTCTGCTCTCTCACTGTGCCCTGCCGTGCTTTCAGCTGCTTTTAACTCCCTGGGAACACTGCTGTGTTTCCTATTTCTCTTTTCATCTCTCTGAGGTTTTATCTATTCTGCTCCCTCCATTAGAAATATTCTCTGCCCACCTTGACCCTTTTCCTGGCTAATAACTATTAATTCTGGTGCATCTTGAGCAGAAATTCCTCTAGGAAGTCTTCATTCAATTCCCAGGCTAGACCAAATCACCCTACTCTTTTCATATCTTTGTCATTGCAATTGTAATTCTTGGTTTTCTCACTCATCTGCTTGAATGTGATGATTTTACCTTATTCAATGATTGCCCCCAGTAAATGCTCAAAAATTTTATCAAACTTTTGAATGAAATTCACATTAAATTTTAAGAGCTGGTTCTCCCATTGTAGTAAGTGTACAGGAAAGTGGAGGGTGAGTGTTTATAGAAGAAAATTATGCAGTAGATCTGGATAGGACTTTCCTATATCCAAATTGTTCCCACCTCTCTACATTAACTTCCCAATCATGATAGATTTCTTTACAAAATCATCCCAAGTGACCAGTATCTCATCTCAAATGCCTGCTATGAAAATGAACAAAGTCAATTTTACAGAACAGTGCTGGTGAGAGAGCATCAAAGACACACTAAAGGAGATGAGCTTGCAAAGTTTGCCTTTATAAATGTTGTTCGAAGCCTGATTATGAGGACTTAACTTTGGCCTCACCTGCACCTTGCCAGGTGTGGCAGTTCTTAGTAGATGGATTCCTCCTGACTCAGGACTGAACCCCACAGAGGAATCTCCAGGCTAGCCCAGTATCTCAGCTTCCTGGCCTGCCACCACTCCTCACGCTGTGCCCTGGGTGCTAAACATCACATCCGAGCCTGAAATCCACACTCTGCACACAGATCTCCATCTCTATGCACCACTCTCACAATCCACAAAGCAGCACACTGGTAAGAACGGCTTGATCTGGTGAGTGGAGTATGGAGCAGCCACTGTCCCTGCTAGCTCAGAAGTCAAAATAGTTAAAACTTTGCTAACCCTAAGGCATTACATTTAGATGATCTCCTCCTCCCCAGTGAGGCAGAGCTGGTTGAAAGGGGAATGTGATTTTCTATCAATTCCAATTGAATTGAATTTTCCCCCAGGCATGGAGCTTTCAAAAGCTAGAAATGATTAAGCTTGGTGAAGAAGGCATGTCAAAAGCTAGGCCTCTTGTAGCAAACAGCCAAGTTGTGAATGCAAAGGATAGTTCTTGAAGGAAATTGAAAGTGCTGCTACACACAAAAGTGAACACAAGAATGATATAAAAGCAAGAGCCTTATTCCTGATATGGAAAGTTTGAGTGCTCTGGACAGAAGATCAAACCAGCCACAATAATCGGTAAAGCCAAAGCTTAATCCAGAGCAAGGCTCTAACCCTCTTCGATTCTATGAGCACTGAGCAAGGTGGGGAAGCTGAAGAAGAAAACATTGAAGCTAGCAAAGCTTGGCTCATGAGGTGTAAGGAAAGAGGTTGTCTCCTTAATATAAAAGTGCAAAGTGAAGCAGCAAGTGCTGATATAGAAGCTGCAGCAAGTAATCCAGAATATCTACTTAAGATGAGTGATAAAGGTGGCTGCACTAAAAAGCAGATTTTATTTTGTATTTTAATTTTTATTTCAAAATATTAATTAAAGGGGTACAAGTGTTTTTGTTACATTGATAATCTTGTATAATGTTTAAGTCATGGCTTTTGGTATGCCCATCATCAGAACAGTGTTCATTGTACCCAATAGGTAAGTTTTTACCTCACTCCCTCCTCCCACCCTTCTTGCTTCTTGGTCTCTCATGTCCTTTATATCACTTTGTGTACATTTGTACCCACGTAGTAGTTCCCACTTAGAACATATGATGTTTGGCTTTCCATTCCTGAGATACTTCACTTAGGTTAATGGTCTGTAGTTCCATCCAAGTTGCTGTAAATGACATTATTTCATTCCTTTTTATGGCTGAGTAGTACTCCATGGTGTATATATATATCACATTTTCTTTATTCACTCATGAATTGATGGGCACTTATGCTGATTCCACATCTTTGCAATTGTGAATTGTGCTGCAATAAACATTCAAGTGCAGATATCTTTTTTATAAAATGACTCCATTTCCTTTGGGTAGATTCCTGGAAGTGGAATTGCTGGATTGCATGGTAGGTCTCCATTTATTTCTTTGAGGAATCTCCATACTGTTTTCCATAGAGGTTGTACTAATTTGCAGTCCCACCAACAGTGTATTAGCATTCCTTTCTCTTGGCATTCACACCAGCATCTATTGTTTTTTGACTTTTTAGTAATGGCCATTCTGATAGGGATAAGGTGGTATCTCATTGTAGTTTTAATTTGCATTTCCCTAATGATTAATGATTTTGAGCATTTTTTCAGAAGTTTCTTGACCATTTGTCTATTTTCTTTTGAAAAACTTTTGTACATGTCTTTTGCCCACTTTTTGATGTTTTTTTTTTTTCTTGCTGATTTGTTTGGGTTCTTTGTAGATTCTAGATATCGGTCCTTTGTCAGATGTATAGTTTGCAAATATTTTCTCCCATTCTGTAGGTTGTGTACTCACTGTGTTGATTATTTCTTTTGCTATGCAGAAGATTTTTAAATTTAATTGTCCCATTTGCTTATTTTTATTGTTGCTATATTTGCCTTTGGGCTCTTAGTCATAAATTCTT
This sequence comes from Propithecus coquereli, assembly GCF_000956105.1. Taxonomy (NCBI): domain Eukaryota; kingdom Metazoa; phylum Chordata; class Mammalia; order Primates; family Indriidae; genus Propithecus; species Propithecus coquereli. The sequence continues at coordinate 10,824,955 of NW_012154173.1, read as the reverse complement.
TGCCTAGGTGAGTGTATAAAAGAGTTTTTCCTATGTTTTCTTCTATAATTTTTATGGTTCCATGCCTTAAATTTAAGTCTTTAGTCCATCTTGAATGAATTTTTGTATGTGGCAAGAGATAGGGGTCCTATTTCATTTTTCTGCATGTGTCTATACAATTTTCCCAGGACCATTTACTGAATAGGGCTTCGTTTCCCCAGTGTATGTTCTTATCTGCTTTGTCAAAGAGCAGTTGGTTGTAGGTAGATGGTTTTATTTCTGGGTTCTCAATTCCATTCCATTGGTCTATGCCTCTATTTTTATACCAGTACCATGCTGTTTTGGTTACTATAGCCTTCTAGTATAATTTAAAGTCAAGTAATGTGATGCCTCCAGATTTTTTCTTTTTACTTAAGATTGTGTGGCTATTTGGGCTCTTTTTTGGTTCCAAATGAAACTCAGAATTATTTTTTCTAGATCTGTGAAATATGGCACTGGGTTGTAGACAAAATAGCCTTATATTGGAAGAAGGTGACATCTACGACTTCCATAAATAGAAAGAAATCAATGCCTGGCTTCAAACCTTCAAAGGACAAGCTGACTCTCTTATTAGGGGCTAATGTAGCTGATGACTTTAAGTTGAAGCCAATGCTCATTTCTCATTCCAAAAATCCTAGAGCCCTTAAGAATTATGGCACATCTCCTCTGCCTGTGCTCTAGAAATGAAACCACAAAGCCTATATAACAGCATGTTTGTTTATAGCATGGCTTACTGAATATTTTAAGTGCACTGTTGAGAGTTACTGCTCAGGAAAAAAGATTGCTTTCCCAAAATATTACTGCTCACTGACAATGCACCTGGGCACTCAAGAGCTCTAGTGGAAATGTACAAGGAGATGAATGTTGTTTTCATGCCTGCTAACATAATATCCATTCTGTAGCCCATGTAACAAAGAGTAATTTTTGACTTTCAAGTCTTACTATTTAAGAAACACATTTTGTAAGGGTATAGTTGCCATAGAATGTGATTCCTCTGATGGATCTGGACAAAGTAAATTGAAAAGCTTTTGGAAAGCATTCACTGTTCTAGATACTATTAAGGACATTTGTGCTTCATGAGAGTGGGTCAAAATATCAATATTAACAGGAGTTTAGAATAAGTGAATTCCAGCCTTCATGGATGACTTTGAGGGTTCAACAGTTCAGTGTAGGAAGTAGCTATAGGTGTAGTGGAAATCGCAAGAGATAAGTGGAGCCTGAAGAAGTGACTAAATTGCTGCAATTTCATGATCAAACTTGAGCAGATAAGGAATTGCTTCTTATGGAAGAGCCAACAAAATAATTTATTAAAATGGAAACTACTCCTGATGAAGATGCTGTAAACATTGTTGAAATGACAATAAAGGATTTAAAATATTATATAAACTTAGTTGATAAAGCAGTGGCAGGGGATTGACCCAATTTTGAAAGAAGTTCTACTGTGGGTAAAATGCTATCAAACTGCATCACATGCTACAGAGAAGTCTTTTGTGAAAGGAGGAGTCAATCAATGCAGCAAACTTCATGTTGTCTTATTTTTGGAAATTGCCATAGCCACCCCAGCCTTCTGCAACCACCACCCTCATCAGTCAGCAGCCATCAACATCAAGTCAAGACCCTACACCAGCAAAAAGATCATGACTCAAGGAAGGCTCATATGTTCTTTAGCATATTTAGCAATAAAATATTTTTAATTAAGGTATTTACATTGCTTATTTATACATAATTCTATTGCACATATAATAGTCCATAATATAGTGAAAATGTAATTTTTATAGGCACTGGGAAATCAAAAAATTTGTGTGAATTATTTCACTGTGATACTTTATTGCAGTGGTCTGGACACTGAACCTGCAATACCTCCAAGGTATGCCTGCATATGAACTTTGGGGAGGCACAAACATTCAGATCATAGCACCTAGTTATGTATTTTTCAAACTAATCGGCAGATGAAACAGGATTTATACCTTTCCATGTCTTTTTAAGCCCAGAGCAAGCAGTTGTTTGGCTAAAGTCATGAATGACTTTCTTTGTCGATAAAGTTCTTCTCCAAGATGATGACATGGCAACCCATTAACATTCAGTAAGATCAGTAGAAACTCCCTGAACAATTGAGCAGTGCTCCATAAGTGTTTGCCATCATCAGACTCTCCCCAAATAGATAAATTAGTCCCAAGGTCACAAAGATGTCAGCCTTTTAGGAAAAAGTTAGCACAGGGATTACAGCTGCAGAATGTAAATAAATTTTGTTGGTTACCAACAGAAATTTTTTTGACAGGTATAGACCTGGCCCACTTCTAATCAGAAGGGACCCTGATTTGCCAGTCAACAAATTTTTCTTCTCAGCATGACCATATTTATTTATGATAAAAAATTCAATTGTCTGCTAAATAGTAATGGAACAGAATGTTATGGAAATAGCTCTGATGCTTAGCATTGCCTTTATGCTTAGCTGTGAATCTGATGGGTCTCTAGGAGGGAAACACCTGTGGGTTTCTAAGCCTGACTAAGATTGCTGTCAACTTTGTTATGACAACCTCCACGTGCTACAAGATAGTTATTCATAATCCAAAGTTCTCTGAAACATTTTCTGTGACTCAAAATTTTCAGTCTTGCATAAAATTTAACATTCTAGTCTTCACCCTCCCAAATCTAAAGAAGGTAATACGTCTAACCAGTTTACCTGGTTTACAACGAGAGAGTGAGACTTTCAGAAAACATGATCTATCACTCACTACAAGAAATGATTATGGGAGTCCCAGGTCAATCTTTCTCATGTGCAAGAATATCAAAGGAAGGGAAAAAAAGAAGAAAGTAAATTCTTTAAATTGGGACTGATTTCTAAATCATAACAGATGGTAAACTAAGGGGAAGAGATGACTCACCGTATCTATTTAGAGAAGCCAGTGAACAGACTGTTACCCATCCTCTTATGAGTTTGTTCGCCTGTGAACTGGCCTAAGAAATCTACCAAATTCACTAAACTGTACCATTATAGAAATGGCTTAGTACCATTGGGGCTCAGAAACCAATAACTCAAAATATGGCATTTTGACATGCTGAACTGAAGAGGCTCTGACCCTCCCCCCATCGTCTCTCCCAAGCACAGGATGAAGTCATTCTCTGAAGTTCCCTTTATCTGCCTAAAGCTTGGACTTAACAAAGAAGCAAACAATTACCTCTGGTTCCTTCCCTGAGTTTTCATTAACTGAATCCATATCATAGGAAGGAAGACTAAAATCTGTCAATAAACCTGGACAGACTTTTGTCACAAGCTATTGTCTGCTTTGTGGGCCCAGGAGACTTTGTCCCAGATCACTGTATATTCTTCAAGCCTTGGAATTCTCCATACTAATTATTTGTTGCCCCTCAACAGAGTTCTTCTTCACCCCTCTCACATAACCTGTTTTGCTAGGATCCAATCCCCCATTCTTTCTGTAGCCTTAAGATAGTATATCGTTGGGGGTTTGGGTCTTCATTTGGAAGGCTCCCATGTACACATGTTCAGTAAATTTGTGTGCCTTTTCTTCAATTAATCTGCCTTTTGTGAGTTGATTTTTCAGCAAACCAACAGTACAAAAAGGTACAGGAAATCACTATTGACCAGTCTTTGTACACCCACCAAATTAGGGCCTAGGAAGGAAAAAATTCCCACAGGAGTCACATTCCAAGTGTGCCTGTTTGCTCATGTAGCTCAGCTGTCTACAATGCCTTCATCCACAAGAGCTGAGGACTTCAGTCCACATCGATCAACACATGGACTCACCTCTCAGTTTCTATTCCAACTCCAAGCACATGAAGCATTTAATAAGATCTGTAAGGTCATGTCACAGAGCATGTTGCCCTCTTTGACCTCTCCCTTCCCCAAGTCTTCACTTATGTGAAAGCATATATTCCACAACTGAGCCCACCCTGTCCGGTGCCCGACCTGCCTTGCATTCTCTGTTTCCCTCCTCACAATCCTCACGCAGCTCTAATGCAGAGCAGCTCATCTGTCCCGAGCTACTTCCAACCTGGGGACCATCATCCACCAATACATTTAGTATTCTAGTTGGAGCACCCACCCTTTTTTGAAAGGCTCATGGATTACAAGTGTTTTCTTTTTTTAATATTTCACTTAAATATACTGATACACACACACACACACACACACACACACACACATATATATATAATGGATTTCTTCATTATGTTTAGCAAGAATCCTAGCCATACTGGTAAAATCAAAAAGGCCAGTTCACATTTTTAACCCTTTTGGGTAGAAGCTAAAGATTTCACATAAGTACTTCCAATGATAAAATCTTCAAAACCTAACGTCAAGTTCTGTGTATACATCATGGTAGGAAGGACACACATGTGTAGAGGAAGGTGAGATAAAATTAGAACAAGACATATTCTTTCAGGTATCAGAACCTAGAGAGGAATGAAAAGAATAGGATAAGGCTGATAGTTTGGACACTAATCTGATGGAAACAAACATAACTTGGTTTACATAAAGCTTTGTGCATGAGGAAGGTCTACTTTATACACACAAGGTAGAACATAACAAAACCCTCGCCCAGGTAGCTCCCAGAGTTACCAAGCCAATAATATATTTTCTGCTCATTTTCAGACAATAGAAAAGGTGCTAAATTCTTTGGAGCTATTATGGCTGCAAACAAAGCTATATGTAAGTACAAAATCTCATGTTTTGCATACAGTCACCATGTTTCTTTAATCTACTTTAATCTGGAACTGTTCCAGTTTTTCTATGACTTAATAGTTTTATAGAATGCCCCTCAATTTGGGCTTTGGCTGGTGTTTCCACCTCATTTGATTCAGGTTATGGATTTCCAGCAGGAATCTCATGATAGGTGACTATCCCATTACAGGCAAGGTTAACTTTGATTACTCAGTTAAGGTGGCATCAGCCTTGTTTTTCCAATGTTATTTTTCCCTTCCTCATTAATAAATGCCTTGTGAGGAGGTACTTTGAAACTATGTAATATCCTCTTCCTCATCAAATTTTCAAACACTAATTTTAGCAGCTGTTGACAATTTTTTTTACCAATTCTATTCTTACTATGATGGTTGCAAAATGGTGATTGTTTTAACTCCATTATCCTTGTACATTTCTTACTCGGCAATATATTGTAAAGAAGAGTCCTCCCCTTCCAATTACTTATTTATTCATTTATATATTTATATTGTATAGAGGCAACTCATGAATTCTTACTTTATTCTCTGATTGATTTGTTATCCAATACCGCATGGTTAATCACTCCAAAATTTAGTGGCTTAAAGCAATAATAATCATTTATTGTTTCTTAACCATTCTGTGGGTCATGAATGCAGAGTGGTTTGTCTGGGTGGCTCTGGCCCAGGTCTCTGATGAGGTTGCAGTCAGGTGTCAGCCAGTGTTCTGAAAGTTTGACTGAAACAGGAGGGTCCACTTCCATGGTAGCCATTCACAAAGTGGGCAAATTGGTGCTGCCTGTCGATGGGAGGCCTCTCCACAAGGCTGTTTGAGTGTCCCCATAGCATGGACTCTGAGCGCTCAGCCAGAGTGAGCCATCTGGGAGACAGGTGCAAGCTGCAATGCCTTTATGGCCTAAACTCGCAAGTCACTGTCTGCTGCCTTTGCTGCATTCTGTTGGTAACACGGCCCTGATCCAATATGGGAGAACTGTATAAGGGCGTGAATCTGAGGAGGGGAAGGTCACTGTGGGCCATCTCAGAGGCTGACTGCAAATGCATTATTTCTCTTTACTAACGTTGTTTATTTTGACTCACTTTTCCCTAGATCTGGCCAGTGGAGCCCCTTCAAGATGGCTCTTACATCCTTTCCCATCATTCTTTGAGAACTTCCTTAATTTCAGATACAATGAGAAATCCCAGATTGATCTTACACCTTCCTTGCTCCAGCCCTAGAATCAATCATGTCTATAAGGATTCCTTTTAGTAAAGAAAGGATTTGAGAAACCAAGATCTAGGCTTTTGTGTGTTTATTGTTGCCAAACTGTTGTTGCTTCTAAGACCTCCCAGCAGAAAGAGCTAGGAAAAAAGATGCATGCATATAAACATATATATCTATGTCTATACGTATAACCATGAATTTATATTGATAGTCCCAGTTCCAAGGCAACACCACAAAGTTTACTGTAGCCTTCACCCTTTCTATATTTTTAAACCCCTTCTCCCACAATAAAAATCTGGTTGCATCCTCATCAACATATTTACTCATTTGCTCAATCCCAGAAATTGCTAAAAGCAGCTTCCAAATTGTTAACACACCACAGCGAAAACAAACTAGGGGATTAATATCTGTTTATAGCCTTTTGTCTTTAATCTGAGGATATACAGTCAAAATACTGTGTTTGAAATTACTTGGCTTTTTCTCCCCCTCAGTGTAGCTACATTTGTCATCTAAAACACAATTAGATTTATTTGTTCCCATATATATTATATTTTAGTTTCCCTCCTAACTTTGATGCTTTTATTTTAATTTTTTTTAGTATGAAAAATTTTAACACGCTTCCGAAAGTCAAAACTATATAAAAAGGCCATTATCGCTATATTACTTCTAACTCATCCTACCACCCCTGGAGGAAAACAAGCTCATTACTTTTTCTTAATTCCTCCTGTGTCTCTTTTTGCCAAAATTAGTAGATACAGGTACGTTTTCATATTTCTCCTTTTATTTCGCAAAAGTTGGTATTTTCGCAATCCTGAGAGTGACCATTTCCCTAAATTCTGTGCCCGAGGTGCTTCATTTGCTTTGTCATTGTCCCGACCCTACCTGTGAATAACTGACCTAGGAAGACAAATTGACTAATGCCTGGTCTGTGGATGGATTCTCCAGGTCTCCGGTGTCGGCCAAAAGTGGAGGCTGCAGCATTGTACCCCCTTCAGGAAGGGCCTGAAAGACGTTGGGGCAGGGAGAGCCTCCCACCGAGAATGTCTAGTTTGTCTGAATGTCCACTTTGCCTGGAGGAAGAGATGGCCAGGAGAGAAGATCTAGACCAATTCATACTGGTGAATGCTACTAGTTTGTCCATATGGTCAGAATTAGAAAGAACAAGATTAGAGAATGACCGATACGGAGGCTTTGGGAAGAGCAATGTGGAAGAACCTGCTGAATTGAGAATAGTGCATGTGCATATTCAGATCCTATGTAAATGATCACAAAGAGGCACTGGCCTTCAGAGGGGTCCATAAGTAATCAAGTCTCCATGGTGGCAGAGATAGAGGATGTGCATAGGCTCAACCACACAGGTGCCCCTCACTCAAGCTGATCTGAACACCACCACTGCTGACTGCCCAACTGGCCAGGAGAAGAGACTAACACTGACACTCTGATATGACACCTGCCACCTGGAGGCAGGCTGGTTACAACGGACCCTTCTACCCTACAGGGAACAATAACATGTCCTCACTGCAACAGATACTTACTTGGAGATAGGTTTGTCTTTTTGCCTATTGTACTTCTCCTAGCACTATCACACATGGTGCCATATTTACCGTCCCATTTTTCTCATATAGCATTGCTTCTAACAAAGAAGCTCATTTTACAGAGAGATAAAAGTAGCAATGACGCCACAGTGAAAGAATTCATTGCTCTTTCCACTAACTCGATAGAATTGGCTTATTGAAAACTCATCTATGGAGCTAATTCTCTGCAAAGTATGAGTGCCATCCAATGTGGTTTGGTGTATGCAAAAATCACTGCCACTGTTTGATTCTGTTTCTCCCATAACCCAAATATATGGGTCCAGGAATGAAAGCATGAGAATCGGAAGGGCTTGTTTAGTTATTATACCTAATAAATCATTCATAAAATTTTTGCTTTCCATCTTCATGTCTTTGGACTATTATATGTTCTCAGACAACACAAGAGTTGTTTCCCAAGTGGAAACTGGAACTGCCACTTGCTCATTTGGGTCTCATGATGCTGTAGAACAAAGAGACAAAGACGAAGGTCACAGTGCTGCTATTATTATTGATCCCAAGGAGCAAGAGAAAATTTGGTTGCTGCAACGTATAGGGGCAGAAAGGAAGTAGTACTCTTGAAGCCCAAAGGATTCTGTGGAATTCTTCCTGATATTTCCATGTCAATTAATAAAATTAATCGAAAACAACAACAATTCAGTTAAGGTAGACTCACTGAGAACTTAGATCCTTCAGGAATAAAAGTCTGAGGTATTTAGGTAAAATATCCTAGCCAGCTAAAGTAATGACTGAGTGCAAGGAGAACACAGAAAGGAAGTTATAAATATCAACTGCAGCCTTGTGACATGTTACAGAAACAATTATAGCAGCTATGTATATTTTCCTCCTTGCTTATTGTGGTAGCCAGCTGTAAAGCTTGATCCTCAATGATTCGAGCTGCCTGGTATTCCTATCCTTGTGTAATATTTTCCCATATTAAACCAGGTTGATCTATATGACAGTAGGGTATGGTAGAAATGGTCATTTGCCATTATAAGACTAGATGCTAAAAAAAGCACCACAGCTGTGTCTTTTTGTCTTAGTGGTGCCTCTGCATCTCTCTCTCCCTCCCCCTCTCTCTCTCTTTCTGTCCCTCTCCCCCCTCTCTTCTCTCTCATTTTCTCTCAGATCATGAACAATCCCAAGGAGAAGTCTATGTGGCAAGGAACTAAGCTCTCCAGGCAACAACCATGTATGTAAGCCTAGAAACGAATCCTCCAGCCCCAGTCACGCCTTCGCATGACTGCCGCCCTGGCCAACATCTTGACTGCAATGTCTTGAGAGGCCCTGAGCCTGAACCACTCAATTACGCTGCTTCTTGCTTCTTGATTCTCAGAAACTGGTGGGAGAAAATAAATGTTTGTGGTTTAAGCTCCTACAACTTGGGGTAATTTGTTATATGGCAATAGGCAAATAATGCACTTGTTATGTTCCTATTTATAAATATTAGCTAATCTCCCTTCTTTCCATTATAGTTTTATATTATGAGTGTTGTGATGGTTTACTTTATAATTTGGACTCTTGGGTACAGAATAATGAGGAGATTATGGCTGAACTAAAAGGAAATTGCCATGATCCAGAGAAGGATAAAGTGATTGATGACCTTTGCATCTCAGCTTGCTTTTAGGAGAGACCAAGACCACCTTCACTTGTGCAAAGCACAATTGCATCATATTAGGTGGAAGCCAAAAGAGTTTGTTATTGATGCAGAGAAGCTTCAACGTGGGTAGAAGGGGGAGTTTGAATACTGAATAGCCAAATGGGTGGGCTGTGCTGGTTATTCTTCTGTTGGATCTCAGCCCCCACACATTTCTATTCTTTGCTCTGTGTTGCTGGGTTTGGGAATTGAAAACTACATTTCCCAGATGCCCTTGCCAGATGGCTTCCTATCTGTTCTGCCAATGGGAGACAATGGGAGGATTCCAGCAGGTAGAACCTGCATGGTGCTGGTTCTGACAGTGGTGACTGTTGCTAGCAATGCAAGAAGGGATGGACAGCTGTGACTCCAGCAGTCCAAGACTCCAACTACTGCCTTGATGACCCTTCCTTAATCCCAGCCCTGGCAGAAAGAACAGCCTGTCAGCGTTCCCTGTATTGGCAGCATCAGAGCCACCCACAGCACAGCAAGCAGGGCAATACACACAGGGTCCAGTCAGGGACATTAGCAGCTTTCTGATCTTCTACTCTCATCCCTCCCCCTCTTTCAAAACCCCTTCAGCACCCTTCCTTCCCCCTTTTGCTTCTCCACCCTCCTAAGCACTTTGTAAATCATTAACTTATTATATCATTCTATTTTAAATACTTCAAGTGGTTTACATTTTCCTAAAGGGAACAGGACTGATATAAACATTCATACTTGATGGAGATGCATTTTGGGAAACAGCAAGCTTAAACATTCCTCCAAAGTTCCCTCTGTATCTCTAAATATTTCAGAAATACACAAAACTATTACATTTTACCTGCAAGTGTTCTCTAGAAAACTTTGCATATGACCAAAGTTTGTTAGCATCTGGAAACTAGTACTGTACTGACAGATATTTCTAGTAAGAACCAATGCAAAATAATCCATAATCCAGAAACTAGTAATACGAAATACACTTAATTCAGTACTTAAATATTCAGCTGCAAAGTAAAATTTCCCGATGCTGAGATACATTTATCCTCGATATAATTACTTGCCGATTTAACTGGAAACTGGTGTCCTCAAGGCATGTTGGACATAAACACAGGTGTTTGTGGCCCTTTTCAAATCTTGTGTTCATTCCTTTTTTCCTTTCAGTTCTATGGTTCCTAATATGTTTGCAATGTATTAAATACATAAAGGAGTACCTTAGGAATGAAAGTATTGATGCGGAGGTGCTTATCAGTTGATAATTGACTCATGTTAATTGCCCGTCTACCTGATCTGGCCCCTGCCTACCACCCCAGCTGCACCTCTACCACTTTCTGTGGTGCCGCGGCCACACTGGCTGCCTTGCTGGTCCTCAAACACTCCAAGTCTGTTCCCATCTCAGGAATATTCATTCCGTCTGCCTGGAATGCTCCTCCCCCGTATCTTCATCTTCACTACTCCCCGGCACATCATTACAGCCTTCGCTCAAATGTTAACTTTACGGAGATCCTTTTCCCCTTCCCCATCCCAGCAGTCCAGACTGCCAACCCCCCTGGCCTCTTTCCATGGCACCTGCTTTACATTTCCTCCCAGCACTATGTCTCCCTGAAATCATATTCTGTCTATAAACGTTTATTTTTTGCTGTCTTTCACTGAGTATAAATTCCATGGGGCCAGCAAACTTGTCTTTGTTCACTGCCTTATATCTTGTGCTTACAACAGTGAGTGCTTGGCACTTACAGAGCCACAGTAAACATTTATTAAATCGGTGTGTTGGTTCATACATTTTCATGACCACCCTTATTCCGTATTTTTACCTGTGACAATTTTAGAGATTTAACACCCGTTATCAGCACTGTATGTTTTAAGCAACATGGAGGGTGATGGTTCTTTTTATATGTCAACTTGACTGGGCCACGGGATGCTCAGATATTTGCTGAAACATCATCCTGGGTGCTTCTGTGTGGGTGTTTTTGGATTAGTTTAATATTTAAATCAATAAACTGAGTAAAGCAGCTTGCCCTCCCTCGTGTGGGTGGGCCTCATCCAATCAGTTGAAGGCCTTAATGGAACAAAAATCTGATGTTCTCCTGAATAAGAGGGAATTCTTTCTGCCTGATTGTCTTTGAGCTGGGAAGTTGGTTTTTTTCCCTCCTTCACACTTGAACTGAAACATTGGCTCTTTCTGGATCTCAGGCCCACTGGCCTTCAGACTGGAACTTACGACGTGGGCTCTCCGGCTTCTCAGGACTTCAGACTTAGACTAGAAAACACAATTAGTTTTCCTGGGTCTCCAGATTTTTGACTGTAGATCTGGGGACTTGTCAGCTTCCATAATTGTGTGAGTCAATTCCTTATGATACATCCATCCGTTTCTCTCTCTCTCTCTCTCTCCTTGTATGTGTACACACAACACACACACACACACACACACACACACACACACACACACATTCTATTTATTCTGTTTCTCTGGAGACCCCCGACAGATGTTGTCTAATTTTTCTATAAATAACACATAGATAAAACACTGGTCATGTCAACAGACTGTGTCACAGGTGAGTGCCATTGGTCAAATTTTTCCTCAAGATAATGTTTACGGATGATGTGGTTCTAGTTACCACTATTCTTAGACATATACCTACAGGATCCTACGAATCTTGGCTCACTACTTTCATTCAAATATGTGTACATAGGTCATGTGTTCAAGTGGAACTGAAAGCCATTTCATTACTACTTTGCAAAAACAAAGTGTTTTCTATCATATATTCATATTGGACAAAGAGATAGTGGCTCAGTGCAAAGCTTGTTGTCACCAAGGGTGCCCTAAATTATATACCGTGTGGATCACCCGATCTTTTCTAAAAATGAGTTAATTTTGCTTTGATGAGTTGGTTTAAACAAAGAATATATCTGTCTCTCAATTTTGAGTTTCTTAAATCAAGGTTTTTTCCTCATTCAGAGATTTCCAGACATTCTATACATTTTAGATTTCAAAACAT
>NW_012154173.1:10808837-10809624 GCF_000956105.1 Propithecus coquereli | reverse complement strand
ATGCAAAAACAAAATTTATGGGAATTATATATGTATCTGAGCATTTATTTATCTAAACAGAGTTTTAAGAAGTATAATTATGGTTGAACTTTGGATTAGAATCCTGGGAGAACATAGAAGAAAGGCTAATGAAATATTAAAGGAGACGGCCAAAGAGCATCAGGGCAAAAATGAGCCTCCACCAACCTCTGTATATCTTCCATAAGAACCCTGAACAAACAGAAAAAAATTGGAAACAGAAAGAGTAGAACTAATCCTGTAGAGTCACCAGATATGAATAATCCTTTAGACGTAATAAATGTGGGATAATATAAAATAAATATATAACCATGAGATCAGCATCGAAACATGAATGATGTCAGTTACAGTATCTGTAATATTGATGAAAAAGTATTAGAATTCTGAATGTTTTAAAAGACTTAGTTTTATTATTTTTGGTTTTAATGCAATATTATAAGAGATTGAATTTTTGATGGTTTGTGGTTATAAAAATTTGATTATGATTATGTCAGTTACTTGGGGGAATGGGCTTCCATTTACTGAAATACTATCTTCGCCCACTGGATGGCAACAATGGCTCAAAAACCAAAGGAGTTTTGCAACCGGCGCCTTATAGTGTCGGTTTCACATGAAGGACAAGTGAACAACCAAATATATGAACAGATAACTACAAAACCACAATAATCTAGTTACCTAACCCATGCCATGAGCTGTGTAATTTCACGAGACCATATAATATGTAGAAATGATCAACTTTTGAAAAACTTACTGTCTTATGATTTATTGT
>NW_012154173.1:10793934-10808725 GCF_000956105.1 Propithecus coquereli | reverse complement strand
TACGGGAGTACAAATGCTTTGGTTACATAAATTGCCTTTGCATCACCCAAATCAGAGCTAAAAGCATGCCCAGCCCCCACACAGCGTGTACCACATCCATTAGGTGTGAATTTACCCATCCCCTTCTCGCCCCTCCCACCTGCCCAGCAGCCTATGAATGTTACTTCCCATTTGCACATATTAGTGTTGATCAATTAGTACCAACTTAATGGTGAGTACATGTGGTGCTTATTTATCCATTCTTGTGATATTTCACCTAGAAGAATGGGCTTCAGCTCCATCCAGGATAATGCAAGAGGTAGTTCACCATTTTTTATGGCTGAGTAGTACTCCATGGTACACATATACCACATTTCATTAATCCACTCATAGACTGATGGGCACTTGGGTTGTTTCCACATCTTTGCAATTGTGAATTGTGCTGCTATAAACATTGGAATGCAGATGTCTTTTTTATAGAATGTCTTTTTTTCCTTTGGGTAGATACCCAGTAGTGGGATTGCTGGATCAAATGGTAGTTCTTTTCCATAGAGGTTGTACTAATTTCAAAACATTTTTGATGATGTTTACTTTAAAGAAGTTTTAGTTGTAGGATATTGAGAAATTGACACTTGAAATACCAGGTTTAATTTTTGTATTTTACATTGTTTTCCTATACCAAAGATGAGTCTAAAATATGTATTCTCTTCTCTCTACTAGTTACATGTTAATTGGAATACAAAAGAATAAATTACAACTCAAGTCTCTTTTGGCTGCCTTGTATTTTGTTTGCATGATTTTGTTGATCATAAGTCAGAATTTAAAAGGGGAAGAGAGAAGTCTGACAAAGAATCCTTCAGTCATGTGTCAGTTAAAAGTTCTTTTCGTTCTGCTTTCTCTACTTTCCCTTGGCATCCCTGTCTTCCTTCTCTCTGTCCTCTTGAAGTAAGGGAGACTCATCTCAGCCACTTTACATCCGTCTTCAGTGTTTGCTGGCACGTAGGTGCTCAACGATGGTTTTTAATGGTAGTAATTACTTAGTAATAAAACAATTTACATTTGTCAGTGCCCTCTAAAAATGTAATCAATCAAACATTGGTATGGATTTGATTTGCCTGCCAAAAGTTATTCTTTTTTAAATAGTGGTTCCCCTTGTTTTGTGCCTGTAGGTTTGGGTGGGTTCGGTCTGTGTTTTGCTGAGAAGGCATACCGCCCTCCCCCTCCTGCTTTCCCCTAGATACCTCGATACTTGCATTTTTACACTAACATCCTGGCTCATGGAGGGAGGGATCGAGTTTCCTTGCCAGTGTGTGGGCTTATCCACGTGACTCCCCTGTGGAGACATATAAAGCAGATTGTTCTGTTTTCTGACTGTTTTTGAAGCTTGCCCCCACCCTTTCTCAATTTGATTGACGACTTCCATTAACCTTGAACTAGCTTTCCACACAATACACAATTTCCAAGATCTCGAAGGCAGCCTGTTACATGCTACTGGCCTCCATCCACACTTCACCATGAGAGCGTGTGAACCAATAGAAGCCTGCGATCCTTCCTGCCCTTGACGCGGTAGAACCATCGGCTAGAGCAGGTAGGTTTTTTTTTGTTTTTACAATTTAAGAAAACACCTTATAAAGAAATTTGAAAGCAGTATTAGGTTGAAAGACAGCTTTTATCCTTGTGCAATTTCTGATCAGTATCAAAAGAATCCTGTGTTAGATACTGTAGCAAATTAAAGATCAAGGAGCAGAAACACTGGAGGGCAGGGACCCTTTTAAGAGATAGGAAAATCACAGGAAAAAATCACGCGGAGAGGCAGCATAAATATACTAACACGATCATTGCCAGCGTTAGCCAAGTCATGCTGAAAATGACGCCAGAATGTTTAAAAGTTGTCTGGTCAATTTAGATGAGCAGACGTTAAATAATCCAGATAAAATGCTCATTTTAGCATTTTAAATTTCAAGCTACAGTTTCTCAAGAAAAGCACTAGAAGTTTCAATAGCAACAATTTTAAAATTAATAGGGAAATGATCAGATGTTCCATTATGAAAAGCAATTCTAAAATTACAAGGTAAATGGTTTATAAGAGACATATTTCTTTCTTTTTTTTTTAGTGGACAATGCCTCTCTCTGTCGCCCAGGCTGGAACCTGGAGTGCAGTGGCACCATCATAGCCTACCTCACTGCAGCCTTGAGCTCCTGGGCTCAAGCGATCCTCCTGCCTTAGCCTCCCAAGTGGCTGGAACTACAGGTGCTCAACACCACACTCAGCTAATTTTTCTTATTTTTTGCAGAGACTGGGGGGTGGGAGGGGGTGGGGGAGGTGCGTGGCGTGTCTCGCTGTATCACCCAGGCTGGTTTCGAATTCCTGGCCTTAAGCTATTGTCCCACCTCGGCCTCCCAAAATTCTGGGATTACAGGCATGAGCCAGCACATCCCACCAAGAGATAGGTTTTAATGGAATTCAAAAGTTTCCCAAAGAGGTAGTTTATTAAAAATTGTGCTTTCAAAATAAGTCCAGTATCTCATGAGCAAAATAAAATCACCCTAAAAAGAATGACAATAGCAGACTGTTTAGTAAATGTTACTTCCTCTGGTACAGTCGTAGAAGTTCTCCCTCATTGCCCAGCCCCAGTGGGGCAAGGCTTTGGAAGGGGAGTTTGATGTGTGATTTGCTGGAAAGAACCATCTAAATTGGGAAGTACTTTAAAGAATTCGTACGATGGGTTCTGAGACTGTGTCTCTGACAAGGGATTGGTGCAAAGGGATTAGTTTCTCTGTAAAACTCAAATATATGTTTCTCATTATGCTAGGCAACACTCCCTGAAATGCATTGATTAAATAAACATTATTTTTGCTCATTTATAAATTTTAACCCTGCCAGGTGCCAGGTGCCAGGTACAGCAGGTCCTCATATATGTACTTTTATTCAATGCTGTCTCATTATAACATTGAGGAGAAAAAAAAAAATCAATTTCTGGCCAAACCACAGCCACTGTCTGTGTGGAGTTTGCGGGTTCTCCCAACGTCTGCATGGGTTTTCTCTAGGGCCTCCAGTTTCCTTCCACATCCCAAAGATGTGCCCATCAGGCGAATTGTCCCAGTGTGAGTGAGTGTGAGTGTGGGTGTGAGAGAGCCCTGAGAACGGATGGCCTCCTGCCCAGGGCTGGTCCCGCCCTGCACTCTGAGCTGCTGGGATAGGCTCTGGCCACCTGCAGCCTTGAACTAAAAGAAGTGGGTTAATAAGTATCTTCTTTATTTATATCAATCTTTGCTAAATGTATGTATAGCTACATTTGTTTCAGTGTTTAATATTAGAAGTGTTTTGGTCTTTATTTAGAAGTTTGGTGATGCTTTCGTGACTAGAAATATACTGTAGGAATTTAACTCATGTTTATATCAATTAGCCTATGGTAAAAATTGGTTTCTTTGTAGGTCATTTCGCTTAGAGTCACAATTTCCAAGAACCTATCAACATTGTTAGGTGAGAACTTACCATAGTTGGTGACTGTGTGTAGAAGCTATATGCATTTACGAACATTTATTTATTTAATTTTTTAAAAATCAAGGTCAAAGTTCTATAGCACACCAGCTAGTTTAAACTTTAACAATGCAAAAACAAAATTTATGGGAATTATATATGTATCTGAGCATTTATTTATCTAAACAGAGTTTTAAGAAGTATAATTATGGTTGAACTTTGGATTAGAATCCTGGGAGAACATAGAAGAAAGGCTAATGAAATATTAAAGGAGACGGCCAAAGAGCATCAGGGCAAAAATGAGCCTCCACCAACCTCTGTATATCTTCCATAAGAACCCTGAACAAACAGAAAAAAATTGGAAACAGAAAGAGTAGAACTAATCCTGTAGAGTCACCAGATATGAATAATCCTTTAGACGTAATAAATGTGGGATAATATAAAATAAATATATAACCATGAGGTCAGCATCGAAACATGAATGATGTCAGTTACAGTATCTGTAATATTGATGAAAATGTATTAGAATTCTGAATGTTTTAAAAGACTTAGTTTTATTATTTTTGGTTTTAATGCAATATTATAAGAGATTGACTTTTTGATGGTTTGTGATTATAAAAATTTGATTATGATTATGTCAGTTACTTGGGGGAATGGGCTTCCATTTACTGAAATACTATCTTCGCCCACTGGATGGCAACAATGGTTCAAAAACCAAAGGAGTTTTGCAACCAGCGCCTTACAGTGTCGGTTTCACATGAAGGACAAGTGAACAACCAAATGTATGAACAGATAACTACAAAACCACAATAATCTAGTTTAACCCATGCCATGAGCTGTGTAATTTCACGAGACCATATAATATGTAGAAATGATCAACTTTTGAAAAACTTACTGTCTTATGATTTATTGTCAATACTGATTATTGTTTCTTAAGTCAGAATAAGAAAACCAGTATAAATGGCATCATATAAGTAGATTAACTGCCATCAGACACACAAATGAGCTACAAGGAGATGTCAAGGCATTTCTTTTCTCTAGACTAAATTTTAAAATTAATGACTTGATTTGAACTACTTTCAAGTAAAACTCATGTCTTAATCATCTTATTATCCTATATACCCAACGTATTGTCTGGTACCTATAGATATTCAATATATATTTATTAAGCAAAATCAAACTGAAGATGTGGATATGCAAATCTGTAAAATTTCCTTCCAATCATCCCTGACTTTCTTTCCATCTCTGCAATTTTTGTAGAGGAAATGACAACAACTATATTGAGGACTTACCATGTATCGGTGACTTGCTAGGTGCTGAGAGTTTAAATACAACTAATCCCAGGTTCCTGCCCTCAGGGAACTGACACTTTGATAGAGACTTGTAAAAAAATATTTGTATAACAGAAGATTCTGGAAATACAGATATGCACATATACACAGCGCTGTTAGAGAAGAGAAAAGGGGATAAAATTCTAATAAGTAACAGTTCTTAGTTTTCAAAAAGAAGTACCAGTGAAGTGTTTTGTAACCCATTCACCTAAAAGTCAAACTATATGAGCTTCTCATCAGTCAGCAAGATAAAATATCCGTCCCATAACACTCACCCAAGAAAAACTTGAAACAGGAGTCATCTGGGTCCTGTTGAAATTCAGTCTAATAAAAGTGAGATTTGATGAGGAGATTCTAAATGTGTGGAAGACATTATCTATTTACTGTTTTAGAAAACGGACCAGGTCTGGGCCAGGTATTTCTGCCTCCCCACGCCCCTCGACACCTTGGTCAAGAGCTGCTGAGGGGAACGCCCCTCATCCCAGAGCGCCATTGGCCATTGAGAAGAGCCCTGCAGAGCCCTGGCTGAAGCTGCTCCTCCTTGGTGTCCCTCTGCGTCTAATCCCTCTCGAGGCTTCTGCTGAAGAGCCCTTAGCAAAGATCAGCATCCTGTCATCTTTGTGTACCCAAGACATCAGCAGCTCTAAACTGCCTGAGCAGTGTTTACACGGGACTGAACCAAGAGAGAGGCGCTGTCATCTCTGTCTCTCCTCTAAGCCGTTGCCGCTCTCTCACACGCCAGATTTCAGTGGCTTGACTTCTGCGAGTACAATTTACTGTCAGATACTTATTTTGTTGATTTAGTTCTGTTGATAAACACTGGAACACACTCTTATAGTCGTCCCTCAGAGCTGGAACTGTCAGCTACGAGGAGCTAAAAACCAGAGGAACTCGCAGGCATTTAAACAAATACTGCCATTCAAACAGAATCTCTTCTTCTTTTCTTTATTCTAAGAAGTCAAAAATAAAGCCCAGGCAGGTTTTTTGTTTTTTTCTCACATAGTTAAGTATAATTGAGCTAAAAATAGTGTCATGTTTTAATATCTGTAACCTAGAATTCTCATCCAAAGCAAAAACATTTTGACTTCTTATAGCCCCATTGTGGTAAACATCACTTAGGCAGCTTGACTCATAGATATCTAAGTACTTAATTTAAAATGTGAATCCCTCCTAAGGAAAAACATATTTTCATTAGCCAATAAGATTCTCTCATCCCCTCAATGACTTTTCTCTCTCCAGTGTAAGTCCTTATTAGGAAAAGTGGGAAGACAACTGACATTACTAGGTCTCTGTTATGTTAATGACTGTCTGGTAGGCAATTTACACACATTCCCCCCTCCAGGTCTCTTAATAAATATAAGTCTCTCTTAGGGAGACATAATATCTCCATTTCCCTGTGGAGAACACAAACTTGGGGGATTAAGTAACATTTCAAAGATGGCATAGCTAGAGAAGTGTCCATGCTGAAGTTTGAGCTATGGTGGATCTGATTTTAAAGCTATGCTTCTAGATTTGTAAAATTCAATCTGTCCTTGACACAAATATGGAATAGTCAACTCTTCCTTTAGCACTGGCTTTAGAGGAAAGGGTTAGAATGATGAGATCACTTTCTATAATATACAAGACCATGTACTCCCAACATCACATCAACAATCATACAACCGAATATGTGGTTTAATTGCATGTGTAGGTATGTTTTGGTGTGGATGAGACTCACACTTCAAGAGCAACAATGAGAATGAATTCGTATTTAGATTATAAATTCTGGCTTATATACCACATCTTCTTTACTCTCATTGAATATTTTGAGATAAAATCACTGCTATGTTAAATGTCTTAATGATGAACTTACGGAATGTCCTGCAGTTCTCAGTGTGTTTTTAAAACTTCTGGTGTTCTGATCTTACTGCAGACAATGGAATTACAGCCTGTGTGGTTGGCCCTACAGAAATCCAGCAGGAGGATGTTGAATATTATCTTCTTTTCTCTTTTAAGTTAACTTGCCAATCAAGATAGTGAGCAACAGCCTGTGTTATTCATATAAGAGAGAAGGCTCTTCTGGCTCTTCTGGCTTCAACAACTTCTCTGTATTGGCCTAGAGGCTTTGATGTCTCTGTCTCACTTGGAGTTTACTATGGTTTGAGGTCATAGTTTTTGGGATGCAGGGAAGTAACCCTCATCTCCAAGTTCTGACTTCAGTTATACTTCCCAACTATTTGTTTCTGCCCTGGCTCTTGTCTGATGTCTTGATTTTGGTATCAAATTAGTCCTTCTTAAGAACCAATCTAAAAGTGGGCCCTGCTGTCCATTCTAAGTTTTTTCTTAAATCCTCCGATTTTTCTTGCTAGGTATGTCTGCATAAATTTAACTATAAGCAGTCCTTTTTCAGACCCAAATTTTATTGGTGCTCAAAATGTGTTATTAGTAGAATGGTTTTTGCCATTAAGTAGTAAAAATCTGGATTCCAACAGGCTGAAACTATAGGGCTATTCATTATTTCATATAGCAGGGGGTCCAGAGACACAGCAGGCTTCAAGTTTGGCTGACTCTGTGATGTCATCAAGGAGCCAGGATTATTCTATCTCTTCCCAGTCATTCTCAGGTTTGGTTCCATCTTCAGGTTGGTAGCAATGTATCTGCAGCAATTCTAATTTTCTCATTCTGATACGGTATCTAGAAGAGACGAGACCATCCTTTCCTTGAGGTCTCCCTTGGAGCCAAGAAATGTTTCCCGGAAGTCCCTGAAGACTTCTTCTCATATCTCATTGGTCACATGCTCATGCTTGAACTGCGTGTGGGCAAGGGGAGTGGCCCTGCAATGATTGGCTTAGGCCAGTCACCTACGTGGGATGAATGCTCGGGAATCAACCACAATATTCACGTGTCCTGAATTTCTTCCAAATATGGCATAGATAGTGATAATGCTGGTACTATTTGGTCATGTGCATAGTGCCACAGCATTGATCTGTTGACAATAAAGAAATATTTCACATAGTCTAATACGTTCCAAATTATTGGGTACAGAACTATAAAATATGTTTGATGTTCCTGTTATATTTACAGATCCTTCTACATTGTGGAGCTTTCTGATATGATGCCAAGAAATTTAACCAAAGCTAATATTTGAATGAGTTGTATTATCTACTTCATCCTCATAGGAAAAGAATGTTTCCTTTCATATAATTTGTAATAGGATGTTAAATGATGCTTTTCACTGTCACTTAGCGGAGGGCCCAGGTACTGAAAAAGAGAAATCATGAGAATTAGTCTGGCTATGCAGAACATGCTAAAAGACTGTGATACCTATTTGGCCAGCGCTGTAGATCACACACCTCCATCATAACCTGAAAGAAGGATGTTGAAAGCACCAGTAGACTTCTTTGAAGAGGGTTGTCACTGAGTGTGTGTTCCCTTCCACTGCTGAGCGGAAGGTGGGTGTTACTCCAGGTGAGGGGAGCTGCAAGAGTCCCAGTCGGGGAGCTTGGCACAAGCGCATTAGCTTTTTCAGGAGAAAGAGGCTGGTGCCTGATGTATACCTGAAGAGGTCTAATGGGAAGGGGCTGGCCAACCACTCTGAAGGCAGAGCAGGGGGAGACCACTACAGTAAGAGTGATGGGCAGCTACTTTCCCACCAAAAGCAAGGACAAGGTATATATTTCCCATGATGACCAAAACCCAGAGGAGGAAGATGGTCTTGAATCCTTTTAAAAGTGATCTGAGTAGCAAGAAAACTAAGAAAGTAGGGTGGTGGAAGCTAAAGAAATAGAATGGGCAGCAATAACAAAAATTTATTAGATATCAAGTGATCACCGGATTGGCATCAAGCTCACTGGTACCTTTGGTGGTGAAGGAACAAGCCAGGCTGCAGCAGGTGGCATTTTCATGGCGATCAGTTGTAGGTTTGGTGGAAAGGCATTGAGGGAATTTCCAACTGTATTCATTATTTATTGGCTCATAACAAATTCCCCCTAAACTTAGCAGCTTAAAATAGCACACATGCATTATTTAACAGTATCCATGGATCAGTAATTTGGGCACAGTTTATCTGGGTCATCTGCATTAGGGCTTCTCAGGAGGCAACAACAGAGCTGTCAGTCAAGAGTGGAGTCTCATCCAAACACTCGACTGGGAAGGAACTGCCTCCAGGGCCAAGTGGTCATTGGCAGAATTCAGTTCCTACAGGACTCTTGGACTGAGGGCCTCTGTTCCCAGCCGGCTGTGGGCAAAGCCAGCTCTGATGTTCCTTGCCATATGGGCCTCTCAAATATGGTGATGTATTAGTTTTATACAGCTACATAACAAATTGCCCCAAATTAAGAAACTTGACACAATACCCATTTATTCTCTCACAATTCTGAATAACGGAGTCCAGAAGGGCCAAAGTTTTTTGCTTAGGGTCTCATAGGCTGAAGTCAAAGTATTAGTCATGCTGGGCTCTTACCTGGAAGATTTGGGGGAAAATCCACTTCCAAGTTCATTCAGGTTGTTGGAAGCATCTGGTTCCTTGTGCGTAGAACTGAGGGCCCTGTGTCCTTGCTGGCTGTCAACTGGGGGCTGGTCTTTGCTCCTAGAGGCTGCTGGCATTCTCCATCACGTGGGTCCCTCCATCTACAAAGCCAGCAATGGAGCTTTGAATCCGTCTCATGCTTCAAATGTCTCTTATTTCCGCTTTTGCCATCAGCCAGAGAAAACTCTGTTTTAAAGAACTCGTGTGATTGGATTAGACCCACTCAAATAATCTCCCTATCTTAAGGTCAACTGTGCCATATGACATAACATAATCGTGAGAGTGATAGATTATTAGATTCAAGGGGTTGTGGAGATTAGAGTGCAGCATCTTTGGGAAGTCAGTTTAGAAACTCTGCCTACCACGGGCAGTTTAATTCATCTCAGTGTGGTAGCTGAGAAAGCAATGCAGCCTGCCAGCAAAATGCAAGTCACAACAGTGTGTAACCTAATCATGGAAGTGACACTCATCACCTCTCCAAATTCTATTTGGAGAAGTAAATCACAAGTCGCAGCCACGCCCATGAGGAGGGGACTGCACAAAAGCAGCAGGTGGCGATCGCAGGGGCCGATCTCACCATGGTCTGCCTACCGTACGTTCCAGTGTGCCCGTTTCCTCCATGGAGTAGGAGGCTAAGAGTGGCTGTGGCTGAAGTCTAGGAAGAGTGGGAAGTGTTCAAATAGAGTGGAGACTAAGGAGGCACACAAATTAGGGAAAAACAGAGGGATTTCTGGGCAGTGCTGGATGATGCCTTGAGATAAGAAGTTAAGAATTTACTAAAAGACTCAAAAAATGCTTCTAGTTTTCAAAAATCTCAGTCTAATTTTTGTGGCATAGATAATAGATGGCATTTCTAGATTCAAGAATGGCCTGAGGGCCTTTGATTAATTTTACTGTAGCAAACATGCCAGTCTTTGCAAGACTCTCTGATGGGCAGCCAACGAGATTTTCTACCCAAAGTCCCACACATTCACGCTCACATACATGTTCATTTTAGGAGATAATAAGTAAAAAGTTAGTCAATATGGTAGTATAATTAAAATATGAAACTATTGTTAAGAGATGCAAAGCAAAATTGGATAAATGTTTACTGTTTAAGAAAATTGAGGTAACATTGAGTTGGTAACTGTGGTATCTGATTTCAAAGCTTTCTTTAGGATTCTCCAGCCTTGCACAATTTGAACAATTGTGAATAGAATGAAATTACTGAAAGAAAATAGCATTCAATAAGCAGATGAAAAATATAAAATTTCATAACTCTTAAGGTGTATTTCTGGGCAGTAGAATATTGTTCCGACCTTAGACAAATTACTTAACCTCTTTGACATTCAGTTTTTTCATCTCAAAAATTGGAACAGTAATATGTCTCTCACAGTGTTATTATAAGTATTAAATGAGATAATATGATTAATACAGAGTAAGAAATATATGGTATTTATTTATTATAAATATATTTTTCTGTTTTTTTGTTCAATTTACTCTAAGAAGAATTATTAATCTAAATGTTGCCATTCTAATCTAAATTGTTATAAAACCAAATCAATACCCAAGGTCTGTTCTGAGACCCTACACAAACTTAAAGCAAAATTTTGGACTTTTTTCTTCTCAATGGGAGGGGAGTCTAAAGACAAAGGCAACCCTCTTTTTAATAACAGATACTCTATCTTAATTTTCTGCTTGTTAAAAAAAATGATTTACAATCACTACTGTGTTCTAATGTTGGCAAAGAACCCTATTATTTCTCTAATGGCATTGACCTATAAATTTTGATACTTTGAAAGCCTTGGTAAATAAATATTAATCAGAGAATCTCGCAAAAACTATGAGTGAAAAATGTACTTATGAGTTCAACCAAGAAAGAAATGCATATAATCAGACTGCTACTCAATTTTAATATTGTAGAACAAAGAAGGTAAACAGCTAATTTCATGACAAATGGCGATTTACTCGTTGCCAAAATACAATGGATCATTTGTTGCAGACTCAGAAAGAAAGTAAGATATTAATGAAATTTTAATTATATTGGCCTTTCCAGTGGCCCTTTCCATTCACATAAAACTTGAATTTTGCAATTTAATTGAACTGGAATTTGAAAAGTAATGAAGTATATTTCAATTTATTATCTGCTGTTTTAAATAAACCAGTCCATCACTGACAATCAAGGAATATATGTATGTGGATATTACTGCCATTCTTGTATCACAAGCCCTATTTGCTGCCTCACTGAAACTACTTTAAATAGTTTGTGTACAAAATTCAAGGATGGAGTGATCATTTAAAATTTCTAATCATTTTTGACAGCTTTGTTCTACTCTGCTTAGTAAGCAAAATTTGCTGTAATTCAATTCTCATGCTGTAATTCAGTTGGGCCAATTAGAACCATTAGATATAAGATGGAACTATCAATGCCAAGACCAAGAGCAAAATCTCACACACACATGCACCCACACACCCCTTAGCTATGTTATATGCATATTTATTGAATATATTCTGCTCATTCATTAATTAAATAAGCAAATAAAATTGAGCTCCATGTCACGGTATCAGGCACTTAGCTATGTTCTATAGATAAAATATTCAACAAGACGTAGTTTCTGCCCTCAAAATGCTTACAGGTCAGTCAGAGAATAAAACAGGGATTTACAATTCCCTGTTATAAGTGCTCCAAACAGTAGAGATATCATAGGGTCATATAGGAAGGCCAACTTCTATTCTTTTATCCCAACCCATGGCCCACTTCCAGGTGGGTAACATTGACCATGTGGAGACAAAAAAATATGGGTGACTTTGTTCATAGGCATGAATGCTCTGAGAAAATCTAGTTAATCCATATGTCCTTCTGACTATGGGCTTCTGGGCTCCACCATATTTGAATTACAGCACATTTTTTTTCAGATCTCTAGTTTGCTGTATGAGCAGCCAGTTTCACTGACATGGTACCACTTAGTTCTTGTCAAGGAGTTTCATGGTTATACTTACATGAAAAAATGTATACATAAAACACACTGGACGAATTTACATTAACAATTGGTCTTTTGGTGTTCTTTCAATCTGTAAGTATCTTTGAAACTAAACTCTATATCCCGTAGACAGTATATATTTCTCATAAGGCATATATGCTAGCAACGAATCCTCTCAGATTTTGTTTATCTGGGAATGTCTTTATTTTGCCTTCATTTCTGAAGAATAGTTTTGCTGGCTATAACCATTCTTGGTTGCCACTTTTATTTGTTTAGTTTACTTTGAACACTTTGAAAATGCCACCCCACTGCCTTCTGTTCTCTATTACTTCTGATAAAAAGTCAGCTGTTACTCTTACTGAGGTTCCCTTGTGTGAGATGAGTTATTTTTCTCTCACTGTTTTAAGATTTCCTCTTTTAAACATTTTTAGCATGATACATATGAGTGTAGTTCTCTTTGCATTTGTTCTACTTGGATTTTCTTGAATGGGTAGATGAATGTTTTTCAACAAATTTGGAGAGTTTTCAGCCATTATTTCTTCTAATATTTTTTCTGCCCCCTTCTCTCATCTCCTTCTAGAACTCTAATTATGTGCATATTGTTTTTCTTAAAGGTAACTCACATTTCTATGAGGCTTTGTTCATTTTTCTTCATTCTTTTTTCCCTTTGTTCTTTAAATTGCATAATCTCTGTTGAGTTCAAGTTCACTGATTCTTCTTTCTGCCAGCTCAAATCTACTGTTGAGCCCTTCTAGCGAGTTTTTTATTTTATTGTACTTTTCAATTTCAGAATTTCCATTTGATTATTTTTAATTACTTATATCTTTTTATTGATATTCTCTATTTGATGAGACATTGACATCATATGCTTCCTTACACATGGTTTGGGTTAGTTCTTTAAACATGCGTGTAATGGTTGCTCTGAAGTCTTCGTAAGTTCAACATCAGGGCCCTTTCAAAAGCAATTTCTAGTGTCTGCTTTTTTTCTTGAGTATAGCTCATAATTTCCTGCTTCTTTGAATGTCTTCTAATGTTTTATTAAAAAATTGGCATTTTAGGTAATTTTTTAGTGTAACTCCAGATATTATTACCGCAGATATAATTCAATTTAAAATCTTATAAATATTTTACCAAATAATTCAAACAGTAAACATTAATGACTAATTCAATTTATAAATTTTAAAAATCCTCTTGTTTTCTGTTGTATTCTTAGACCCAGCACAGTATCTTAACAGGAACTCAATAATATTTGTGAATAAATAAATTCTATGCAGTGGATAAAAGATGGGCAAGTCCTAGCTGGTGGCGGCAAGCAGAGCCAAGGGCTTCAGTGGGATTCCCATCAAGATAACAAACTGATTTCCTTTCTGTGGCTCTTGCCCCATTACATGTTTTCAACACAACAGGCTTTTACGACTCTGTCACATCTGTCACTTTTCCGCTCAAAATCCTTCTGTGGTTTCCCAGTACACTTGGAATGAAAGGTTCCCATTGCCTCTCTGCCTTATCTCCTACTGCTTTCTTCCCCCTCACTCTGCTTCCGCCACACTGACCTACTTCCAAGGTATTCTCCTGCCTCATTCATTTGCATGTTACAGGCTATTTGCTTAGAATGTTCTTCTCTACTAAATTCACATAGCTTTCTCTCTCTCAATTCTCTCCAATCTTGCCTCAAATGTCACTTTATCTACCAACATTTCTTAATATCCACTTCCTACTGTGTTTTTCTCCTTAGCATTTATCATCAGCTAATTACTATATAATTTACTTTTTCACCTTGCTTATTTTCTTTCACCATCCACTAAAATGTGAGTTCTGTGGGGGAAGGGTTTTTTAGTTGTTGTTCTTCTTGTGTCTTCTGTTCATAGAAAAGTACCTGGCACATAGTTAACACTTCAAAAATACATGTAAAATGTATGAATAAATAAACCTGGCAATATGAATGGTTAATGAATTATGCTTTATTCATTCAGCTAGTATTTACAAGTACCAACTTTATGCCAGGAACTCTTCTAAGCAGTCAAGACACACTGGAAACCCAGACAGATAGAGTCCCTTTCTCATGTAGCTATCTCGAATAACTAAAGAGAAAATATAATTATTGATGTTTACTACACCGTGAAGAAACTTACGGCAAGGTAAAAAGTAAAAAATATAGGAAGATAAACACTAGTGACAATGAGAGGGAATGAGTTCAGGGAAGATCTCTTTATGGAGATGACCTTTGATTGATGACGATGTTAATTGATGATGATGATGAAGATGGTAAGGATAATGGTGGCAATGATGAGGAAGACAGTGATAATAGAGGTGGTCAAATGTTAAGCATAAAGTTGCTGAACACTAAATGCAGTTTTGTAAAATTTCTGCTACATAATGCTGATTCTCCAGAACAAGTCGTTTCTTGTATCTAATTTGTTAAATGCTTGAATGAAAGATTGTGTAAAAATGTGAGAATAGCACCATTAGTACTGTTCCTGGGTCTATTACATTTTGTTCTTTTCCAAATTGTTTGTTTGCTTTTTTAAAAAGT
>NW_012154173.1:10783721-10789794 GCF_000956105.1 Propithecus coquereli | reverse complement strand
ATATTTACTAGATAAGAGCAGATTGATCTCCAAAATTGTTGTACCAATTTACCTTCCCAACAGTACTGTATGAGAGTTTTAATTTCCCTATATCCTTACCAATAATTTTTATCGTCAGATACTAGGCAATCCGAGGTTCAAAATCTCATTTAATGATCTTGCATTTGTTAGTGAGAATAATTTAATCACATTCACTTATTACATTGTAATTGGTATTTATTAGTGAGAATAATTATCTCTTTATATACTTATGGATTTTCTCTCTCATGACTTGCCTGCTCATGTCTTTGCTACTTTTTGTCTTGGATTTTTGATATATGCTAATTTGTAGAAACGTTTATTCTTGTGTAGTCTACATATTAGTTATTAATATTTGTTAGTTCATCACTGACAAAAACTTGCTAATAACTACTCAAGTCTGTGGCTCATTGTTCACATTTTTGTGGTGTCTTTATCATGTAGATTTTTAGTTTTACTGTAAATCAAATTTATCACATTTTTATTTTTAGGGCTTGAGCTTTTATATCTGATTCAATGAATCCTTGATTCTGCTGTCAAAGAGTTCTTTTTTCAATTGTTTTCTTAGAAAGGTTTCAAAGTTTTACTTCTTATATTGAGATCTTAATCCACCTGAACTTTGTTTTATACTTTCTATGCTTTTTATACTGTTCTAATTTTGTATTGATTGTATATGGAAAGCCAAGCCAAGACCTTATACCATTTATCGGATAGTCTGTCTTTTCTCTACTTATTTATAATGACATCTCTGACGATGCTACATTTTCATGAGTCTGTTTCAAGGTGCTTGATTTCTATTTCATTGATCTGTCTATCTCTTCCTATATCAATAACATATTATCTTAAATATTATACTGTTATATTAAAGTTTGATATCTGGTCTTGGTACTCATTATTATTTTCCTTCAAAATTTTTGTGTAAAAATGTGAGAATAGCACCATTAGTACTGTTCCTGGGTCTATTACATTTTGTTCTTTTCCAAATTGTTTGTTTGCTTTTTTAAAAAGTATCATTTATACTTTCTAAGATGGATAGCAATGAATTTTAAATAAAGTCATAATCATCACTATTTCTTATTGAATAGAAAATTTCATAATTCTCAAGAGAAGTAAACAATACTTTTTCATCTTAATGAAGATTTTGACCTGAAGGAAATTGGACATGTCTAATCTCATTTCAAAAATCAATTAAAGTTTCCAGCAGGAGATCAGCCAAAGAAGTTTTAAGTAATGATTTTTCTTGACATTAACATTACTATTTCTTTATCTGGGTACTTAGTCATGTTTCCATCCTTACCACCCCATCCTTCCCAACACCTCCCCCTTCCCAAACAATAGGCTTTTAGTGGTGCAAGTCCTTTCTAATGTAACCCTGACACTTCAGCCATAGAGCAGGATATATTAATATATCTGAAGTTAGCGGTCCTCTTACTAGCTTCAAGAAGAACATAACTTTCGATTCTATTGTAAGTCATATTATGTGTTATACATTATCCATCAAGATTTTAAAAAATTACAAACCTATTTGATTCTTTTTAAAAATCTTTTTACATCCGATAATTCCAATCACCTTTCTTCTCTTTATTTATACCCCGAATAGACCCAGGAATACAGATTTTTCCAACTAATAATTCCATTTTATAAGACTCAAAATTCATCTTCATTTTAAAAGATAAACTTCCTAAGAGTATATTAGCTATTTACTGATCTATGTTAAATTTTTTGAAAATTAAAGTTGTGGTGTTATCCTTTAAAAATTAAAGTTGTGGATAGTAACCAAAAAAACACAGATCATTAATTTTGAATTTATTGTGTGAGGCCATGGCCTAGACACTGAAAAACCACATAAAAGTACTTTGTTTTCTATTCACTTTTGTATGGCTAAATATCTGAAGATGACAAATACATGATCAAAAAATAAATAAGCAGGATAGTCCATGGGTGGCATGAGATTATTTCAACGATTTAAATATAAAATATGTGAACCCGGCAAATATTAAATAGCTAATGCAAAAGGAAAAATACGAAATGAAAGTGGTATTCCTTTTAAAATGTGAACTGTAAAATACATCCCGATGTACTCTCATTTATTTATAGTAATATAATATGTTGAAATTTTAATCTTTATGCTCTCCCTTTCCACACTCTAAAAGTTAACTCTTTCATCAACAGTCAGAGGCATGCAATTGCCCAGAAAATCATAGAATTTTTATAGAGAACTGAAATGAGAAAGAGCCAATGTTTGTTTGTTTGATTATTAAATAAACTTATATGTCAAATCAGTAATTGATCCCCTACTTTTGAAAAGACAAAAATGCTTGAAAACCTGTGCTCACACATACAATTTGTCTATGAGGTATGCTTTGCCCAAATAGAAAGAACACTACTAAGCTAGTTAGGAGATTTGTGTAAGAAATAATTTTTTGATATCAGCAATTTTTATTCATGTATATGCATCCATAAAAGCAATATTTAGAATTGTTTTATATGCATTTAAATTTGGTGTAAATTATATCACACTACATATATCATTTTGTGAGTTGTTTTTTTAAAAACTCAACATTATGTTCTGAGGATGAGCTATATTGATACACGTAGGTAAAGTTTATTCATTTTTAACTTTTCTCTGGAGTACCCTTGTGTGCATATTCCACAATCTAATTTATTCACTCTTATATTTTTGCACATTTAGGTTGGTTTCTATTATTATTTTTAAACACTACAATAAACATCCTTGTACACATTTCTTTGTGCTTATTTGTATGAGTCATTATATTAATAGAATAAATACCTAGATATGGAATTTTTAGGTCACATAACATGCCCATATTCATATTTACTAGATAAGAGCAGATTGATCTCCAAAATTGTTGTACCAATTTACCTTCCCAACAGTACTGTATGAGAGTTTTAATTTCCCTATATCCTTACCAATAATTTTTATCGTCAGATACTAGGCAATCCGAGGTTCAAAATCTCATTTAATGATCTTGCATTTGTTAGTGAGAATAATTTAATCACATTCACTTATTACATTGTAATTGGTATTTATTAGTGAGAATAATTATCTCTTTATATACTTATGGATTTTCTCTCTCATGACTTGCCTGCTCATGTCTTTGCTACTTTTTGTCTTGGATTTTTGATATATGCTAATTTGTAGAAACGTTTATTCTTGTGTAGTCTACATATTAGTTATTAATATTTGTTAGTTCATCACTGACAAAAACTTGCTAATAACTACTCAAGTCTGTGGCTCATTGTTCACATTTTTGTGGTGTCTTTATCATGTAGATTTTTAGTTTTACTGTAAATCAAATTTATCACATTTTTATTTTTAGGGCTTGAGCTTTTATATCTGATTCAATGAATCCTTGATTCTGCTGTCAAAGAGTTCTTTTTTCAATTGTTTTCTTAGAAAGGTTTCAAAGTTTTACTTCTTATATTGAGATCTTAATCCACCTGAACTTTGTTTTATACTTTCTATGCTTTTTATACTGTTCTAATTTTGTATTGATTGTATATGGAAAGCCAAGCCAAGACCTTATACCATTTATCGGATAGTCTGTCTTTTCTCTACTTATTTATAATGACATCTCTGACGATGCTACATTTTCATGAGTCTGTTTCAAGGTGCTTGATTTCTATTTCATTGATCTGTCTATCTCTTCCTATATCAATAACATATTATCTTAAATATTATACTGTTATATTAAAGTTTGATATCTGGTCTTGGTACTCATTATTATTTTCCTTCAAAATTTTCTTATTTTTTATTATTCTACATGAAGAGTATAAGCTCTGGTTGGTCAATTTCAATGAAAACCTTATTCAGATTTGAATTGAAATTATAACAAATATATATATTTTTGTGTGGTGGGAGAATGGGTAGCTCTTTAATATTGAGTCTTCTCTTTCATAAATATTTATTTAAGCTTTCTTTTGTGTTCTTTAAAAAAAACTCCTAAACTTTTTTCCTAGAAATTTACTTACATTTTATTAGAATTATTCACAGGTTTCCTGGAGTTTTTCTTGCTATTGTAAAAGTATCTTTAATTTCCATTATATTTTATAATTGCTAAAGCTATTTTCTGGAAACACTAATGAATTTGTGTATTGATCTTTTAACTTGCTGAATTCTCTTACCTTTTCTAATATTTACCTGTCAATTTTCTTGGTTCTTCTAATCATATTGTCTCCCAGTAAAAATCATTTTATCTATTTTTGCCTATTTTAAAAATCTCATGTTTATTTTTCTTATGGCATTGTCCAGAGTTCATGGACGATGTTGAATCGTAGGCATTACAGCAGATATTCTTAATTTCTTCCAGATTTTAAAGGGATGTTTCTAGTGTTCCATCACTAGAGAAACCACATAGCATAGTGGTTACAAATGCAAGCTCTGGGGTCAAGTAGGTTTGAATTTAGGCTCTGTCACTTAAAAATTATATGATTTGGGGGCAGATTACTTAACCCCTCTGCATCCACACTTTTTCATTTGTACAATGAGAGTAATATTTATATCAAAAAATGTGAAAATTAAATGTTCATATATGTGTATGTGTATATGACATAGATGTATGTGTGTGTGTATATGTATATATATGCATGTATATTAATATAAGGGCTGGCCAGTAAGTATTCAGCCATGTAATATGTTGTCATTATATTAACAATGGCTGGATACTGTCCATACAGCCCTCGTTTGTATAAGTGATCTTCAAAAATTTCATAGAAAATGTGTATTATGAAAAAACTATGCATGGATTTCAAAATTTCTTGCACCAAAAAAAAACTCATACTAACTTGCTATAACATGTAAAATAGGACCTAGTTTGAGGCACTAAGAAGGATAAGACATCAGTTTGAAAAGAGTCCCTATCAGAGCAGCATGAATTCTGTTAAAATCGAAATAAAAACAAACATCAAATTTATGGTGAAGCTTGGGGGAAGAATAGTGAAGTCATTGATGCTTTACAAAAAGTTTATGGGGACAATGCCCCAAAGAAATCAGCAGTTTCCAAATGGATGACTCATTTTTAGAAGGAATGGGATGATGTTGAAGATGAAATGTACAGTGGCAAACAATCCACATCCATTTGCGAGGAAAAAAATAATCTTGTTTGTGCCTAAATGAAGAGGTCCAGTGATTAACAGCACAGACAATAATTAACACCATAGATATCTCAATTGATTCAGCTTACACAATTCTGACTGAAAAAGTCTGACTGAAAAGTTGAGCAAACTTTTCACTCCATGAGTGCCAGAACTATTGTGCCTAGATCAGCTGCAGATGAGAGGAGAGCTTTTAATGGAAATTTGAAACAGGTGGGATCAAGATCTTGAGATATTTCTTTGAAGAACTGTAACAGGAGATGAAAGATGGCTTTGCTAGTATGATCCTGAAGACAGAGCACAATCAAAGCAATGGCTACCAAGAGGTGGAAGTGGTTCGGCCAAAGCACAAGTGGACCAGTCAATAGCACAGGTCTGGGAAAACTTCCCGAGAGAGTCCTCCACTATGGCAATGCTCCTGCTCATTCCTCTCATCAAACAAAGGCAATTTTGTGAGAGTTTCAGTGAGAAATCATTGGGCACCCACTTACAATCCTTATTTGTCTCCTTCTGAATTCTTTTTGTTCCAAATCTTAAAAAACATTTAAAGGACACCCATTTTTTTTCAGTTAATAACATAAAAAAGACTGTATTGACATGGTTAAATTCCCAAGACCCTTAATTCTTAGGAATAAACTAAATGGCTGGTATCATCATTTACAAAATTGTCTTGAGCTTGATGGAGCTTATATTAAGAAATAAAAATTCTATTTTTTAACTTTTACCTTTTAATTCCATTTTTCCACAAATATTTTGAAGTTTGGAAATACATATGGAAATACATACATACATTTTGAAGTGGAAATACATATGTTAATAATATTTAGAACAGTGCCTAGCACAAATTAAATGCTCAATGAGTATTATTTAAGGATAAATAAAATAATATGTTTACTGCATATTTTTATAGACTCCTTATGCTTAAGGAAATTTTTTAATT
>NW_012154173.1:10780758-10782861 GCF_000956105.1 Propithecus coquereli | reverse complement strand
GGCTAGCAATAAACATAATCTAGACATGACACTTTATTGTTATTTTTGGTGACACTATTGTTGATACACTATATTTGAAAATATTTTTCAACAGCTTTATTGAGATATAATTGATATTAAAAAACTGTACATGTTTAATGTATACAATTTTATGAGTTTAGACATATGCATACTCTCATGAAACCACCACCACAACCAAGGCAATAGACATATCCATCACCTCCAAGTACCCTTGTGTCCTTTTGTTTTTATTTTTGTTTTTTGTGGTAAAAATACTTAATATGAGATCTACCCTCTTAATAAATTTTTAAGTGTATAGTTCAATATTATTATTGACTACAAATACTGTGCTATATAGCAGATCTCTAGAACTAATTCATCTTGTATAACTGCTCTATAATAATTGAACAAGAAATAATTTTACTTCAGTATAATTTGTTCAGAAACATAATGCTTATTCACAACTAGGCTTTTCCAGCCCTTTGGAAATGAGTCACTCCACAATATTTGGTTCATGTGAATATTAATGATTTCTCTGTGATAAAGTCTTCCAAAGAGACATAGGCTCCTGAACTATGTATGCATTTGTTGGGTGGGGGTTGAGGGGAGAAATATGTGAGAGAGTTTATAAGTAACAGGAGAGAGAAGTTCAGACTAATTAAGGAATACTGTACAACCTCCACGTAAGCAGAAGAGCTATTTTCTGCAAGAAGCCACTACCTACTCCATAAACTACCTGGGAATGCACATAGTTTGGTGCCCACTGAATACAGAAATGCCAAAGCATCCTTGACTTGCATTGATCAGTATTAATCTCCCCAGCAGAAAGTTGGATCATATGCTAAGCTAGTAGCTTAGTAAGTAACCTATAGCCAATGACTTTGTTCTCATTATTGTACCACATATACAACTGACAGTTACAATGAGACCAGTTTAAACTGTGAGCCTTCAATGTGAAGTTTACCCAGGGATTCAGCTGTAATCTCTTGGTTTTTGTGATGTGCTGCATTGTGTTCCTCCAAAAAATGTTGGTGTCCTAACCTCCAGTACCGGTGAATGTGGCCTTATTTGGAAATAGGATCTTTGCAGATTGAATCAAGTTACGATGAGGTCATTAGGGTGAGGCCTAATCCCATATAACTGGTTTCCTTATGACAAGATGGCATGCAGAGAGGGAGAGGATCATTTGATGATGGAGGCAGACTGGAGTAATTTGTCTACAAGCCAAGGAATGCCAAAGACGATAGGTAGACAGCCACCAGAAGCCAGGACAGAGGCATGGAGCATATTCTCTCTCAGAAGCCTCAGAAGGAACCAACTCTGCTGACACCTGGATTTTGGACGTTTAGCTTCCAGAACCTTAAGATCATAGATTTCTGTTGTTTTAAGCAGCCCAGTTTATGATGTTGTGTTCCAGCAGCCCCGGGAAACTAACACAGCTTTAGAAACCACTTCACCACATACTCTGTTCTCCCCTCTTCTTGACTCAGGGGGCTTAGGTGATAGTTGCAGTCCTTTCTGACCATATTATATTCAGTCCCCTTGTTGCTTACTCTAATTCATCCCTGGCTAGCTTCAGGTATCACTAAAGGAGAAGGATACCATTATTTCTCCTAGTTTTTGACTACATTACACTTCTACTGTGCCATGACACTTTGTTTTTTCCCCTACTTGGAGGAAGCAATGGTTTTCACACAGTCTTATATCAATCTCTCACTGCTTTTTTCCTCTGGAAGGCAAGGATATCTTTAAAATATGATTATCAACTTCCAAAATTCTTGGTAAGTCTGTTAAACGAAAAACAAAACCACTCTGCCAAAGAGAGAAAATGGTCCATGAGATTAACCTTTTACATTTTAATCCTGCCTATTGGCAATGGTTTCTGTGGCATTTGGCATATATCATTTAATCTTCCTGTACCTCAGTGTAATAGTATTGACTTTCCTGACTGGGATGTCATGAAGATTAAGTAATGTTGAATTGAAGAACACTTGGGAACTAGAAGGATAAATATAAAGGTTAAAAAAGGATGACCCTTCTTGACCAGAGAGGGAAGTTCAGTGCTTGATGAATTCACATTGCTATATAGGCACATACAATTCT
>NW_012154173.1:10768782-10769343 GCF_000956105.1 Propithecus coquereli | reverse complement strand
AGTACTTTGCACTTTTAAACTCATTCTTTACAGAGACAACATTCTTTGTAAGGCATTCTGTTTGCAGATAATCAAATGCCTATGGTTTTATAAAATCTCAAAGATGAAAACAAAACAAATGAAATTAAAATGTGTCACAGCAACATCATTTTAGGTGTAGTATGAAAAATAAAGTATTTTACTCTTGAATCGTGCAGTGAATTTTCTCCCCCATATTTCTAGTTGTTACTTAGTTCATGAACAGCGTGAACAGTCAATGAGTTATTTATAAATTGGAGAAAAGCAGCGAATAAGAAAGGTCAGAGTACAAAGAGTGTGATGCGCACCATCTGGGGAATGGACACGCTTGAAGTTCAGACTTCGCGGGGGGATGGCAAGGGCAACATATGTAACCTAAACATCTGTTCCCCCATAATATGCTGCAATAAAAAATAAATAAATAAGTAAAGTGAGAGTAGATTCTCTCCAATGTGTATCTTAAATCTAGGCCTTTCAGCCATCCTTAGATGCAATCGTTATCTTCCCTGGAAGAGAATTCACAGATGATACTGAGAAAGTTAT
>NW_012154173.1:10763569-10768732 GCF_000956105.1 Propithecus coquereli | reverse complement strand
GAGTGAAAACACTTTGATTATATGTATATTGCCTTTGCACCACCTGAGTCAGAGCTATAAGCATGCCCATCCCCATCCCCCTGAAAGTGTGCACTGCATTCATTAGGTGTGAATATACACATCCTCTCCTTCCCCTTCCCACCTACCTGACACCCAATGACTGTTACTTCCATATGTGCAAATAAGTGTTGACCTATATAGGGAAAACTACACTGAGAAAAGAAATTGCAGAGGGTGTAAACAGATGGAAAACCATGCCATGTTCATGGATTGGCAGAATCAATATTGTTAAAATGTCTATACTACCCAAATTGATCTACAGATTCAATGAAATCCCTATTAAAATGCCAACATCATTTTTTGCAGATCTAGAAAAAATAATTCTATGCTTTGTATGGAACCAGAGAAGACCCCATATAGCCAAAGTAAACTTAAGCAAAAAGAACAAATTAGGGGTCATCAATCTACCAGACTTCAAGCTATACTACAAGGTGATAGTAACAAAAACAGCATGGTACTGGCACAAGAATAGAGACACTGACCAATGGAACAGGACTGTTCTTATTTTTGGTTGCCAATTTGATTGACCTTCCATGTTTCCTGATAATTTAAAGGAAGTCTCTATATTCCTGTGTCTTTTCCTGGGTTGTCCCTTAGAGAATGTAGTTTGTTAAGTCCTAGGGGAGATTTGTGGCTTGGCCTCTTGTGCCCCACCTGTGGGAAATAAACAAGTCAGGAATCAGGGCCTCTTCTGGAAGCAATCTGGCTAGAGGTGAGAGACCGTCTTCATTTCTTGGAGCCATGAGTGTTGGGCTCTCTACCTCACATCTCTCCTACGCCCAAGCCTCGGAAGACTTCCTGTGAGACTGTGCCCTCCTTCCTTATACTTCCCAAACTTTACAAACAGAGAACTTGAGGCATCTTTCAGGTCTCTGATCAATCTGAGGTTATTGTAAATAACCTCTGAATCAATTATTTTAATAGAGAGTGATTACACTTTCTGTTCAGGAATGCCCATCTATAGCATCTATTGTAACAGCGCTTTGGTTCCAAATCCCTAAGTAAGGAGAGAGTCTCCTCCTCTTTAAATGTACGGTCAAAAATTTAAAATGAGACATTTTACCACTACCAAATACTCACTAGAATGATTCTTAAAATTTGGTGTACTTAAAAATTTCTAGGGGTGCTTGTTCAAAAATGTAGGGTTCCTGACCTCACCCAGGAAATACTGAAAGCCGGTGAATAGTATGCAGGTATGGGGTGGTATGCCTCCAAAGTGGCCCCATTCCTCCTCATATAGGGATGACAATCTGCCATCAAGAGGTGGAGTCTGTTCCACCTTTTTGGGTCAGGCTGGCCTGTGACTCCTTTGATCAACAGAATACAGAAAAAGTTACACTATGATTCTGAGCTAGCAGCTTCCACCTGGTTTTTTTTGGAATTCTCACTCTGGGAGAAGTTTGAGAAGTCTAACTAGCCTGAGACAGCCATGCTGTAAGGAAGCCCAAGCTGGCCACCATGGAAAGACTGTGTGGGAGAGATGTTTATGCAGCCCCAACTGGTCCAGCCATCCCAGCTCAGGGATCATTTATGTGAGTGAAGAAGCCTTCAAATAGCTCCATCCCCAACCACCTTCAAATTATAACTGTATGAGGGACCACAAGTGAGAACCTCCCCAGCTGAGCCTCACTGGCCTCCAAAACCACAGGATATCATAATAAAATGAATAGTTTCTTAAAGCCACTAAACTTTGGGAATATACAGTAAGTAGATTTTTCATGCAGGTCCCATGTGCCACACTTTTAGAAATACTGTGGAGGGTTATAAATCAAAGACACTAAAGCATTTAATGCATTCAAGCTGTGGATGACTTAAAACCTTTAGTCAGTCTCCTGTGCTTCACTCACTAGAGCACTTTCAGTTTCTAAATATTTCTGTGATATGCTCCAGCTGCCATCAATATCTTTTTATGCTCTAGTTATTGGCTCGGCCCTTACAGGAGATACAGAATTTTAGTAGCATGTGGCCTCCATGGTTGCCTGCTTGACAGATTGTTTAATATGCACCCAGTGTTGAATTCTATTATCGCAAATAAAGCACATAATGGTTTATGCTCAGTTCAGACACCTCTGTCATAGATTATTCCTTCCCCTATCAAGAAAGACACCAATTTTAAAAGACATACCATGTCCAGTGACACTGGCAAGCTAACTCAAAGTCTCCCTTACCTGACGTTTCTCATGGAAATTTCTTTGGAATCATCACTCTAATAAGCTCTGGCTATAATGCATACTCTTTGTTATCTTTCTGAAATATCCAGTCTGAAAACAGTGCATGCCACCAAATTCTAGAAGGCCAATGTCAGAGTTGTTTCCTACTCTCTGACTTACACTAGTGTTCCAAGAACAAGTAGAGCATTGCTGAGGTCTTAGGTTATCCAGCTTAGCTGTCATGGCAAGCATGCTCTCTGTTTCAATCATAGAGTAGTGATTTACTTGGAAATTCAAATGGGTCCTCCTTCAGAATTAATAACATCCCAGGATGTTATTAGCCCAGGTAGTGGCCTCCTCACATTCTCTTAAAGAGTCACCTTTCTCTCATGCATACCCCCATCAATAAAAACAAGGAAACAAAAACCCAGAGCCTACATGTCCAGGCATTTTAATTGATTGATAAGCCTCTTAAATATTTTTTAAACCTACAGTCCCCTTCCTTTTGTTTTGTTCTGTTATGGTCCTTTCAAGTTTTCCACGGTCTGGATTTTGCTGATTACATCCCTGTAGTATTTTTTACACCTGTTTCTCTGCATCTTCTATGTTCTGGAAAGTGGTAGTTAAACCTATAGACCTGGTAAGATTCAAGTTCAATTTGCTTTGCCTCTATTTTTTCATTCCCCAAATCCAGGTCAAGTGTAGCAGAGTTCACTAATGGTTCATGTATTAGTTATATATTGCTGCATAATAAATTACCACAGTCTTAGCAGCTTACAACAATTCACATTTAATATCTCACAATGTCTGTGAGTTGGGAGTCCAAGCATGACTCGACTGGGTCGTCGGCTTAAGGGTCTCACA
Source organism: Propithecus coquereli (assembly GCF_000956105.1). Lineage (NCBI taxonomy): Eukaryota > Metazoa > Chordata > Mammalia > Primates > Indriidae > Propithecus > Propithecus coquereli. The sequence continues at coordinate 10,765,658 of NW_012154173.1, read as the reverse complement.
AGGCGGCAATCATAGTGCTGGGTGGGGCCACAGTCCCTTTTGAGGCCCACCTCAAATGAGATGGGTCTGCTTCTCAGCTCACTCGAGTTCTTGGCAGAATTCAGTTCCTTGCAGTTGTAGGATTGAAAACTAGTTTCTTGCTGGCTTTGGTTGGAGGCCACCCTCATCTTCCAGAAACTGTTCAAAGTTCTTTGCCTCACAGGTTTCCCAACACAGGCAGCTCCCAACATGGCAGCTTCTTTCTTCAAAGCCAGCAAGGGAGAGAGACAGTTCCAGCAAAATAGGTTCATAATCATACACATAACCAGATAAATCCTGTCAATTTTCCATATTCTATTAGTGAGAAGCAAGTCACCGTTCACTTCAGGGCAGAGGACTATCTATGGGCTGGAACATCACAAGGCAGGAATCATATGGGGCCCACCCTACAGTGTGTCCACCACAGATGGACAACACTGGAGTGGAATACAGCACAGGGCAGAATGGTGGTGACATTTAATTTAAGATGTACTAGATATCCCCTTGATATCCCTTCCCTTCCATTGCTTGGGGAAGTCCTGACACTAGGGACTTTTCACTGGCCATTTCCGCCTCCTTGGCGCTCACTTATGCCCTTACAGCTTGATTTTGTCCACTCACTGGGCTTCACGTCCTCTCCTTTGACTGTTCTGAAAGGTTTGCTTTTCTTATGCAAAGGATTTAGTTCTTTTTGATCTGATCTTTAATTTTCCTGGCTATGCCCTAAGCCTATTTTTCTGCAATGAAATGGCTTAGCAATGTGTTTTGCTAAAAAATAATAGAAAACAGAAACCTATATTTTCCAGCCTTCATTTACATGAGCAGCACACCATAGCTATTTCTGCTTACCATGGTATTCTGCACAATTTGATATGCTTTCAGAGGCTGAGCAATAAAGAATGACACGGACAGGTAACTGCTGAGCAAGGTCTTTCCCATGCTTGTTTAGATTGGGGTCTACACTTTTGCTGTCTCCTAGTTAAAGTTCTTAAGAATTCCAAAATGTTCCTTATGTATGGGTGAGAATTAGGCTCATTAAACCAAAGGTAATTTGTTCATCACAGCTATAGGCTTCTACAGCTTTCAGGCTTTCAGTCTATCTTCCTGTCTATCTGCTCTAATCAAACAGCTGCCTTATATAATAAGATGAAAGAATAAGAAAATCCTGACTCTTTGAAAAATTTCAACTCTTGGTCCTGGAGGTGGGAGAGCTATTTCCCAGGAGATATCTCCAATGCAGTGATTCTCCAATTTCCATGACCATCAGGATCACCTAGAGAATTTGTTATAATTCAGATTACTGGGTGCCACCCCCAGATTTCAGCATCAGTATCTGGAGTGTCACCCCTAGTCTTTTATTCAGTAAGTCTGCAGTGTTGACAAAGAAATTGCATTTCTAACAAGTTGCCAGGTGGTACTGATGCTGCTGGTTTGGGGAGCACACTTTGGGAACCACAGCTCTAAGATACTGTTCAAAATACCTCACAACACAGCAAAATGGGGTAGGACCAAGTGGTGAACCATGCCTGTGAATTCTGAAGGCCATGCAACCTTAGCAATAACTATGCCAAATAGAGGAGAAGACCAAAGTCCGAGTAGTCACAAACTCAATACCAGTGCTACTGAGTTCCCAGTGTTATTCTAATTTTCTAGAGAACCATGGAACTGTAAGATCTGAAAGAAAGAGAGAGCATATGGCTGGCTATCTTTGAAGAGGATTTGAAGCCATGAAGAGTTGAGGTGCTGATGAGTAAAACTAAAGCTCACCAGATTCAGTATAGCACTGTGAGAAAAGTTGAATGTGACATCATAATCAGTCATTAGCAGTAAACGTTTTCTAATTAGAGAGCAATCATTAAGATGGCTTTTGGAACTTTCTCATGTTTCTCTACTCAGATTCATCCGTTGATGCCATTGAAGAATAACTTGTTCCTAATATTTGCAGCAAATGATTTGTAATGACCTTTCTTCAATACTTGGCAGTGGGTATTTTGTTTTGTTTGGATTCTTTTGATTTGGTTAGTGGTTGTTTTATATATAAGTATACTGTTTAAGTCATTTGTCAGACTAT
>NW_012154173.1:10761155-10763519 GCF_000956105.1 Propithecus coquereli | reverse complement strand
TCTTTTGCTGATTTCAAACTATCCACATTTCAGTTACCTATTAACACTATAAAGCAATGTTTCTGCTTTTACATATTGCATATTAATATTGCTTTTTTTCGACAATATTTCTTAGAGGAAGAACTGCCAGAATTTATCATGGTCCTAACTCATAATATATTACAGCTCTTAAAGCCATAGACAGACTCTATGTTTAAAGTAACCCAGATGTCTCATGCATTTGAATTCTACAAATATTATAACATTTATGGAGGAGAATGGGTCATTATAATTCATTTCAAACCCTAATTTATATGGCTTAAAATTGTTTACCTTCAAGAGTATGCAGTCTGGGCCATCAAGATCCTGCCCACATAATGGAAGATATAAGTCATATTGTTTTGTTATTTCATTTTATGGGGAGTTTGTTCACTGCTGCTTCATTCTGTGCCCTGTTTGATTGTTTTTTTTGCTTTCCACCCCTGAAGTTAATTTTTATTTGCTTATTTATTTTATTTGCTAATTTATGCAATTGTATTATTGGCAGATTTCTTTCATGGACCTCAGACTCAGGACATTAAGGAGAAAATGGTAGCTCTAGCTGACATTCTATCTTTCCAATCATCAGAAGAGAGATGGCTATAACGATGACTTTTTGGAGTGGGAAGGCAGGACAGCACTGAGCCTGGCATGCACTAGTAAGTGTGGAAAGGATTTGTGGGATCTCAGATGCTTTGTTACCTCCCCCCGCCCCGAACCCCTGGCACCCCACACCTTCTTTTGGGACAGAGTCTCACTCCGTCACCTGGGCTAGAGTGCGGTGGTGTCATCATAGCTCACAGCAACCTCAAACTTCTTAGCTCAAGAAATATCCTGCCTCAGCCTCCCAAGGAGCTGGGACTACAGGTGTGTGCCACCACACCTGGATAATTTTTAATTTTTATAGAGATGAGATCTCCCTATGTTGCTCAGGCTGGTCTCAAACTCCTGGCCTCAAGGGATCCTCCCTCCCAGGCTTCCCAAAGTGCAAGGATTACAGGTGTGAGCCACCACACCAACTCTGGCTATTTGTTCTTTTTTTGTTGTTTTTTCCATTTCAGAATATTACTAGAGTGAAAACACTTTGATTATATGTATATTGCCTTTGCACCACCTGAGTCAGAGCTATAAGCATGCCCATCCCCATCCCCCTGAAAGTGTGCACTGCATCCATTAGGTGTGAATATACACATCCTCTCCTTCCCCTTCCCACCTACCTGACACCCAATGACTGTTACTTCCATATGTGCAAATAAGTGTTGACCTATATAGGGAAAACTACACTGAGAAAAGAAATTGCAGAGGGTGTAAACAGATGGAAAACCATGCCATGTTCATGGATTGGCAGAATCAATATTGTTAAAATGTCTATACTACCCAAATTGATCTACAGATTCAATGAAATCCCTATTAAAATGCCAACATCATTTTTTGCAGATCTAGAAAAAATAATTCTATGCTTTGTATGGAACCAGAGAAGACCCCATATAGCCAAAGTAAACTTAAGCAAAAAGAACAAATTAGGGGTCATCAATCTACCAGACTTCAAGCTATACTACAAGGTGATAGTAACAAAAACAGCATGGTACTGGCACAAGAATAGAGACACTGACCAATGGAACAGGACTGTTCTTATTTTTGGTTGCCAATTTGATTGACCTTCCATGTTTCCTGATGATTTAAAGGAAGTCTCTATATTCCTGTGTCTTTTCCTGGGTTGTCCCTTAGAGAATGTAGTTTGTTAAGTCCTAGGGGAGATGTGTGGCTTGGCCTCTTGTGCCCCACCTGTGGGAAATGAACAAGTCAGGAATCAGGGCCTCTTCTGGAAGCAATCTGGCTAGAGGTGAGAGACCGTCTTCATTTCTTGGAGCCATGAGTGTTGGGCTCTCTACCTCACATCTCTCCTACGCCCAAGCCTCGGAAGGCTTCCTGTGAGACTGTGCCCTCCTTCCTTATACTTCCCAAACTTTACAAACAGAGAACTTGAGGCATCTTTCAGGTCTCTGATCAATCTGAGTTTATTGTAAATAACCTCTGAATCAATTATTTTAATAGAGAGTGATTACACTTTCTGTTCAGGAATGCCCATCTATAGCATCTATTGTAACAGCGCTTTGGTTCCAAATCCCTAAGTAAGGAGAGAGTCTCCTCCTCTTTAAATGTACGGTCAAAAATTTAAAATGAGACATTTTACCACTACCAAATACTCACTAGAATGATTCTTAAAATTTGGTGTACTTAAAAATTTCTAGGGGTGCTTGTTCAAAAATGTAGGGTTCCTGACCTCACCCAGGAAATACTGAAAGCCGGTGAATAGTATGCAGGTATGGGGTGGTATGCCTCCAA
>NW_012154173.1:10747515-10748460 GCF_000956105.1 Propithecus coquereli | reverse complement strand
GTACCTTACAATAATCTTCAAAAATACAGGACAGATTCAATTTTAACACCAGGGCTCAGTCAACACATAAGAGAAAGCTTGGCAGTAAATTTGGGAAAGAGAAGCCATATTCATTCATCCATTTATTTATCTATTTATTAAGGTAATACTTGTTGAATGACTACCTAATGCCTGGCACTCTTGCAACAACTGGATTTACACTCACATAAAAGATAGAAATGTTCCTTTCTCTCATTGAACTCACTTTCTATTCCAACCATATTGCCATTAGAGAGAGTGAGAATGGTCCAATTACCCATACAAATGCCTGCGTAATGATCCATTGGCTGTGTATACCAAATTTGCTATGGTTTATCTTATATATCTGACTTATTTTTGGTTTAGTTTTATTTCTTGCTTTGCACTCTAAATGTCTTTTATCTAATTTTCTTGCTTAATTGCACTGGCTAGAACCTCTAGTAAAATGTTGAATAGAAGTGGCAAGAGCAGATATCTTTGTCTTCTTCTTTTATTTTATTTTTTTGAGATAGGATGTCACTCTGTCACCTGAGCTAGAGTGCAGTGGTGTCATCATACCTCACTGCAACCTCAAACTCCTATGCTCAAGCGATCCTCCTGCCTCAGCCCCCCAAGGAGCTGGGATTCACCAAGCCTGGGTAATTTTTCTCTTTTTGTAGAGATGGGGTCTCTCTATTGCTCAGGCTGGTCTCAAATTCTTGGCCTCAGCAATACTCCCACCTCAGCCTCCCAGACTGCTAGGATTATAGGCATGAGCCACTGAACCTGGCCTTTGTTTTCTTTTTTAAAAACCACTTTATTGAGGTATGATTGACATGTAAAAATCTGTACATATTTAATGTATACAACTTGAGGAGTTTGGTTTTAAGTGTACACTCATGAAACCATCACCATTATCAAGGTCACAGGCATGTTCACCACTTTCTG
>NW_012154173.1:10725194-10726930 GCF_000956105.1 Propithecus coquereli | reverse complement strand
TATTTGAAAGCTAAAGGAAGTGAGTGATATTTTTACCCAACTCATTGCATTCAGTGCAACTCACATTCATCAAATAAATGTTTATAATAACCTTCACAATGCTTACCACTTATCAAGTTATAATTTCATCCAATTTAATCTCACAACAATATTGTGAGATGGGCATTATCACCCTCATTTAATTGTTAAAGACAATGAAACTCAAAAGACTTAAGTGGCTTGCTCAAATTCTCACAAAATGAGTAAAGTAGGAGAGCCAGTTCTTAATTACAGACTTTCTTTACATTCCATTGGAGATACTTCTTAGCATAGCTCCATTACATGGAGAAATAGCACCAAATATACTGACTATATATTCAGGGAATTTTAAAATTTCGTATCTTTAGCTTGAGAGATTTTATATAAAATTTTGCCTAAATGTCAATATCTATCCATCCATACTTACTTACATACATATGTAAATTTATTGAGTGTTTACTCTGAGCCAGGCATGTGCTAAGTGTTATGCAAATATTATCTCAGTTTCATCCTATCCCAGATACCAGAATCGAGTTATCCCATTTTACAGATGGGAAAACTGAGGTGCAGAGAGGTTAAATAACTTGCCCCAGGTTAAAGGTAGGATGAGCTACAATGTGAACCTGGAAAGTCTAACTGCGTAGTCAATGCTCTCAACCGCCACAACATATATTTTCCTTCCTCGACTAGTGATAATAGGTGTGATTATCTTAATTCAGTATTATATAGGGGTAAATAAATAATTTCTCAACTATTTTGCTTCATCCCTAAAAGAAGTTGCTTGCTTATTAAAGTGCCTTTGGCTGGGATTCTGCTATGAGCCTGGTAGTCGACCACGTCTGCTGTCCTGGGTGGGGCTGACAATTTCTACTGCAGTGAGGTTAGTGACTCCACCCTGACAGGACTCCCCTTTTCCTTGGAGCACCATATTTAATGTCAGGTGTTCAGTCTTCAAACACACACCTCAGTGGCTCTCCAGAGTGGCCATTGCCAATCCAATTCCTGGAGGCTGAGCCCAGCGTAGCAACATTATATGTTAGAAGATAGATGTTTCATAGCAACCGTCTTATTTTAAAATGTGGTTAAGATTCCTTATTAAAATGTTTTCTATTCTTTGCCATCTTTATACCCATGGGTGATTTAGTCTGAGCAGTTCAGAATGGGAGGGCATGAAGAGGGACCAAGCTACAATGTCAAGTTCAGACTGCGTGTGCGTACACATAAAGAGATAGACGTGTGTCTGAGAAGGCAATCCGCCTGTCCACAAGTTCAACTATGCTCCAGAAGTCCTCTCAGGCTCCCACCCTGACCAGAATTCAAGGTCAAAGCTTCTTTGACCCTAGCAGAGTCGAAACTAGGCAATACTTTTATTTGCTTCTCTTAGCTGGCCTATTATTAGCATCAGAGGGAATAAAGAACAGAGGACCATAATACTCCTATTTTTAAGAGATCAAAATAGCACCTATAACCATGTTTCTGGAGTCTTTTCCCATCAATCTGTGATACAGGCATTCTTTTATTTAAAGTAATGAAACTGTAAGCAGGTTGGATGAGGCTGTACAATCTAATAATTAGTCTAAAACAAGTATGAACCCATTCCCCGAAGTGATTACCAGAATGGTTTCTTTCTGAATGCTATATGATTATTACTGGGCTTCTTCACTAAATTCCCATTAGATCCATCTTGATTTCTTTTAAACATTGATCACTTATTTATT
>NW_012154173.1:10718399-10721185 GCF_000956105.1 Propithecus coquereli | reverse complement strand
ATCAGTTACTACCAATTTGATGGTGAGTACATGTGGTGCTTGTTTTTCCATTCTTGTGATACCTCACTTTGAAGGATGGGCTTAAGCTCTAACCAGGGTGGTACAAGAGGTGCTAGATCACAATTGTGTTTTGTAGTTGAGTAGTATTCCATGGTATACATATACTACATTTCATTAATCCACTCATGGATTGATGGGCACTTGGGTTGTTTCCACATCTTTGCAATTGTAAATTGTGCTGCCATAAACATTTGAGTGCAGATGTCTTTATTATAGAATGTCTTTTTTTTCCTTTGGGTAGATGCCTAGTAGTGGGATTGCTGGATCAAATGGTATTTCTATTTTTAGCTCTTTGAGATATCTCCAAATTATCTGTGGTACACAGGGTTTGTACCATTCATTTTTTTATATCCTTCCAAAAATAATTGTTAAGACATTGTGGGGGATATGAAGATACATAAAATAGGATAGTTGGTCTTTAATTCACACCTGACTTCAAGAACCTACTTTACATATAAATGGAGAATTATTTAGCTTTCTGAGAAGGATGACTGACCCATTAAACATCCCTTTGGATGATGATATCAGGACATCTTTTGTGCATTCTGCTCATCTTTCCAGTTTCCTCTCGCTCGAGTTGAACATCATTTTGCACGGTAGAAGTCTGGTTCTAAATTCTTTGGAAGAGAAAAATGCAGTTCTATTGTTCAAATTGCATCAAAGGCAGAACCATGTGGGGGTGAGAAGGACAGGAAAATACGACCCTTTGTAATCATAATGTGGAGAAAATGTTTGGCTTAATAACAGGTTACAAAATAGATTTCTTAATCTAAAACGATAAAATCTCCTGAATAGGGGCAAGCTGATACCTCAGATAATGAAAAAATAAGGCAATATTTATTCACATTGTATACCCTGGGATAGATCTAACAAGTAACCCTTTCTTTTCTACAGCTAGTCACATTTACACTTTGACAGGACAAAATTCTTTCTCATTTGCACCAGAAATGGCAATGAGTCAAATCAGGAAAAGAAGACATCGGCATTGTGTGATACATCCCTGTCTGAATAGTCAAATACAGGTGTCCTTTGACTACATTTGACTGAAAAAATATAGAGACACAGAAAAGCTAAGTATGAACAAAGAATGTTTTTGTTTGTTTTTGCATCATCAGTCACTACTGCACATATACCACATGCATGCATGTATACACGTATATATGGATGTATGTGTGTGCACATACATGTGGATGTGGAGGGCTGTGTGTGTTTATCATACACAGTGGGCCCTCCACATCCATGGGTTCTGCATCCATGAACTCAACCAACCCCAGCTGGAAAATATTAGGGAAAAAAATGGTTGTGTCTGTACTGAACAAGTACAGACTTTTTCCTTGTGATTATTCCCTAAACAATATATCATAACAGCTATTTACATAGCATTTACATTGCATTATGTATTATAAATAATCTAGAGATGATTTAAAGTATATGAGAGGATGTGCGAGTACTACACCATTTTATACAAGAGATTTTGGTATCTGCTGGGGTCCTGAAACCAATCCCCCATGGAAACGGAGGGACAACAACATAGACAGATAGATAGACAGATAGATAGATGCATATTCTGTATTATTCAGAAACACCCATGTAATGAAGAGGTTTCCTGCCTGTCTTTTCTTTAAAGAGCTGATTAAGTAGTTCACAATAGAGCAGTGTGCTATTTGCTCTTATCCTCAATTTTCCTGATGATTCACCTAGAATACGGCTATCTGGAAACAGCTAAAATTAACAGAACAATTTAGAAAACCCACTGAGCTAAAGTTGCACAGTGCAGACTAAAAGAAGGGAGGAAAATGAGTGACTCAGGGGATTCTTAATTGAATGTTAAACCTTTCGTGTTCATGCTCCCTCGATTTATGGATAAGGTACTTTCATAGATATTTTCAAAGTGCTTTTTTGGACAACCATTACTTCCAATCAGGGGAGGCAGATACAATTGTGGTGTTTCAGGAACGAGTCAAAACTAGAATCCAAATTTCCAGCTCTGAATTTCTGGTGTTTAGGGCATCATCAGTGACTTGGGGGCAGGTGCAGCATTTGTAGCCCCTCTGCTCACCTGGCAGCCTGCTCCAGCTCTGGAGCAAGCTTCTCACCTAAATCAGTCCCAAGGTATGAGGGAAGTTCTGAGAATCCATTGGCTTGGGACGGCATAGGGGACTGCCAGAAACAATCCAGTGATTCCTCCCGTAGCGGCTTACACCCCTACACTCAGCATGAGAATCTCTCTGGCTGGGAGAGGTTTTACCGGGGTAGGAACTCCCCATTCTGGAGACCCCTCCACTTCAGATCATAGCACGTGAGTGGCCACAAGATCTTGAGTAGTTCAAACATTTTGACATCTGGGACAGGCATAGTGGCTTTTCGGAAAAGAGATGATCATAAGAATTGGTGCAAAGCTTTCCCCAGGTCACTCCGCTGCTTCCCAATTTCTCAGAGAAAAAATGGAGGGCAGATGGGCCTTTAGTGAAAGATGTTGTTTCTAACTCAGTCTTGTTTTTATGGGGACAAATTCTCCCCTTAATTCATGACCATGAAACTCAAGTGTGCCCTGCAGCCAATGAGATCAAGAAAGAGGAGCTTCTAGAGAGGTCTGTGAGAAGCTACCAGGGTCTCTACTAGCAAGCAGGGCCGGAAGTCAGGAAGACAACCTGGACGCCAGGGAGAGGGGAGGAGAGGAGAGGAGAGGAGAGGACAGCCAGAGGAGGCTGCATCGATCTGTCACC
>NW_012154173.1:10703536-10705499 GCF_000956105.1 Propithecus coquereli | reverse complement strand
CCACCTTTCAAGGTACATCCACAAAGCAGTAGAAAATGACATTTTCTACCATGTGGAGAATACTTTTCAAGTCAGAGTGTTAACTACAGCTCCTTTGCTCAGGCCCACAAACAACACTGATTCCTCAGCCCTGTGGCAGCGACGAGGGATCATGGAGAGTTTCCCACGTGCCATTTAGGTACCACACTCTATTTTGGGTATGCCTTTATCAACTCAATTGTTCTGTCCTGTGTGACTGAATTTGATTATAGTCTGAGTCCTATGAACTCAGCTACGAAAAATTAGCTTTATTTTTGTAATATTTCTCAAGTACTGGAAACTCGCTTTAATCTCCTGATTTGTTCAGTGATTACCACAACCCATCTGGTAGGTACCTATTGACTCCTTTTCCTCAATACCTATGATATGCCAGGCACTATATTAAACACCTGTACAGACTATTATCTAACAGCCAGAAATAAATATTTGGGCAGATAAAGCAGAACTGTAGAAAAGTTTAAAGTCCTTCAAATGGCCTATTAAGAAAAAAGAACTAGAAATATTTAAATGTATCATTAAGATTCTTTTAAAAAACATTTATCTAACTACAACTCAATAAACTTAATCATTCTATGATTGTTGGAATCTAAAAATTATATGAAGTTGTTATTGTGCAAAACTCTTTTCCTTGTATGGTACTGGAGGAAAGCTAGGGAGTTGAGATCTGAGATATAGCTTTTCTTCGCTTGCCTCTGGAAAAATATGCTGTGGTGTGTTCCCATGCTCTCTGAGCTTAGATCATTCTTTTTCATTTACATTTCTCCTTTCAACTGATTAGCAGGTGAGACTGCTATAAAGCCCTCGAATAAATGTTTCTTGCCTAAGTGGGACTGATTTACTGGGACTTAGTACAATCAGGTCTCCTAAGGGCTCTCACAGCTAAATTTTCTTCAGAAGCATCATCACTGATGTTGATTAGACCACTTTACCCTAGAATCTATAGCACATAAGAATTTTGGTTTAATTTTATTTAAATTTTACCTGTTTCTTTATAAGCTATTTGGAATAAACCAACTCAGACCAATAGAGAATAAATAACTACAGAATGTATCCACTTTTCTTTCCAATTGACTTCCAAAGGTCAACTCAAAGTAGCAAGGGACACATCCCAGGGCTCAGGTCCCAAAGAGACAAGCTGGGGCACGCAGGACAAAGGGTAGGCTGACTAAGTGACTACTAAGTTATATGCAGTGTCTTTCAGAGGATAAAAGCATAGCTGCTCTTTGCAAGAAGGAGGGGTGAGTGGAATACAGATGTATGGTCAAAGGGAACTAGTAGAAATGGTAGGTTTAGATCTGATAAATGTCTTTAAGAGGTTCCACATGTGTGCTATTTACAAGATGAGCCACATTAAAATATGCTGAAAATAAGGGAAACTGACAGAGACAGAAAGGATAGAGAAGAGATAAAAGGCAAAGCATAAAAATGCTAGGCTAGGTCTTAATAACTCAATGAGATTATATGATACCATCTCTAAATTCACAGGTACATCAGGAAGCTTTATCTCCAAGCGATAGAAGGCCCAATCCAAACTAGCTAAACCACAATGGAAGTTATTGGCTCACTCGACTGCAAGTCCAAAGGTAAGGTGGGCATCAGGATTAATTAAATAAGCAACTTCAGCTCCACGGGCCTGCGGTCTTCTTACCTCTCCTCTCCTCTAACTGTGGGATTTATCCGCGGGCAGAGAATAAGATGGCAGCTGCTCTGGGTCTCCCCTCTGTACTAGACAACTTCTCCATAAAGAGAAAGGGTTGCTTCTTGCCGTTCTTCAGGAAGAAGAAAGTCCTAGAAGCCTCATCTTTAATGTCATTGGCCCATATTGGGTCGCATGTTCATTTGCAAAGTGATCATTGGCAAAAGAGATGTATCCCGTCACTTTGATACAGGGCCCATCTCTAGATCTGGGGTTTGGTTAGTTTGA
>NW_012154173.1:10702592-10703486 GCF_000956105.1 Propithecus coquereli | reverse complement strand
GTATTTTACTTATTTCTTCAGAATGTAGGATTGTTTTTGTCTGTCTGCTCCTTAAGTACTCAAATATTATTTTCACGAATGCCTCTCATTGTTATTATTGGCAGACAAGTCAAACCCTACACCTTCAGAGTAACAGGTTGATCTTAGCTCTATTCTTCTTTAGCAACAGCACATCAGTGTTCTCCAGCCAGAGTGAGAGGGGCCAAAATGCTACTTTCCCCTAGACTGACTGTGTCCCTTCTGCACCACACTTGCACTGAGAGATATTTATTGTTGCATGTTTGTTTTGCAGATTGCATAGCTCAGATGGTTTGAGTCTCTATGGAAGCCAAATGCATGAGCTTGTACCTCACTCCCAGGCGGTTTCCCTTTGTGCAGAGAAAAAAAATAGGTGCCAAAGTCAGGGCCACCCAGGATGGCTGATGCCGAGCCGTGAAAAGTTCTACCTTCTTCCAGACTCTTGCAAATGCTGCTCCTTCTGCCTGTTCTGTCTCCCACCTTCCCATCCCAGACACAGTGCACCGTCAGTCGCCTTGCAAGACTCAGGAAAAGGGTTACTCCACATGCGTCTTTGTACGCCCTCTGCTCAGGAAAGCGTGTCCTCTCCCTCACTTCCCTGCATGCTCCTCTATATGGGCGTCTTCAGTCGTAGCTCATGCATCCCTGTGGAGAAAGCCAGCCCCGGTGAGTGAGTAATGCTGGGGTAACCATTAGGGACTTTCAAGAAAAAAGATGCTTTTGACATTGAATTAATTAACTTCCGTAACACTTTATTGCATGGCATTGTTTTGCTTGTAGCATATGTCAGACTCCCTGCATTATATGCGAGTCATTCGAGGTACAGGGAACCCATCTACTCCTCTTGTCCTTGAATCCCAGTTTCTTCTATAATAG
>NW_012154173.1:10694331-10700282 GCF_000956105.1 Propithecus coquereli | reverse complement strand
CTATTTCTTAGTTGTCCTACAATTGAAGAATAAATGTTTAAATTGTTCTCAATTTCTTGTTATCATAAATAATACTTGAATAGAAATCTTTGTGAAGTGATTTTTGTCTTCATATTGGATTACTCTCATAGAATGGAGTCTTAACAGTGGAAATATCAGGGGCACAAAGGGGTGGAGGGAGGTTAAATATCTTCAGGGACCAGGCAGGCAAAGAAGTGAAGTAAGCTGAGGTGTGAGGTGAGGCTGACTGGAAAGACTTATTAAGACTGTTTATGCACATTGTTGAATTGTTTTCCAGAAAGGTCGTATTAAATTATATTTCTTGCAGCAATGTCTGAAATTTCTAATTCTGGGGAGTGAATCTTTGATAATATAGTGTCTAATTATCCAGAGATACTCCATTCAATGAACTATGTCATCATATCAGAATACTCTTACAGGTGCTGTAGAATTTATTTTAACCATTTCATTAAGATAGAGTTCCCAGACACTGCCTGCTTTCTACACTCTGCATAGCAGTTGGGAATTCTGTTCCAGTCTTTCTCTCCTAAAAGTGTGGGGCCATCAGGTATTGCAGGCTGGTTGGGTGTTGTCCTTCTGGCCTCAGGATAGGGTGCAGTCTATGGCCACACCACCCCAAATGTACCTGATCTTGTCTGATCTCGGAAGTTAAGCTGGGTCAGGCTTGGTTAGTACGTGGATGGGAGAACAGGGCACGAGTGAGAGGAAGGCTCCTAAGGCTATTCTGTTTTGCCATGTGTACTTGGGAAGTGAGCATTAGAAACCAAGTGCTTAGTGAATGCCAGGTCAGATCGAGAGAAAATTCTCCCAAACCAACTATCAATCAAGAGGAAATCAAGGTTGGAAGCCAAAGAGGAGGAGAATCCGAAGGGGTAGAGGGAGATAAAAGGCAGGGTCACAAATGCCTGCAAGTTGGGTGTGAGGCGAGGCCAACTGGAAAGCCCACCTCCTGTCTAAGGTCTCTGCTGCTCAGCCCCAGCTGTTGCTACTGAGGGAGGTATTTGGAGTTCTGGGATTCAAACTTTGAAAGCAACCAGAAATGAGGATTTTTATAGATCTTCTAATTTTTAAATATTGGTTCAAATTTTTAGAAAAACTATGTGTTTGTCCTTCTGTGACTTATTTCACTTAGCACAATGTCTTCCAGGTCCATCCATTGTCACAAATAGTAGGATTTCCTTCTTTTATAAAGCTGAATAATATTCCACTGTATGTATATCCCACATTTTCTTTATCCATTCATCTGTCGATAGACTTTTGGGTTGTTTCCACTCTTAGTTATTGCGTACAATTCTGCATCGAGCATGGAAGTGTATATATCTCTTCGAGATCCTTATTTCAATTCTTTTGGACATACACTCAGGAATAGAATCACTGGATCATATAGTAGTTCTATTTTTAGATTTTGAGGAATTTCCCTACTGTTTTCCATAGCAGCTGCACCACTTCTCATTCCCACCAACAGTGTACAAGTGTTCCAATATCTTGACTTCCTTGCCATCACTTGTTATCTTTTTTTTTTTTTAAACAATAGCTATCCTAACATGTGTGAGGTGACTGCATGATTCCACTTATATGGAGTATTTAAAACAGCCAAACTTACAGAAGCAGAAAATAGAACAGTGGTTGCCAGGGGCTGGAGGGAGAAGGAAATGGGTAGATGTTGTTCAATGGGTATAAAGTTACAGTTATACACGATGGATAAGTTCTAGAGATCTGTTGTACAATATTGTGCTTGTAGTTAACAATACAGTGTATACACTTTAAATTTATTAAGAAAGTAGGTCTCATGTTAACAGTTTTTACAAGAAAGAAGAAAAGAAAGAAGAAAAGAAAGAAGAAAAAGAGAAGAAAGAAAGAAAGAAAGAAAGAAAGAAAGAAAGAAAGAAAGAAAGAAAGGAAGAAAGGAAAGAAAGAGAAGGCAGGAAGGAAGGAAGGAAAGAAGGAAGGAAGGAAGGAAGGAAGGAAGGAAGGAAGAAAGGCAGGGAGAAAAAGCAAAGGTACATGAGAACACCTTAGGAAGTAAAGGGCATGTTTATTTCCTTGATTGTGGTGATGGTATTTCAGTTGTATGCATGTATCCAGATTCATCAAATCATACATTAATACATTAAATATATGTAGTCTTCTTATATCAATCATATCTCGACAAAGCTGTAAAAAATAAAACATAATATTCAAAATGTAAAAACAAAACACAAAAACCTGTGTTGGACAAACATGTCTATGGTGTAGATATGGACCCAATTTTGCGATCTCTGACCTAGAGTAATGGGAAAGCCAAAGTGTAGCCACCTGCTGTGATCTTCGATGTGGTTTTTGTGACCACAGACACAGGACGGCTGGAAACATTTAACAGTTTCCAGGAGAAGAGACAGTTGACAGTCTGGCAAATATGCAGCTGGTTGAATATGAAATTCCAAATGGGGAATGCTTTTGCCTTTAAGTAGCGAGACCCCTAGCAATGAAGATCCTCCGTTTTGTAACAGAGAAGATAACTATTACCTTTGCTGCGGCTACACCTCTAGAAATGGTGGGTATTGTCACATTCTTCCGCAGAGAGTACATCCTCTGCGAAGGAATAAGCATCTGCAATAACGTGCTCAGGTAATGGATGTCACTGACGAGCCCCAGCAAGCCTGGATTCCGTGACCATTTTATAATGTATCGCTTCAGCATGTAGATGAGTTCCAGATAAGACATCAATTTGTGATGTTCAGGTCTAAAAATAGAGCCACAGCCTAGTCAATGTTGCCCTTTCGATTCTATTTCCTTTTTACTCTGCTGTCAGCCAAGTCCCTGGGATCATCATAAATCTGATTATGAAAACAAGGCCTGTGTCTAGGAAGGAAAATTGACTTCGTGTTGGAAATCAGTGGACATGGCTGTTTTGACTGGCTTTCTTTCCTCAGGAAACCTTAGCGACCCCATCTGTCAACTTGGCAATGACACGCATAACATGTGAAGGCTTTGGATGCATAGCTTTCCAAGGGCCTTTCATTGTGTATCAGTTCCCTAAACACAGGGAAGCGAAGCCCCTCCTGGACTTACCTCCCACGTCACCAGCACCAGTGAGCGTCCCTGTCTGCGTGGCACTCCAGTCAGCTCAGCTCAGAAGGTGCTGTCGTCTGTCTCTGGGGCAACAGGGTTGGGGCAGGGGAATCACACTGGGAGAAAAACCTACATTGAAGCACTTTCTCAAGATGCAGACATACATTTCCAGCTACAACTTCATTGCTCCCCTTCGCTAGCAGTGATTTAGCAAAACAGTAAACGTACAGTCTTCTCAAACAGACCAATAATTAGAGATTCACAGACCAGCTCTTGGTGTGGGAGCTACTGCTTGTTTCTTGCAACATTTCCCGCTGTGTGGGTTTGAATACTAAGGGACAGAGTTTAGCCTGCATGCTGAATTAGATGTGCAGTACATGTGCCAGCATGCTGAATTAGATGTGCAGTACATAGTCCAGAATTAGATAACAAAAAAGCCTGTAGCTGCAAAAAGTGTATCTCTTCTCACTAGGGTATTAGCTCCTTGACATCAGGGACAATGTCTTATTCACTACTGTATCCCAAAGTGTCTTTTCTGACTTGTCCCTCCAGAGCCTTGTGAGGCCCTTATACACAAATAGGTGCCCAATTAATATTAGAGGAACATTAGAGGACTTCAGAAATATTTCCACTGATTATGCCACCTTGCTCATTTGTCATTCTCCAAACTACTCCTGAATATAGAACTGGCAATGGTCTTAAGAGGCAGCCTCGTCACTGCTCTGTAAAGGGTTAGAGCCACAGGGGGAGAAAAAAAAAATCTTACTCCTAGGATTTCCTTTTTTAAGATGTTGTGCAATATCTTCTGTCATGGGGATATTTTAAAATTAATTAGTTTGATAGGCTGGTATGAGTATAGAAAAAAATTTGGATAAATATATACCTAGCTGTTAACAGGCTTTCTCTAAGAGAACGTGGAATATTTACTTCTTAATTTTATATTTTTGTAAAGCATGGTTTTCTTTGACAGAGAACACGTACTGTTTTTGTAAATAGAAAAAACATAGTGACTTCTGACATAATTAGGGTTAATTTGCTTATGCTCATTTTATATTAATCAAATGATCTCTTCTTTGGTGATATTTAGGAAATGGCTTTAACTCATCAGTAAGATCTTTATCCATCAAGGTGGGCTATCTCTGAGGTGACTCATCAACCTTTTGTACTGATTTGTATTAGATTTAAATTTAGAGGGTTATATTTTCTGACCTTCTAGGATCAGAGGGTCTTCAGTTTCTAGTAACTTGAATGCATTGATGACACCCCAGGAAACTTGGATAGGAGAATGTCAGAGGTTCCTAATGATGTGGAGTTGTGAGGCCTTTGGAGGTAATGTAATCCAACCTTCCTCCCCATGCCTGCCCCCTTCTGCACCAACCTCTTGGGAAAGCTTCCTGGAGGAGAGTGGAGATGTGTGAAGGCTGTGCAGTTTTGTTAAGAGAACTTCCCTTATACGTTGAGCTGCAACTAGCCCTGCTAGACCGTCCATCCATTTGTTCATCCGCTCTCTGCCCTCTGGAGCTACACAGCCAGGGCTGTGTGCCTAGCTCTCTCCACCTGTCTGAACCTGACAAGAGCTGGTCACTAGTTTGATGATGTGAATAGGATAACGCCGGTTGGAAGGAGCCAACAGAAGTGCCTGGTGAAGAATGAGTGGATGGGCACAAATTGGTCTTGGAATGGAGCCTTCGTTAGTTTCACACAATGTTAAAGCAAAAAATACTTACTGTCTTTGCAGGAGCAAGGAAAAGTGTAAACTGATTTTAGATGACAAAAAAAAAAAAATTTCTGGTCTTACTGAGATACCATAATTTCTAAAGGAAAAGATCAAAATACTTATTAGGTAATGTACTTTTTCTATGTCCAGATATAGAAGAAAAAAATCTTGGTAGTTTCCACTAAATCTACTCCCAAATCCATAGTGTGGGGCCTCTTCGGACGTGACTCTGCCCTGTTATGAGACTTTTCTGGTGTTCTAACATCTCTCTGCTCTTGGGTAGGGCCTAGAGTTGAACTGCCTTACAGTGAAGATGAGTATGGTGAGAGTAAAACGCTCTCACCGAAATTACCTCATGTTGCTGGGGATTCAGCGTCCTTACTGGGTCAGTTAGCTTCTCTCAGTTTTATTACCATAGCTGTGCAGCTCACCCCAGACAAGCTTCTGACGATAAAAATGACCAGATGATGAAGTGTGTGGTGGTGGGGGAAGGGACACTGCACAGAACTAGCACAGCGGGACATTTCACCGCAGCTTGACTGGATTCATTAATCAGCATCCTCAGGGCTACGTTCAGCCACGATCAAGGCTTATGCTATCATCGAAAGACCATGTTTCCCCGTCTGAGCCATTGGGATATGACGAAGACCCTTTGGCAGGGTCTTGCCAAGATTCAGGTGTTGGGTCTTCCCAGCAGGCCTTAGTGTCACCATTCTAACTCCATCCCTTTAATAAGCACATGACCTTTTGACCTTTCTGCTGTTTCACTTCTGACCTTACTCACAGAAATGACTAATGCCACCTCCACCAGTCTTTCTGTCGTTCTCTCTCTTTCTCTCCCTCTCTCCTTGCATCTCCCTCTCCCTTCCTCCCTCCCTCTCTTTCATGATTTAGAAACCAATGGGAAAAGTTTCAAGAATATTTAGTAGAAAGTGGAAGGGTGAAATTCATGAGGATTTAGTAGGAGCTTTTCTATTAAATGATTAGGAGTCCTTTGGTAGCTTTTGGATGAGAGGGAAATAAAATTCCCTATACTGGGACCAACTGAGGGGAAGAGAGAGATTATATAAACAGTTTTTGAAGAAAAGAGAAGATGGTCAATAAAAGAAAGTCTGCAGTTAGAGAGATCAGCTTGAAATTCTTCAGAATTAGGAAAGGAAGG
>NW_012154173.1:10691613-10694281 GCF_000956105.1 Propithecus coquereli | reverse complement strand
GAGAACACCTTAGGAAGTAAAGGGCATGTTTATTTCCTTGATTGTGGTGATGGTATTTCAGTTGTATGCATGTATCCAGATTCATCAAATCATACATTAATACATTAAATATATGTAGTCTTTTTATATCAATCATATCTCGACAAAGCTGTAAAAAATACAACAGCAAACCAAAAATAATATTCAAAATGTAAAAACAAAACACAAAAACCTGTGTTGGACAAACATGTCTATGGTGTAGATATGGACCCAATTTTGCGATCTCTGACCTAGAGTAATGGGAAAGCCAAAGTGTAGCCACCTGCTGTGATCTTCGATGTGGTTTTTGTGACCACAGACACAGGACGGCTGGAAACATTTAACAGTTTCCAGGAGAAGAGACAGTTGACAGTCTGGCAAATATGCAGCTGGTTGAATATGAAATTCCAAATGGGGAATGCTTTTGCCTTTAAGTAGCGAGACCCCTAGCAATGAAGATCCTCCGTTTTGTAACAGAGAAGATAACTATTACCTTTGCTGCGGCTACACCTCTAGAAATGGTGGGTATTGTCACATTCTTCCGCAGAGAGTACATCCTCTGCGAAGGAATAAGCATCTGCAATAACGTGCTCAGGTAATGGATGTCACTGACGAGCCCCAGCAAGCCTGGATTCCGTGACCGTTTTATAATGTATCGCTTCAGCATGTAGATGAGTTCCAGATAAGACATCAATTTGTGATGTTCAGGTCTAAAAATAGAGCCACAGCCTAGTCAATGTTGCCCTTTCGATTCTATTTCCTTTTTACTCTGCTGTCAGCCAAGTCCCTGGGATCATCATAAATCTGATTATGAAAACAAGGCCTGTGTCTAGGAAGGAAAATTGACTTCGTGTTGGAAATCAGTGGACATGGCTGTTTTGACTGGCTTTCTTTCCTCAGGAAACCTTAGCGACCCCATCTGTCAACTTGGCAATGACACACATAACATGTGAAGGCTTTGGATGCATAGCTTTCCAAGGGCCTTTCATTGTGTATCAGTTCCCTAAACACAGGGAAGCGAAGCCCCTCCTGGACTTACCTCCCACGTCACCAGCACCAGTGAGCGTCCCTGTCTGCGTGGCACTCCAGTCAGCTCAGCTCAGAAGGTGCTGTCGTCTGTCTCTGGGGCAACAGGGTTGGGGCAGGGGAATCACACTGGGAGAAAAACCTACATTGAAGCACTTTCTCAAGATGCAGACATACATTTCCAGCTACAACTTCATTGCTCCCCTTTGCTAGCAGTGATTTAGCAAAACAGTAAACGTACAGTCTTCTCAAACAGACCAATAATTAGAGATTCACAGACCAGCTCTTGGTGTGGGAGCTACTGCTTGTTTCTTGCAACATTTCCCGCTGTGTGGGTTTGAATACTAAGGGACAGAGTTTAGCCTGCATGCTGAATTAGATGTGCAGTACATGTGCCAGCATGCTGAATTAGATGTGCAGTACATAGTCCAGAATTAGATAACAAAAAAGCCTGTAGCTGCAAAAAGTGTATCTCTTCTCACTAGGGTATTAGCTCCTTGACATCAGGGACAAGGTCTTATTCACTACTGTATCCCAAAGTGTCTTTTCTGACTTGTCCCTCCAGAGCCTTGTGAGGCCCTTATACACAAATAGGTGCCCAATTAATATTAGAGGAACATTAGAGGACTTCAGAAATATTTCCACTGATTATGCCACCTTGCTCATTTGTCATTCTCCAAACTACTCCTGAATATAGAACTGGCAATGGTCTTAAGAGGCAGCCTCGTCACTGCTCTGTAAAGGGTTAGAGCCACAGGGGGAGAAAAAAAAAATCTTACTCCTAGGATTTCCTTTTTTAAGATGTTGTGCAATATCTTCTGTCATGGGGATATTTTAAAATTAATTAGTTTGATAGGCTGGTATGAGTATAGAAAAAAATTTGGATAAATATATACCTAGCTGTTAACAGGCTTTCTCTAAGAGAACGTGGAATATTTACTTCTTAATTTTATATTTTTGTAAAGCATGGTTTTCTTTGACAGAGAACACGTACTGTTTTTGTAAATAGAAAAAACATAGTGACTTCTGACATAATTAGGGTTCATTTGCTTACGCTCATTTTATATTAATCAAATGATCTCTTCTTTGGTGATATTTAGGAAATGGCTTTAACTCATCAGTAAGATCTTTATCCATCAAGGTGGGCTATCTCTGAGGTGACTCATCAACCTTTTGTACTGATTTGTATTAGATTTAAATTTAGAGGGTTATATTTTCTGACCTTCTAGGATCAGAGGGTCTTCAGTTTCTAGTAACTTGAATGCATTGATGACACCCCAGGAAACTTGGATAGGAGAATGTCAGAGGTTCCTAATGATGTGGAGTTGTGAGGCCTTTGGAGGTAATGTAATCCAACCTTCCTCCCCATGCCTGCCCCCTTCTGCACCAACCTCTTGGGAAAGCTTCCTGGAGGAGAGTGGAGATGTGTGAAGGCTGTGCAGTTTTGTTAAGAGAACTTCCCTTATACGTTGAGCTGCAACTAGCCCTGCTAGACCGTCCATCCATTTGTTCATCCGCTCTCTGCCCTCTGGAGCTACACAGCCAGGGCTGTGTGCCTAGCTCTCTCCACCTGTCTGAACCTGACAAGAGCTGGTCACTAGTTTGATGATGTGAATAGGATAAC
>NW_012154173.1:10680447-10688633 GCF_000956105.1 Propithecus coquereli | reverse complement strand
AAAGAGCAACCTTAATTTCATTTGTCGCCTTAATTCCCCTTTCTCATGTAAGCTATAATAACATATTCACAGGTTATGGGGATTAGGATAGGCCCATCTTTGAGGCTATGACTCTGCCTACTACAGATGACAAGCTGAGAAAACTTGAGTAGAATAGTTCCTTTTTAATTAATAAAATTGGAGATTTGATCTTTTTTTTTTTAAATGTGAAAGAAGGAATAAGGCTGGAATTCTATTTGTTTTCAAGAAGTCAAACAGAAGAGCACACAGCCTGCAGCAGCTTTAGCCAACATAACTTTCTACTTTGAAAGAACCCAGAAAATAGTGCACGCATCAGAGGCTTCTATGGTATAAAGATTACTTTGCTTACCGTGATTGTTCAGTTCCTTGTTTACACTTATTTGTTTAACGCCTGTTTCTCCCTTAGGCTATAAGTAAGATGGGAGGGGGGCAATTGTGTCTATTTTGCTCACAGTTGTATCCCCCGTACCTAGTAGCCATCCTAGGCACTAAATAAAAATTTATTGACTGATTTAAACAAACCTTATTGGATAGTCTGACACTTCCACATTTGTAAATTTCAAATGGCTTTATTAGTAATGAAACCCAAAAGCTTCCACAATCACCTACGGAGCAGCTCAGAGCAGTTTCCACATCGTCTGGTTCAAAGCCTCTCTTAAGCTCGCCAAGCCCATGATCCTGGTCACTCCCTTGGTCACCTGTTCTGGATTGGTCCTAGGCTCTCTCAGGCACCTGGACACCTGCCAGATGGTATTTGTCTTGTTTTCTGACAGTACAATTCTCTCGCTAGAGTCCAAATCCCTCATTTCAATGCCCTGGATTGAGGTTCTTTCTTCTAAAAGCAGTCAACAGCTTGATCCCAGGATAGACAGTTATTTTTTTAAAAAACAGCTTTATTGAGGTACAATTGATATACAAAAAGCAACGCACACATTTGAGTTTTGGCATATGTTTAGAACTGTGAAACCACTACAATCAAGGTCATAAAAATATCTGTCACCTCCAAAGTATCTTCTCACTTCTTTGGTTTTGTTTTGTTCTATCTTGGTAAGAACATTTAACATAGGCCGGACGCAGTGGCTCACGCCTGTAATCCTAGCACTCTGGGAGGCCGAGGCGAGTGGATTGTTTGAGCTCAGGAGTTCGAAACCAGCCTGAGCAAGAGCGAGACCCTGTCTCTACTAAAAATAGAAAGAAATTAATCGGACGACTAAAAATATATAGAAAAAATTAGCCGGGCATGATGGCGCATGTCTGTAGTCCCAGCTACTCGGGAGGCTGAGCTAGAAGGATCGCTTGAGCCCAGGAGTTTGAGGTTGCTGTGAAATAGGCTGACGCCACGGCACTCACTCTAGCCCGGACAATACAGTGCGACTCTGTCTCAAAACAAAACAAAACAAAAAAACAAAAAAGAACATTTAACATGAGATCCACCATTTTTGACAAACTTTAAAGTGTACGATATAATATTGTTAACTGTAAACAGAATGTCGTACAGCAGATTTTATAGAGGCTTCTCAAAGGGAACGCCTTCCTTCTTCCAGAGTCCATGAATTGACCCATTGATCATGAGGTGCTGTTACATGGTTTCTGGAGCAGCCAGCTATCCCCAGGCTCCCATCTTTCCTCTCTAGGTGACATCATCCTGGAAGGGCGGAGGTTGCAATGACTCTAGGGTGGCTCTTGGGAACGATGTTTAATCGACAACAGCCAGTTACCTCATATTAAATTCCAGCCACAATACTATGTGCTATCTGGCCGTGACCCTCACAATTCAAATCACAGTGGACTTGGATTACGTAATTCTCAACTAAATATTTCCTTCAGACATGAAGTTGGCTCTCCTGACTCATTGAGGTCAGGGCACTTTCTAAGGGTTGTTTTTCTGTTTGAAATGATATATTTGTGCTGATCTGTCCAATTCCTTTTGCGCTTAGCAGGAAAAATTAGTCAGACCATGGACTCAGGTCAGGAGGACAGTACAGCGATCGAAAAGAGTACAGATAGATCAATCTTTGGTGATGGACCCCTTATTCATATAAGAAGTTTTAAGAATTTAAGCAGTTTAAGATAAAAAATACACAATGGTTACTTAATTTTGGTCATTAGCAGGTAACTCCATTCAGAATCCCATAGCGAGGGAGTTGGTGAGTCCAAAATGGAACAAATTCATCAACCATTTAGTTGGAATAATCAATTTACAATCTCATCTCACTCTCTACAACAGAGCAGATTCCAAATAAATCAAAGAGCAAAACATAAAATTAAAGAATATAGAAAAACAGAAACAAATATACATCCAACCTTTAGGAGAAGAAATGGATAAATGTGGAAAGAACAG
The DNA here is from genome assembly GCF_000956105.1 of Propithecus coquereli. NCBI lineage: Eukaryota > Metazoa > Chordata > Mammalia > Primates > Indriidae > Propithecus > Propithecus coquereli. The sequence goes on along the minus strand of NW_012154173.1, from coordinate 10,686,271 downwards.
GAGAAATTTCAGAAGAAAATATTTAAGAATTTATATTACATAAAAACTTTAAATATCTCTAATAATAAATATTATAGTCATTAAAGGTCAAACAGCATATTGGAGAAAAGTGTTCATTTTACCAGAAAGGATTGCTATTTTTTATATAAAGAGTTAACATAATTTTATAAGAAAGGCACTAAGACCTGGTAGAGCAGTGGGCCCAGGGCAGGAACACTCAGAACTAACAAAGGAGAAAACATAACTGGTTGGTAAAAATATAGAAAAATGTTTCACCTGATAGTGATGAAAGAAGTGAAAATATTAAAAAATTTAGATACCATTTTAACTCCTTTGCTTATTTACTTATTCAGTAGGTGATTCATTCCACCAGCCTTTCTTAAACAGGCATGTGCAAGGTGATGAGGATTTACTAGACATCCAGAGTCCCCACCCCATGAGGATTCAGCCCAGTGAAGGGAAAAAGATTCGGGAAAAGAGGTGCAAAAAATCAAAGGAAGGGTCAAATATACCTGGGGCAGAAAATAGTTTCAGAAATACTTCATATCATTAATAATACCACTGCTGGTAAGAATTTAGCACAAATGGGCCTTCTTATATACTGCAAATAGGAGTAGAAATTGTTACCACCCTTTTGAAAAGCAATTTGTCAAATTATTTTAAGCACTCTAAAAATATTCCCACTCTTTGACCCAGTTATTATTCTTCTGGGCATCCATTCAAAAGAAAGGATTTTTATGTCCAGAAAAAATTTACAGACAAAGATTTTCATAACACCATTAGTGATCATTATAAGAACAAAAGATTGGGAGAAACTTATGTAGCCAAATTATAGAGAAATTGTGGTCCCTTAATTTAATGAAATATTATATAGCCATTAAAGATAACTTTCATTAAAAGTATGATATAGAGCAAATATTTGAAATCTGAAATGTTATATATACTGAAATTAAAACTATTTAATAAATTTGATATGCCTAAACATATTTTTGAATGAAAATTTTAGCAGAAGTGGCGTTTGGATAAGTGGTAATGATGTTATTGTTCTTAACACTTCACTTTCTTGATAACTGTAAGAGAGTTATCCCTTCTGATCCCCTTGGTCCTGGGCTTAGCCACAAGACTCGCTTTCACCAGTGAAATGTGAATAGATATGCCATGCACTCTACGCCAGTAGAAGCTTTAAATGCAAGTGCATGATCGGACTCAGCCTCTTGCACTTCTGTGCTCTTCCATGAGAACAGCACATCCCAGATAGGGACTGCTCCTTACACCTGGATCTCAGAACGAGGAGACAGCAGGTGAACCCACAGACTACCTGTAATATCTTATAAGTTGCCAGGGTTTTGTAATTGTTTGTTACCCTCAGAAAAAGCTGACTAATACAGAAACTTTCTGTTTTATTTTTTAGAATACAGTATTTCCAGAAATTTCTTCATAAGCATTTAGTGATTTTCAAAGTTTCAAATATGAAGAAGTACCTCTGCCTGAAACCTGAGAACAACGCTGGAGGGAAATGAACATGGTTATTTTCAAACAAGATGGAGGACTGTGTGTAGGTGTCATGGGAAATTATCATGACTTGTCCTGAGGAAGCTTTTTAAACCTCAGTTAAATTAAATAACTCTTTTCTTTAACTCCTAAACCTAGTTCACTTTTCATTTTTCTTATTGAAAGTGAGGGGAAAGCCATTTGGGACTGAGAATTGGGAACGACTAATGAAGATCCACATTCTGGAAAAATTTCTATCCCTTTATATTGCATCTTTTCCCTCACTCACTCATTCTTATTCTTTCCAATTAATGTTCTCTTCATTACTTCAGAATAACAGGAAATCAGTCCTGCCACCAGTATGCTAGTGATAAGTGCAATGACTTTGTCCATTGGCAGGGGTGACAGCAAAGAACCCCCAATACTTAACATGCAGGATGAGCTAATAATAGATAGCAGCAAGTAATACTCAGAATGTTTTTTGGAGACAATCTTTTTCTTACCAGAAATGAGAATAAGAATCCATCTATAAACTCACTGCTGCCAACAAAGTATCTAAAATAGTGCACAGGAGATTTTATCTTAGGAAGGAAAAAGGTAGACAACCTGAGAGTCTGACTTTGGCATTGTATCTAAGAAAGACAATGAGAAGTAGACCACTGCATTCCTTGGCAAACATAAAGATATATGATCAGTTTATGATAGTGTGATAGTATGGATGCATTTATTTAAACAGATGTTCTTTATCATCTACTGAGTCTCCTGCATTCTACTAGATACCAGGAATACAGTGGTGGCTGGAATTGACATAGCTTCTGCCTTGTCAGACAATGTTGTGACCTCAGCCTTTATCAACCAGATAGGCCAGTGGAAAGGCATTTAATTAACCAGGAAAATAAAGGTTGCTATGGGAGGGCAGCTAGAACAATTTAACTAGCCTAAGAGGGAGCTAAGGAGAGCTTCTAGAGGAAGTGAGGACAAAGCTCATTCCCAAAGGATCAACAGATACTGTCCAGGCCAATGGGGGAGGAGGGCCCTGTGGTGAGAATGGCCCAGGAACAGAACAGAAAATAACATGTTAAGAGTGAGACAGGGCATGTGCATTAGAGGAAATAAAAGAGGTTCAGTATGAGTGAGGGTGATCAGTAGAGGTGGCTGGAGAGGTGGGCAGGGGCTGGACCACTCAGGGGATTGAAAGTCATGCAAACAAACTGGGGCTTTGTCTTAAGAAGAAAAAGGATTCCAGGCAAAGAACTTATATGATCAGATTTGTGTTTCAGTGAACTTGCTCCAACTAATATGATAGTGAGTGGGCTATTGCCATGAAGAGTCTAGGAAAGAAGTGATATATCCAGCGTGGGCAGGGAGGACAAAGAGTAAATGGATCCAAAACGTGTAGGCGATAGAATCAATTAGATTTATTGGAACCATCCAGATCACTCCTCTTATTTTATCATCACCCTCCCTATTGTCATGCTGAAATTTGGCTTATTAGGTACTTCTTCTTACTGGGATAAAATATCCTGGTTCTAGCTGATATTTAGACATTACATTTCTCATTGTCCATTAATAAGCTGTATTACTAGTTACATACTTCAGACTCTTGAGTGCTTAGTTTGTAAATTTAAATCAGGATTCCCAAGTCTGATGAACTCTAAGACTCCAGGAAGACTATCTGGATCTGCAAGACCAAGGGCCTATTTCTCATATAGTAAATTCACCAGTCATGCCATCCTGTGGATTCTCTTGGCAGAGGCTCTGCTACCCACACTGATGTCCCCAGGTATCTCCTTTGAACTTCTATCAGTCTCAGTGAGGCTTTGAGATGTTTATTAGTCATAGTTCCATGTAGTTCAGAGAGCAAAAGCAGGACTAGTTGAGAAAGTAGTCAGTGTAAGAGAAAACTTTGTTAGAGTAGAACAACAGTGAATTGGAGTTCCCCCAAATCTCTCAGACTTCTAGTCATTGTCACATAACTTTCATGATTGTGCAAGGCAGGGAAATGTCAACCACAAGCTATTTCTAGAGAGTGGTAAGGGTCCTTAGTCAGGCAGCACGAGCTCTTCCAAAGCCACAGGGAAAACAGCTTCTAAAGTTAAACCAATCATGGCTCTGTGAATTTAACTTTTTGGATTTACAAGTAGCAATGTTATTTGAGCTAATCATTAATTAATTGTTCAAGATTTGCTTTCAATCATATTCTGTTACATACATTTCCTCATGATTGGTCTCATAATATAAATCCATCTAAATTAGTAACTTCCATTATACTCTCAATGCATCATGAATATTCCTTTCAGACTTGTTATGATTTTCAATTATGTAACTGTAAAATAATTCCCTTAATTTTCATTTCTTCCATTAGACCCATTTCTCTCACCACCATATTTTCAGTGTCCAGTGCCTGGTGAGCACTCAATAAACACTTGTTGGTTAATCGGTTGGCTGATTGATTGCATGTGTTAGCAAGTTGAATTACAAGACTATAAAAGTCTGTGCTTTTATGTTGTCACATGTTTCTGTAGGTAAGGATTTCTCGATGATCCTGAAGGATTTCTTCCTGCTTCCCCATAGCCAGACATAATACTGGAAATAAAATCTAAAGCTCAGAGAAGTTAAGTAGCTTTCTGCAGATCACACCCTAGTGGTTAAGAGATCAACTCTGGGACTGGGCTAGCTCCACCGCTTGTTCAATGTGTGACCATGGACAAGTCACCTAATCTCTCTGTGTCCTAGGCTTCTCGTTTGTAAAATAGGGATAATAAAAGTACCTCATGGGCTTGTTTTAGGGTTTAAAGTCCTTAGGAGAGTGTCTGGCACATAGTAAAGTTACATAAATGTTAGCTATTATTATTATATAATTGAAAATAATCTAGGCTTTCTCATTCCTGGGATCATAAGTGTAAACTTGTCTTCATCAACACCGTGGTCAAATTTTCTGTTACCTATAACTGAAAGCATTCTTAACTGACACAAAGACGTAAAATCGAGGATATATTTCAAGCAGAGCAAAGTCACACAAAAGGGTCTGTTTTGCCTGGAGAATGGTCAGAGGCTTAGCACAGCAGGCATCAGTGTGGACAGTAAAAGGAGGAGAGAAGCGTGTGGGGCATAGGAGGAAATAAGGCTACAAGTGAAAGTCCCTGAATGCTGTAGGTTTGAATTTGGATTTTTGTCTTATAATAACAAGCCAACAGAGAATTTAAGGCAGTTAGGTGATGTGATTACTATTGCTTACTTAGTAGAGTAATCCAGTCAGCTGTGTGCAATGCACTGGAAATGAGTTAAGGGATAGGTATAGTAGTTTAAGAAAGGTGACGAACCAAATCAGCAATAGTGGGATGAAGAAAGGCCAGCCACAAGATACATTCCAGGGGATCCTGCTTTGGACACCAGAAGGCTCCTTACTCAGCAGTAGCTAAGAAGCTGGGAAATTTGCAGGAGGAGTTTAGAAGTGAAGTGGGGCTCTGGAGGGGAACAGTCAGGATTGAATCACAGCCCCTCCACTCAGTACCTGGGTATACCTTAGCAAGATCCCCAACCTCAAAAAGCCACAGTGTTCTCATCTGGAAAGATTTCCTCCTGTTTTCTTCCAGACGTTTTATGGCTTCATATTTTACAAGCAGGATTGTAATCAATTTTGAGCTATGTTTTGTATATGGCATGAAGCCTGGGTTAAAATTCATTATATTGCAAATGGATGTCAAATCATTTAAGCATCATTTGCCCAATAAGACTACTCTTTCCCCCATTGAATTATCTTGGTATCTTTGATGAAAATCAATTATCCATACATGTATAAATTTATCTCTAAACTCTGTTTAGCTTCATGGATCTATAAGTTTTTCCATTGTCTTAATTATTATAGCTTCATAGTAAGTTTTGCAAACAGGTAAAGAGGGAGTTCCCTAACTTTATCTTTTTCAAAACTTTTGGCTACTTGAGGTCTTTTGATTTACCATGTCAATCATAAGAAAAGCTTGATCAAATTTTGGAAAAGGACATGCTGGGATTTTAAATTAGGATCATGATGACATATATAAATCTATAGGTCAATTAGAGGAGAGCCGACATCTTAACAACAATTTTAAGTTTTCCTTTTTTTTTTAGAGACAGGGTCTTTCTCTCTCGCTCAGGCTAAAGTGCGGTGGTGAGATCATAGCTTGTTGCAGCCTCGAACTCCTGTGCTCAAGTGATCCTTCCACCTCAGCCTCCCAAGTTTCTGGAATTACAGGCATGAACCACCACACCTGGCCAATTGTAAGTTTTCTGAGACATTAAAATGATATATTTCCCCAATTATTTAGATCTTCTTTCATTTCTCTCAAAAATA
>NW_012154173.1:10673513-10679833 GCF_000956105.1 Propithecus coquereli | reverse complement strand
TTTAAGGCACGCTTCATTTTTCTGTGTGTAGACGGAAATTTCCATCTGGTATCACACTCCTTCCACCTGAAAAACTTCGTTGAACATTTCCTATGGTGTAGATCTTCTGACAATGTGTTTTTCTCAGCTTTTGTTTGTCTGAAAAGTATTTTGCCTTTATTGTTGAAAGACATTGTCACTGGGTATAAAATTCTGACTTGTGTAGTTTATGACAGTAAATCTGCTTTAATTCTTACCTGGGTTCCTTTATATGTGTTTCTTTATTTCTCTGGCTACCTTCGAGATTTTTCTGTGTTTTTGGTTTCCAGCAGTTCTACTCGTATTTGTCTAAGGGTGTGTGTGTGTGTGTGAGTGTGTTTTATTCTGTGTAACCCCTTCCTCTTGTGTGCGGGCTAGAACCAGTGACTTCTAAGAAAAAGAATATGGCAAACGTGATGGGCTATCACTTGGAAGATTAGGTCATGAAAGCAAATGATTCTGTCTTGCTTGCATTCTCTCTCTCTCTCTCTCTCTCCCCACCCTCACCCACTCTGCTATGTTATGAGCTGCTCTGTGGGGAAGCCCATGTGACAAGGACCTGAGAGTAGTCTCTAGCCAACAGCCTGCAAGGAATTAAGGCTCTCAGTCCAGCAACCCATGGAACTGAGTCCTCCAAAAATCACATGGGTGAGCCTGAAAGAAGATCCTTCCTAGGTCGAGCCTTGCCATGCCTGCAGCTCAAGCTGTACAGCTTGGGAGAGACCCTGGGTCCAGGGAACCAGAAGAGCCATGCCCCAATTCCTGACGCACACAAACTGGGATGCTACATATTTGCTGTGTCAAGGTGCTAAGCCTCCGAGGGGCTATCCTCTAGTCTCCTGCCACACCCTCAATCTTAGAATGACCTGGTGAGCGGCCATGCACAGACCTTGGGAGTGAATGCAGACTCACCTGGAGTCGCTACTTCCCTGGATCCTAAATTGCCTCCTTCCATACTCTGCCAAAGGTGCCCCATCTCTCCCTGGAGGAGCTGTCACTCTTTGGGATTTAGTTCATCTGGATGTCTCGCCAATTCAGCTCTCTGATGGACTAGTGGAAAGTTATGATTTTGTGCACTGTCCAGATCTTTCTCATTGTTCAAGGATGGTGATAGTCTCCTGCTGCTTCCTACATCCTAATCAGAAGCAGATGATCACATTTATTTCTTAAAATGTAAACTCTTCGATATCCCTGTCGCCTGTCACCTAGGACTGGATGGAAACTTATTCAGTGTCACTTAGGAGATGCTTTTCCTTCCTCAATGAGACCATACAGAAGGTTCAGGATTATTTAGTGTCAGAACGCCTGAATCCATGGCATTGCCATCTTTGGTCCTGTTACATTGGCTTCCTGCTGCTGTGCTGTGCGTGTTCTCCTGTCCCCATCATCCACTTCAGGAGACCTGAGGCTCCCTCGTGCCCTCCTCCCCTCTGACCATAGCCAGCAACCTGCAGCCTCCCACATCTGGTGGCCTGAGTCGCAGGGGGATACCTGACTTCCTCTGTCTCCTCAGACTGGGGGAAGCTCAGACATCTTTCCAACCCAGTCCTTTATTCCTGCCCTTTCTCTGCCCCCACCCCTCCCCTAAGAAAAAAAGTGAGGGTAGGGGAGAGCCTTTATAACAGTACTTTCTTCTTCCTGGTGCAGCACACATGGTTCCCTCTATGGGCCTTCGGGAACCAAATGGCAGCCCCTCTTGGTTGGAGTGAGTGTGGTCACTGCTACCAGCAGTTATTCTAATTTCTTAGCAACATATTCTGTTACAAACAACAATTAGTTCCCAAATTCTAGGAGTTTAACTCCCCAATACAAGAGAGAAAGAGACTTAGGATTTCATCTACAATGAAGGCACATGACATGATTCCTATGTTGAATTTGCCAGTAAGTGAAACAGGCACCAAGACGTATAGGAAAGTGCCTGTAATGAGCAATTGGAGGTTTATTATACATTCGACTCTGAGCTAGTGCATCAGAGAAGCAGCAGTGAGAACATTATCTCATACTCCGGGAGGCTCCCTGTGGCTTCCTAGTTCTCTCCTTATTTGTGCCCATAGCCCTCACTCACAGCAGATGACCTCCTCTCCTCTCCTACGTCACTGAGCAAAGAGAAACCATCAGACACAAACAAACCCCTTCCTTCTTCTCGAGCTGCACAACTCACACCTGCGTCTTTCCCAGGGGACGTTCTCCTGCCCTCAAGTCCTAAATGTTTTCAATTATCCTCACCACCTGAAGGGCTCCCCGACCCCCCAGTTCCAGCCTCACTATCTTGCAGCTTCAACCAATTTCCTTCTACAGGATCATTCTCATCAGCATACTTTTACGTTCTACTGTCTCCCTTCTAAAAGCAAACAATCAAACCCTTGTGGACCTCAGATCTCCCTCCAGAAACCGCCAAGGTCACTGCACCCTTTCACAGGCAAATGTATTTGAAGAGGTGTCCCCACCTGGTCTCTCCTCATCTCCACCTGTCCTTTCTTCTCTCTGCAGTGAGTCCCCACTCCTCCCCCACTGCCAGTTTCACCTCGTGTGTCCCTCAGAGAGGCCATCTCTGATCGCCCTGCCAAAAATAGGTCTTCCTCTCTTAGTGTCTTTCTCAAAGCATTGCTCAATTCTCTCAGATCACTTATTACACTTTTTTTTTCTGTTCAATTTTTTTTTTAAATGGTAGACTGATTGTTTCCTCACTTGCCAGAATTTAAACTTTATGCAGCCAGGAATCGTACCCAACCTGCTCTACTGTGTTGTCTGTGACCAGCACAGAGCCTTGCATATAGGAGAGGCTCAAAGTACTATGTGATGACTGACTGACCACATGAACGAATACATAAATGAAACGTGGCCATTGGAAACAGAGTATTGGTTGTGATGTTTAAAATACGCTCATTGGAATGGGGCATGGCTATTTTTAAAAGTTATATTCATTCTTTTGGTTGAACTTGGCATTCCAACTTAAAATGTTGAAATGACAAAGATGTAGTGGTATCAGGTTGTTGCCTGTATATATCTTTCATGGGTGATACAACTGTAAATATACATATTTTAAATCCACTATTTCCCAAGCACAGCTGCAAATCCTTCGTAAGTTTCTAATTTCCAATTTTAAGAATTCTGAACCTAGATGATTTACAGTGTTCCAGTCCTCTGTGAGGTACATTTTCCCATCTTTTTTCTTTAATCTTGGGCCCTGTCTGGAGTTGCATTCTACAGAAAAGACAAGCAATAATTTTATAAAATATATAACATGGTCATTTCAAAACTGGCTAAAATTTAACTTTATTAAGATCCCCATTAATCAAGGATCTTGAAGTTTTCAGAGAGCACTAACATAAATTCAAATGAGCTTTAAAAAATGTTTTACAAAAGTCCATTAAAGCACTACACACATTTTTTTCTTTTGGCTGTGTTTCGTCTGCCATTAGTGGTGATAACCACCGGAGTAATCTTATATAAATCAAAACTCTCTCCTTTTTTGTCTGACCACTTTCTCTGCCTCATGTGCACAGTGTGGTCACAGACTATTGTTTACGACATCATGGTACCTTACATGTGTGTGCAGGTGACGACACGAGCAATGTCTAGGGCATTCAGTCCTTCATTTAGCCTAACACACCTCCATTGATGACCTTTGTTTCCTTGGCCCTTATCAAAGCTTTTCTACTGAAACTACCCTTAGACCTGGAGATTTATATTCAAAGTCATATAATAGTAAACAGAAGCTATTTAAAAGGAAAAGAAGTTTTACAAAAAAACAAAAGCAAAAAAAAACATTGGCCAGTGCTTCCACTGCTAGAAATATGAAGAAGGCGAACACTCTCCACTCATCACCCTTTGAACTTCAGGTTGCAGCAGAAAATTCAAAGCTGGCAGACCAATGACGGTGCAAGAAGAAATGCTTCTGCAAACATTCACCCATTCAGCCGTCTCCCAATATTTCAACCACTCTCAGTTTCATGTTCTGAAAGATGTCTAGAAATATGGATTCTAGGTTTGTTTGTTTTTTAACAGTTTTGCAGATAGTAGAAATGAAACCATCAAGTTGGAGGGGAAATTGTTTGAGTCAAAAACATCTCTTGGTTTTACATTCCAATTCTTTTATTTGAAATGCTCTCCCATTGCCAAAGGACTCAGTCAATAAATTATTAATTTCTTCTAGCATCATCATGTTTGATTGCTGAGCTGAGGCAATGATACCATTTTGATTATTCTTTTCCAAGAAGCTAGTGTTACCAAAAGGGCAACACTGTTTATGACTTTAGGAGGAAAAGGTACATTTGTTCTGATTTATTTTATGTGTGTGTGTGTGTGTGTGTGTGTGTGTATTTAAACTGGGCTTAGTTTTATCATGTCACTCCAATGATCTTTGCCTTTGAGAAATCTGAGTGTCATAATAGCATATTGTGACTGTTTAAAATAAAACAGCTTATATCAAAGGGATGGCTCCTTTTGTACTCTCCTCCAAAGAGCCTTTGAAAATTTTGAGAAATGTTAAAACTAATGCCTTTAGTTATATAAGAAATCTGTAAGAGATTTTTGGGTTATTTTAAAAAGTAATTTCTGATTTTCTTCAGGAGAAAGTTTTCCCTTATAATAATTATAGAAACTTTAAACATTCAATTCTAATGTGGGTTTTTTTCCTATACTCCTTTATGTTCTTGATATACGTGTGATAAATTACTGGCTTTATCACCCTTCGGAGCTCATCTCTCAATATAATGCCTCATGCCTCATGTTAACAAGGGGAAAATGGTCAATAGAGGCCTAATGTCAAGGTACCCTTTCTGTGCTGATGGTCATTGTTCAAGCATGTAAAAATCCACAACTTAAATATTTTTGACACAGTATTTAATTTACCACTATTATTTCAATATTGTAGTTAAAATCCCTGACATAGAAGAAATGTAATTTTGTGTTTACACGTAGTGCTAACAAAAATATGTATGTGTTTTCTAAAGGCAATTGAATTCTGACTGCTTTATTTTAAGTTCACCCTCTACCGCTGACCTGAAAAACCTATATTAATAGAGTTAGTATTGGCTTACCTGTTCTGGAGTCCTTGAAGCACCATAATCTTTAAATAGGAAGACCACACGCTCTGGACATGAGGCCAGTACACTCATCTCTTAGTCCATTTGTAAATGCTGACATACTTCTCATGTAACAGGCCTACTATGACAAGGACAAAATGACACTGCTCCTTCTAGCTGTGACTTTGTGGTGATTTCTGTTTTTAAATTGGATGTAATGGTAACATCTCATCCTGCTAGTTTCTAGTGGTCTTTCCAGAGTTGTAAAGGTTCTACTGCAAGCTACCATTCTTTGTTTAAATATCAGATTTAATGAGCACCTATTATGTACTAGTCTATGTTTTGGATGGTATCACATACATTATAGCCACTGACCTTCAAACAATAGTGTAATTTTAATTTCAGTATTAACAGGCACAGAAAGCTTAAGAGGGACATTGTAATTCACCCTTCTTTTTCTTTAGCGGTTTTCTTGCTATCATTGGTTCAAATCTCAAGGTCAACTCCAATTTGGTTTTAAGATGTTTGTCAATATTGTAGACATTTTAAAAGAGATCTTTATTTTTAATTGACTTTTACTTCAATTCATAAACACAGAAGCCATTTGGAGTAAAGAAGGTAATTCCTTTTAATGCCCACTGCTATTTTCTGATTATTTTCTCAACATTTGGAATACAGCAACAGTCTTAGAAAACAAGACTACTGTGGTAGTTTTAAGACTTTCTCACACATTTTTTTTGACAATTCTTCCCTTGCAAGGTGGATCCCTCACCCCTTGACTGTGAGCTGGACTTAATGACTTCCTTCTAATGTGGGTGAAGTGATCATATATGAATTCCAAGACTAGGCTATGAGGAACTGTGACATTCTCCTTGCTTGTGCTCTTGGATCCTCTGCTCTGGGTGGAGGCAGCTGCCATGTTGTGAAGACACTCAAGCAGCCACGTGGAGGGTCTACATGATAAGGAACTGAGGCCTCCTGCCAACAACCATGTGGATGAGCCCCTGTGAAGCAGATATTTCAGCCTTAATCAAGCTTAGATCAGGGATTATCAAACTACATTGCATGGGCCAAATCCCTCCCATGGCCTGTTTTTGTATGGCTCTAAAGCCTAGACTGATTTTACACTTTTAAAGGGAGGTTAAAAAATAAGAAGAAGAAGAAGAAGAAGATGTGACAGAGACTGCCGGAGCCCACAAAACCTACATACTATGTGCTGATCCCGGGTTGAGATGACTGCAGCTCTGTACATTTCAGCTGCAACCTCGTGAGAGA
>NW_012154173.1:10666140-10671824 GCF_000956105.1 Propithecus coquereli | reverse complement strand
CATGAATACTCCATTTCTCCATATCCTTACCGACATTTGTTATTATCATTGTTTCTTATTTTAGCCATGCTGATGGGTTTGTACTAATATCTTATTGTGGTTTTAATTTGTATTTCCCCAACAGCTAAGGATGTTGAACATCTTTTCATGTGCTTAATTGCCATCTGTATATCCTCTTTGGTGAAATGTCTCTTCATCTACTTTGTCCATTTTCTAATCAGATTATTTTATTTTTTACTGTTGAGTTTTAAGAGTTCTTAATATACTGTAGACACAAGCCCTTTGTCAGATATGTGGTTTGCAAATGTTTTCTCTGAGGCTGTAATTTGTCTTTTTGTCTTCTTAACAGAGACTTTTACAGAGCAAAAGTTTTTAATTTTGATGTGGTCCAATTTATCAATTTTTCTTTTATTGATCATGCTTTTGATTTCAGTGGAAGAACTCTTTAGCTAGTCCTAGGTCTCAAATATTTCCTCTTTTGTGTTTTCCTAAAAGTTTTATGCTTTTGCATTTTAAATCTAACACCCTTTTAAGTTTATTCTGCATCATTAACATTTCTTCACTTTCTCAAGTTTAGACAATCAAGGAAACAACACATCCAGCCCTAATTTGTAACATTTGCCAATTTCTCTTGTGTGAATACTCACACTATAACCAATTTCTAGCTGTAACATAATTTCACTCAATGCAGAGTTGCGAAGAGATGTGTGACAGCACTCTATTATACAGTATTTCTACCACACCAGTGAACTAGACATATAAAACCTTGGGAGGACAGCTAAGAGTAAAATGTAGTAAAATATTTACAAAGTTATAAGTTTTGAGTATTTGTTTCCTTTGTTTTAATACAATTTATTTTAAAATAAGTTTACATAATTTAGTTTGTAATAAATGCTGTTCATTTTTGTTGCTGAATAGTATTCCATTATATGGGTATACAATTTGTGGATTCATTCACCTTTTGAATAGTTGCACATTTGTTTTGTTGGGCTGTTTGTGTTTGGGGGATATTATAAATAAACTCACTACGGACACTCTTATATGAGGCTTATAAGAAAAATGATGTGTGGACATCATTTTTCTTTTCTATTGAATAAATATAAAATTCATAAAAATTTTTACAGTTGGCTCTCACCAGCTAGTATTTATCCAGCAAACCACTGGGCAAATACCTAGTAGTTAACTTGCTGGGTCATAGGTAGGCGAATGTTCGATTTTGTAAGAAATTGTCAAATGTTTTCCAAAGTGGTTGTACCATTTTATATTTCCACCAAACAATATAAAAGATTGCTTTTACTATGCCACATACTCACCAATATTTGGTGTTTACTATGGGTAGAATTGTCCCCCAAAATATGTTGAGGTTCTAACCCTGAGTCCCTCAGAATGTGACCTTACTTGGCAATAGGATCATTGCAGATGTAATTCGATAAGATGAGGTCATTAGGGTGGTCCCTAATCCAATATGACTTTGTCCTTGTGAAAAGGGGAAATTTGGGCACAGACACAGATACATTCACAGAGAAAGTAACATGTGAACATGAAGACAGAGATTAGAGGGAAGTATCGGAAGCTGAAGGAGGCCAAAGGTTGCCAGCAAACCGTCAGAGCTAGTGCAATCTCCCTCACAGCCTTCCTACACCCTGATCTCAGATTTCTAGTCTCCAGAACGGTGGGACGATACATTTCTGTGGTTTAAGCCACCCAATTTGTTGTACTTTGTCATGGCAGCCCTAGGAAACTAGTGGCATTATTAATCTTACTAATTTTTCCACTCTAGCATATCTAGTTGTATCTTACTGTGGTTTTAATTTGAATTTCCCTGATGATTGATGACAGTGAGCACTTTTTCATGTGCCTGTTAGTCACTCGTATATCTTCCTTTGTAAAGTGCCTATTCAAGTCTTTTGCCCAGTTTTAATGGGTAATGTATCTTTTTGCTATTTGAGTTATAGGGGTCCTTAATGTATATTCTGGATACACATCTTTGCAAATATTTTCTCCTAGTCTGTGGCTTGTCTTTTCATTTTCTTATTGATGGCCTTAGAGGAACAAACATTTTTAATTTTGATGAAGTGAATTTACTGCCTCACATAACAAAAAAGCTCAGGGACAGAACTATTTTTTTACTTTGTTGCTTCTTTCAACGTCTGGATCAAAATTTAGCCCCACTAGTAAGTTCTTACTTCCCAACGCTTTTCTACTTTAATTATTTCTCTTTTTTATGTGCCTCAGCACAGTTTTTACTATGTGTCTTTGTTTGTTTGTGCTGCTATAACAAAATGTGTGAGACTAGGTAATTTATAGATAACAGAAATTTATCTTTTCACAGTTCTAGAGGCTGGGAATTCAAGATCAAGGCGACAGCAGGTTTAGTGTCTGGCAAGAGCCTGGTCTCTGCTTCTAATATGGCACAGCTTATTGCTGTGTCCTCCAAAGGGGACAAATGCTGTGTTCTCATATGGCAGAAGGCAGAAGGGCAAAATGTTTCTAGATAGTTCCTTCGAGCCCTTTTATAATGGCACCCAATCCCGTTGATGAGGGTGGAGTCCTCATGATTTAATCACTTCCTAAAAGGCTCCACCTCTTGATACTATAACAAAGTCCTTAGGTTCCAATATATGAGTTTTGGAAGGGACACAAACCTTCAAACCATAGCATTGTGTTATCTTATATTTTCAAAACTCCTCTTGTTATTTTACTCATGCTAATTCTGATATTTTGGTTCCTAAGTGGCAACAGTATTTTGAACTATGGAAGTCAGAATAATGGAGGGAAAAAAAAAAAACAACACTTTTGTGTGTGCAGGAGTAAAGGCAGGGGACAAAAAGAGAAAGGAAGAACACAGAAAGGACTTCTATTAAGTTATTAAGTATGAAATGCTCAATTTCCTTAAGTGCTAAATTTGACAGTTGATATCTCTGACATTTCACTTTGACACTTCTTGTTTTATTTTAATTGTGAAGGTACATCCTCAGTCTTTCAAATGCACATTTTGGCTTGTGATTGTCTTTCAAATTGTTTTTAGAGCCATTTTGTGAAACTATGGATAAGTCAAAAATTCGTGTTATTTTCAAATATGAGTTCTGTCTCGTGGAACAAATGCAGCACAGACAGCTCCAAATATCAACGAAGTGTTTGGGAAGCATGTGACTAATGAACGCACAGTGCATCGATGGTTTGAGAAGTTCCATTCTGGTGATTTTAATCTTGAAAATGAGCCATGTGGGTGACCTGAGACCAAGGTGGATAATGATGAGCTGTAGTGGAAGTGAATCCATCTCAACCTACCTGTGGGTTAGCGGCAAGGTTTGCCGTTACTATTCCAACATATGAGACTATTAGAAACAAAGCAGCAAGGTAAAGAAGCTGGATAGACGGGCACCACATGAATTAAACAAGTGTCAGAAGAGTAATTGTCTCGAAGCTTGGCTTTCTTTGCTATCATGATGTAAAGGCAGATCGTTTCTACACCATATTTTTATGTGTGATGAAAATGGACTCTTTGACAATTGCAAGCGTGTGGCACAAAGGTTAGATAAAGATGAAATGCTGAAACACAGTCCCAAACCAGATATTCATCAAAAAAAGCTAATGGTGTCTATTTGGTGGTCCAGAGCTGGTATTATCCACTACAGCTTCATGAAACCTGGTCAATCAATTACAGCGGATGTCTACTGCAACCACCTGGATGAAATGATGAGGATGCTTGAGATTAAGCAGCCAAGTTGGTCAATAGAGACAGGCCAATCCTCTTGCAAGACAACACTCAACCACATGTTGCACAAACAATGCTGCTCAAACTACAGAAGCTGAACTTGGAAACTCTTTGTCATCCACCATATGCACCAGACCTTGCACCAACTGACTACCACTTCTTCCAGGCTTTGGACTACTTCTTGCAAGAAAAAACATTCAATTCTCAACAAGCTGTGGAAAACACCTTTTGTGATTTCATGGCCACTCACTCTCCAGGCTTCTTTACTGTTGGCATGAACAAGCTACCGTTAAGATGGCGTAACTGTGTCGATAGTTTAGGTGCACACTTTGATTAATTGTACTGCTTCTTGTCTGAAATATAATAAATTACACTTTTGATTTGAAATCAGACATTTCATATTTAATCACCTAACACTAAGAAAGCCTTGAGTTCAAATCCTCTTACCTGCTAATTACTTATCTTGAGCAGTCACTGAAACTTCTCGATCTCAGCATTCCCTCATGTAAGATTTGGGTGATAAACCCCGATTAGTAAAGTTGTTAAAATTACACAAGTTGCCTAGGAAGAACACCTAGCACATTACTGGAATACAGTAGGCACTCAGAATTAGGATGTATTACTATTATTACTGTCATCATTAAATTAATGAATCACGGAAGATGCATAGATGGCTGGAACTAATAACTTAAGGTTGCAAGGACTGGGTCATTCACTGAGCAAATCAAATCACCCTGCCATCCTAGCCACCTCCACTACCCTCACCCCTAGCCCAATCATCCTTCTTCCTCTCCAACCAGTGGTATACTGGTGAATGTTTAACTGGCTCTCCAGGGGACAAAAGCTCTCGTTTGCAGCATTTGCCAGTTTCCATGGTATAAATATTCCTACCATGGTTGATTTTGAGCTACCAATGTGATGTCACTGAATGCAGAATTAGGAAGGGATGCACACAATCTGGTCTTCCAAGCCTATATACGTGGGATTTAGCACAACCCTGTCTTCATCTCAATCTGGAGAGGTCACTATTTTGTTTTAGTAATGCAAGTCCCTTCTGATCACTCAACTTCTAAATTCTGTAGCTTGATTAACAATTTTAAATAAAACTTAATCACGCCTCACACATCTACCATCTTATCTGACCTCCAGCACCATCATTTACAATTAATAAGCAGTTTCTTTGTGAGGGCCTACATAATTTTGTCCACTTTTAGCTCTTCAAAATCATGTCATACATGCTGTTCCTTTCTCAAACCCCAAATCCTCTTCCCCACTATCTTTCCTTCTTATCCTTTAGGTCTCAGCTTAAATATAGGTTCTGCAGGAAAGTCTTCCTTGAGCCCTTGTCCACCTCCAGTATACACAATTTTTCTTTATTATATTCTTTCACACAACCAGATTTTTTCCTGAAAGTTCTTTCCCCATCACTCAATCCTAAGTATAATTATTGGATTAATATCTAATGCCCCACAGCATGTAAATTCTGCTGCATCAGGGACTGCATATCTGGGTCTGTCCTTGGGAAAGAGTAGGTTCTCAGTAAAGAGTTGTTGAATCAAAACATTAATGAATCAAGTCATTGATTTACATCTACTGTATCTAGTGGTCCAAATATGCATATTAGTTTTATCTACCACTCACTGAATGCTTACTATGTGCCAAGTCTGTGTTAGGCATTTTTTTAAATAGTTATAATTCAAATGAAATATGTAATGTTCAATTTTTAATATTAGTTTTATCTACCACTCATTGAATGCTTACTATGTGCCAAGTCTGTGTTAGGCATTTTTTTAAATAGTTATAATTCAAATGAAATATGTAATGTTCAATTTTTAAAATTCATTTATTCAACAAATTATTTTTGAGTGTCTACAAGGTATAATATTTTGCATTAGGAGATTAGACTACTGGCTACTTGGTACAATTATGAACTTAAAATCCTTTAAGCAACAAGATGAACCATAAT
>NW_012154173.1:10662870-10663385 GCF_000956105.1 Propithecus coquereli | reverse complement strand
AGTCGTCTTTCTCATCAGGAAAAAAAGAGAGTCTGAGAATGAAACAATAGAGAAGAGATAGAGAAAAGGAGACAGGAATGAGACAGACAGGCAGACAGGAACAGAGAGAGGGAGACACCATCATTTAAAGCTTAAATATCCAGCTATGCTTGGGGCACTCCTGAACTTTTCTGATACATGAACCAATAAATTCCCTTTGTTGAATAAGCAAATTGAAACTGAGTTTCTGCCATTTAAAACAGAAAGATGATATTGACATTTTGATAGGGATTGCATTGAATCTGTAGATTTCTTTGGAAAGTATGACCATTTTAATGATATTAATTCTTCCGATCCATGACCATGGGATGTTTTTTCATTAGTTTGTGTCATCTATCATTTCTTTCACCAGTGTTTTGTAGTTTTCCTTGTAGAGATCTTTCACTTACTTAGTTAAATATATTCCTAGGTATTTACCAATGTCATTTTTCATGGAATTAGAAAAAACAATCCTAAAATTCATATGGAACCAAAAA
>NW_012154173.1:10655424-10662264 GCF_000956105.1 Propithecus coquereli | reverse complement strand
AAAATATTGCAAACTACGCATTTGAAAGGGTACTGATATCTAGAATTTACAAGAAACTCAAACAACTCAGCAGCAACAACGAAACACAACAAATAACCCCATTAAAAAGTGCGCAAAGGACATCAATAGACATTTTTCAAAAGAAGACATTCAAATGGCCAACGAACATATGAAAAAACACCCAACATCACTATCATCAGAGAAATGCAAATTAAAACCATAATGAGATATCATCTTACACCAGTCAGAATGATTATTATTAAAAATTCAAAAACAACAGATGTCCAGAGGACGTGTAGAAAAAGAAATGTTTGTACACTGTTTGTGGGAATGTAAATTAGTACAACCTCTATGGAAAACAGTATGGAGACTTCTCAAATAACTAAAAATAGAGCTACCATATGATCTAGCAATCCCACTACTGTGTATTTACCCAAAGGACAAGAGATCATTATATCAAAAAGATACCTGCACCTGTATGTTTATTGCAGCACTATACACAATAGCAAAGACATGCAATCAACCTAAGTGTCTGTCAATGAAAAATTGGATAAAGAAAATTGGTATACGTGTGTGTGTATATATATATATATGCACACACACACACACAATAAAATACTTTTCATCCATAAAAAAGAATGAAATCATGTCTTTTGCAGCAACGTGGATGGAACTCGAGGCCATTATTTTAAATGAAATAGCTCAGAAAGTCAAATGTCACATGTTCTCACTTATAAAAGGGAACTAAATAATGTGTACAAGTGAAAATAGTGTGGAATAATAGACATTGGAGACTCAGAAGAATGGGAAGATGGAAGGGAGGTGAGGGATGAGAAATTACTTAATGGGTACAATGTACGTTATTCACCATCACACAATATATCCATGGAACAGAACTGCATGTGTACCCCTTAAATTTATACAAATAAAAAAGTTCTATTTTAAAAAAAATTAAGCAGAAAGAATCCTAATACAGTAAATGTCCCCCAACATTTTACAGGCCACCAGCCATAAATACTGCACTGTAAATTCATTCAGCATTCAGCTACCTGGCAACACGTTTCCCAACCAAGCTAACACAAGCATAAATCCCAGGTAGGGCCACCTCCATGAGATGGGATGGCCTTGAGTCAGGAGTATGAAAATAGGATATCCAAAAATGAAATCCTTATCTTTCCTTGTAATATCTTCCTCCTTCTGTATTTCCCATTCTATAAATGGCATTTCCATCAACCACTTGCATGAACAGGACTTAAGGCATATTCTTGTTCCTTTCTCTCCTTCACGCACCACCTCCAATCCATCACTAAGTCCTGTTCATTCCATCTTCAAAGCACAGCTCGGCTTCATCCACTTCTCTGCATATCCGCTGGCTCCACTCTATCCAAGCTGCATCAACTCTCACATGAACTGAAACAACAGCAACAGTGATCTTTGCGCTCCACATTCACTCCTCACTAGTTTGTACTTTACCCAGATTGTTTGCTAAAATACCAGATTCTACCACTCTCTTCCTTAAAATCACTTTCCATTCCACTTAGAATAATTTTCAGACCCTTGAGAACAGCCTACAAGGCCCTATATTAGTCTGGACCCTGAATCTTTAATAAACAATAACTGCAATAAGTAGCTTTCTAGAAAATATACAGTTGACCCTTGAACAACAAGAGTTTGAATTGTTTAGGTCCACTTATATGCAGATTTTCTTCTGCCTCTGCTACCGCCGAGACAGCAAGATCAACCCCTCCTCTTCCTCCTCACCTACTCAACAGGAAGACAACAAGGATGAAGACCTTTATGATGATCCACTTCTACTTAATAAACAGTAAATATATTTTCTCTTCCTTGTGATTTTCTTAATAACATTTTTTGCTCTAGCTTATTTTATTGTCAGAATACAGTATATAATACACATAACACATAAAATGTGTTAATTGACTGTTATGTTATCTGTAATGCTTCTATTCAACAGTAGGCTATTAGTTAGTTAAGTTTTTGCAGAATCCAAAGTTATACATGGATTTTCGCCTGCGTGGGGGGTTGGCACCCCTAACCTTCAAGTTGTTCAAGGGTAAACTGTATATATTTAAATTAGAAAATAAAAAATATTGTTAAATATTCAGGAGAAAGTTGTTAAATATATAGAAGTCTAAACAAATTTGTATTGTGAATTTCTAAAATTAATCTAGTATATTAATTCATTAGTCCTTTATGTCAGGTTTCACTGGAGGCAGGTACATCACCTTTCATTTCACGGTTGGTAATTAGGCTGTGACTACACAGAGGTAACTGGTGTCAGTACATGGGAATAAGGAAAAAGCACTTCATGTTCATGATGAATTAAGACATAACAAATCCAAGGCATTCTGACAAGTTTTGAAATCAGAAACAGAACTATTGATTGAAATCGTGATAAATCCAAATAAATTTTTAGTTTGAAAACCTTGCTAATTCAGGCATATAAATTAACTGTGCAAACAAAATTATTTTGTACTTCATAAGCAGTCCTGTTAAGGTACATATGCTTGCATGGAAAAAATAGACTAGAAGAAAATACATCAAAATGTTCACTGTGGTTCCTTTCAATAGCTAAGATTGGAAATGGTATTGCTTTTGCACTTCTAATTTCCCGATTTTCTGTAATGAAAATAAAGTGTTTAAAATTAAAAATAAATTTTATTCCATAAAATATATTATAAAAGTACAAATAATATCAAACAGATGAAATGATAGTCTTAGAAATTCAACATCTGCATATTTTGCAGGCTGCTGCAAAGCAGGAAATACAGTAGGAAAGTCACTGATCGGGTAAACTCTGAGTCATAGCATCGTGTCCACTATCATTAGGGTAAAATTTCACCTCAGTATTATAAGAGTTCTTGTGACTAGCAGTAACTAAATTGAACAATAGTTAACAGAGGCTGAGATTCTGTTACACACTAGGCATTGTGGTAAATTCTCATACATTATCTTCGTTTAATCCTTACCACAATCGTATGGCTTAAGTAAGCAGTTCTCACAATGTTATGGCCTAGTTCAGGTAGTCAGGGATCCCAGGGGGGTCTCTGAGATCCGATCAGGGGTCTGCAAGTTCAAAAATTATTTTTAAACATAATACAAAGACATTATTTGTCTCTTTCACTCTCTGTTTTATAAATGAGAAAGTAGGCTCAGAATTTTAGTAGATTGAACTAGATCACATAGTAAATGGTTGAGCTGAAATTTAAACTTTTGTCTCTCCCCCAGAAACCTCTGCCCTTAACCACTAAATTCTATCATTTATATTTCTTTCACTTCCAGGCTCATGAATTTGCCATGTGGAATTGAGAAAATGTTTACAAGTTGTCTGTGTCCTTGTGGGTTTTATGTAGCTCTGCTACCAGGGTGACCTCAAAAAGTTAAAATTTTGTTAGATTGAGGGAAACCAAGAGAAAGCCATTCCTTCCCTTGGGTCTGTGACTTAGAGGTAAAAAGTTTGTTTTCGATTTCCTAGTTTGGTCTGAAACTTCATGGTCATTCAAGAAAGATGAGAGCAACTAACTCCTTGGCTTTTCCATGAGGCTCTACCTTATTTTACCTTCTGGCCTGTCAACCCCATCCCATCCTGCATGACTTGAGGTGTGCTTTTCAGAGCCACTTTTTGGATTAGAGGTTTCAGAACTTCTCAATGTGGCATTGTTAGCAGGACATTTATAAACCTTTCACTCTGGGGTATTAAAGTCAAGCCACACACCTCGCCTCACTGGGAGAGCCTCATGTTTTTATACTTTCCTTAGGTGTAACTCTCAGTTAAGAACCATAGAGAAGAAGCATTATCTACAGAAGACTTGATTTGCTATGCATATACTATTCTAAAAGAGTGGAGCCTTGTATTAATTAGAAGGACATTGAGCAACCAAAGACATCCTGAGTTCCCTGTACCCCTGGAGGTTGGAAGTGGGCTCAAGGCATGAGCTCTGAAGAAAACCAAAGATGACCTCTACCTCCTTAACCAGATGTTCCTTGCTTAGCGTATAAGATCCCAGCCCAGGATCTTAGACACAGGCAAATGTTGGAAGAATTCAAATAGAAAAACTATCATTGCCTTCTTTGCCTGGGTGAAAATCCAAAGTTCTTTTAGTAACCTAATGTACACTCCCCCAAACAGATCTCCAAATTCTCGTAATTCTGAAGATTGAGAAGGTAAAGTACAGTCCCAGACAGGAAGCTACTCACAGGGAGGTGAAGGAAAATAGGTTAAAACACACACCAGCCGCTGTTGGAAACTAAAGGCATCTCTGGTGTTCCTTGTCACCCCCTCTCTCATGCTCATCCTAGGTCATGGAGCTCAAAGTTCATAACCAAGACTCAAATTCCTTGGTTTTGAATCTAAATTGAACACTCTTTTCACCAAACCAGTCAAAGGCATCATTTATCCAAAACTGTCTTGTTTACTCATCTAAGATGCCCATTGCTAGAATCAACAGAGGTAAATACCAAAAGCAAAACAAAAACAGTCAGAAAGCCCTCAGATGTATGTGTTAAGACCCTACTGTTATCCAGTTAAATAAGATTAAGACTTTTAAATCCAAATTATACAGTCGTATTTGTCTACTGGTGCTCTTCTCCCTGCCCCAGGATATTATATCACATCTCAACCATTCTGGCCGCCAGTTAAGTATTATAATGGAGAAATGAGTTCCAAGTCTGAGTTCAAAGAAAATACACCTAGTATATATCCAAACTTGTCTCTCATAGAATAGGGTCTCATATTGGGAGTTAAGAAGAAGCAAAAAAAAAAATGCTTTATTTTTAAATTTTTTTTACATCATCCTTTTTATAGACTTTAATGCCAGTTGATAAATAATGATAGCTAAAATTAATGGAGTATCTTCTGCATACCTGCGATAACATATGCTGAGATGGGTATTGGGTATAAATCTCATTCCACATAGTCAAGTATGCAAGAAATATTTCATGTCTTTATTTTCAATAAATCAATGTAAATTTCATTTCAGTACCCATCCCTCTGGCTGGCAGGACACTGAATGTCAGTCATGGTCTGGCTTTCTCCCTCACCAACACCAGAGTTATACTGCTGCCTGGGATCAGACCAAAAGAACAAGGAAACAGAGGGGGGAGACACTTAGGCATTGCTAACGCATTTTCACAGATCTTAATTGCAGTGTACATTGTCCCCACCTGCATGGATTCTCAGGTCTGTCGGTGCTCAGCTGGTCACGTGTGGGCCAGGAGCTGCCTGCACTCACCTCGTAGCCATTCCTCTCTAGAGTTTTGCTTCCTCTCTGGATGCTGCCAGAATGCAACACAAACACTTCTTGCTTTCAGAATTCACAGACTCACTCTGTCCTTCTGGCAGTGACAGGGTGTTTGTGTAAACTGAGGGAAATCCTTTTCCCACCGAGTTTTCCAGATTCTTTCCTTTCCACACACCCTTCTCTTCCTTCTCCTCCCTATGTAAAACCTGTAAGTTCCATGAGCTTTTGCTTTAGGAAAGATAAGTCCAGATAGAGTTGCAGGCTGCTTCTGCGTCAGACCTTCCCTACCCCTCACCGGAATAAGTCAAGGGAACCAACCACTTGGAATGGGCAGAAGGAAGACAGGAGAAAAGGTAAGGAAATGTGCAAAGAGAAAAAGTACCTTAAAATATCCAGCCTGACATCAAATCAGCACCACGATCGAATGCAACGTGTGTTAACCATCTCAATTTTATGCATAGGAAAACTGACATTCAAAGTTGTTAAAAACAAATAAATAAAAATGTTCCCAGGTCACACAGCTGTGACGTAGCAGACTGAGGATGTAACTGTAGGTCTGAGTGAACTCCTGAATGTACAACCAAACTTGTGTCATTCTTTATAAAACAGGCTATATCATAGAAAGATAGGATATATTTGTACGTATCTAATTTATTCGAGTAATTTTAATTGTCTAATTGGTGATTTATTTTAATTATGAGAGAAATTTCCTCAGCATTTCTTGAAACTGAAATATGGATGTATATGTTAAATGCTTTTGCTTTCTAAAAATTTTTCCTCATGAACTTGACTAACATTGTATTATCTCCACTAGTAGTATCAACCCAGGAAAAAGTATTTTTAAGGCAGCTTGACAAGTTTTCATACTGTAGAGGATTTGAACAAGAATAATTGCTTAGTGGGGCTTTGCTTGCCGTGACTCCCCTGCCTGCTGGGTTTCTAGTTTTTAGGCATTTTGACAATGATGTAGTCTTTAATTGGCCTCTTTGCAAATGCCTGTTCCTCACTTTTGGCATTAATTGCTAATTAACAAAAGCATGAATATGTCAGGATGTCAGCATATGAGCCAATACCTTGATATTGAGGAATTACATAGAAACACAGCTTTTAGGTTTGGGATAGGCAAAAAGCAAAGATTCAACAGCTTCCAACATCCCTTCAAACTTTCCCCGCTGTAGTCAGTCAACTTCACAAGACCCACAGCACCTTCCCTCCCCAAAGAGACTCTAAAAAGTTCTGCATAAACAAGATGCCGTGTAACCATTGCCACAGCCCGGACGGCACCCACCCACTGCCTGAACTCATCACTTGTTAAATTTGGGATGCGTTAGGTACAAATATAAATATACAACTATCGCACACTCGAATGGTTTCATTACTTCAGTTGCCGGCACATGGGATAAGATTTGGGCTCAGCCTTGGAAAGGGGAAGAAACCAGCCCAGCTTATCAGAGAGCTCCAAGCCACAGCAACGGGCAGGACCCCTCTGGTAAGGAAGGGACACTCCAAATTTTCACTTGCTATTGTAACTTCTGTAATACATCCCTTGAGAACTTTGTGGAGAGGGGTAGGTTTGCAAATA
>NW_012154173.1:10648557-10653304 GCF_000956105.1 Propithecus coquereli | reverse complement strand
TAAGGTTTAAATAAATATAAACAGAATTTCTAATCATTTTTCCAACTTTGATATATCATCTGCATACTCCTATCTTGAAGAATAAGGATTTTGATATTTATGTATCTTTTTTTTTCAGAGTTTGAGTCTGAAATAAGGAAATTGAGACTGCACTCTTTAACTCCTATTTAGAATTTGTTTGTGTTTGGTTACTAAAAGCCACCAATAAATTGCATTTTACGTGAAGCTCATTAATGTTGTAAACTCCATGAATTTATCCTAATTCTTTTATTCTCTGGTAATAATACACTGACAAAAGGAAGTATATACTTATATTTATTAGATTTAGTACTCACCCTGAAGCCAAGTCCATAACCCACTAAATCAGGTTTGGAAAGGCACTCTCCTCTTGATTTATGAATGAAGCAAAAGTATACTAATGATATCTTTGCAATGTTGCTAATGTATACAAATAATACTTTGGTTCAGTCCTCAGAAGGAAGTTTTAGCAATTCCATACTCATTCTAGAAACATTCACTAATATTCAAGGTTACAAGAGGGGAATAATTCCCGTGTTTTTATGAAAAAAAATTATGTGAGCATAAACATGCTTTATTTCTCCATATATAAACACATAGTGTTTATCTAGCAATGAAAATTGTTAATTGAGCTTTGTTTGCAGAGGGTGGGTGAAAACCATCAACTTACCTGATGGAAATTTGATGGGAAGTGTAATCTGACATTGTTGATCATTTTATAATCAGCTCCCAGGGAGACCTATTTCTTACTACGTCAAGATCAGTAAGCTTTTTTCTTCGTTGCTCATACTCAGTTTTTCTGACTGCCTTGCCTTAGTCTGGTTTGTTTTTCTTAATTTTTTTTTTCTATCTGTTGGTATTTAGCACTGGCATCCCCATGATTTTTTCCATGATATCTCATTTTTGAAAGGTTATTTAGGAAATGAACTATGTGTCATATTTATCTTTTGATGTCTTTAGCACTTCTGGGTTGTGAAAGTGAGTGAATGTTTACTCAATCTATTATGAATTTGGCCTAAACATATTCACAGAGCTTACTTTATTTTGTTTTTAAACTAGTAGTGTATGTTAGCAGATGGCAGCATTTTCCAATATTTAGAGCCTATCATTTAAAACATTCACAAAAGCATGAGCTTAAATTATGAAATTATATTTAAGTGAATGATAATAAAACAAAATTTATATAGATGTAAAGCAAAAGTTCTGTACTGTTAGGCAAGAGAATTTAGTCGGACATGACATAAGAAAGACAATATTGGAAGTCAGTAGTGGGCAGCGGTCTTTGAGAATGTGATGAAAGTACCTTTTTCCTCTCCTTTCACCATTGCTCCTTCCATCCGCCACAAAGATGCACACTACGGTTATTGCTCTGGGGCATCATCCCTTTGGAGGAGAGGTGGGGATGGGGAGGGCAGGCCCAGGTAGAGTGACACGACCACATGCAGGAGAGAGAAAAGCTGCCCCAGGATGTGAAAGGCTAATAACATATAAACTTTTCACTTTTATTGCTTTTTTCCCTGAGGATCCTACAAGACACTGGAAATTACCTCAGTGGTGAATATCATAGTGGTTCAAAGCATTCAGGCTTTAGCTACACTGCCTGGATTGAACACCAGCTTCATTACCTATAGTTTAATGACTTTGGGCAAGTTACCAAGCCTCTCTGTGCCTCAGTTTCTTCCTCTGTAAAATGGGGATCATAGGGGTACTTATTTTGTAAGGTGGCTCTCAGGATCAAATGACATACATATTTGAAAATGCTCACAACAGTGCCTAGTATTTAAAAATGTGTTTTGTCCAGTTGAAAAATACAATAACTAAAATATCAACCCTCTCCTTAAAAACCTTCTAATTTCTTCTCATCTAAGAGTAAAACACAAAGTCCTTCTAACGGTCTGTCCCATGCAATCTCTTCCCCATTTTACCTGACTTCATTTCATCTGTCCTGGCACTCAGCTGGAACGCAGTTTCTAAGCCCCTTTGTATCATGTGAGGTCACATAACTGACTTCTGGCTGTAGTACATGGACCCTCACGAGGCACTTCTAGGCCTGCTATGATCACCAACCACCCTGGTTAGCTCACAACTGTCCAGGTTTTAACACTGAAAGTCTCACATCCTGGGGAACCCTTCACTCCTGGGCAAATGGGACAGTCACCCTAACCCTGGCCTCTTAAAATCTCTTGTAATTTTTCATGCTTTCTTCTTTCCATCTGCTGGATATGAATGTCCAGGGTGACCTTGAAATTCACATGTTGAAGATAACAGAGCCAACATTAGCCTGGGCTTCTGAATGAAGCTGACTTACTGCCTCTTTTCCCACTGGACTTTATGTGAGCAAAAATAAATTTCTATTCTGATAAACCACTAAGATTCCATTGCATTAGCTTAACCAGTAAACTATTATAACTACTGTGCTGGTCATTCTAGCCTCCTTGTTCCCACAGCAGAATAAAGATTCACTGGCTATTCACTTTGCTCAGAATGTTCCTTTCCGGACATCTGCGTGGCTAACTTCCTCACCTTCAGTCATTCTTTGCTTAATTCTTGTTTTCTATGGCATCTACTCAACCAGTTTATTCAAAATATCAGCCCATCATCCCTCTCTCCTCTTTTTTTTGTCACAGTATTATCACCTTCTAATTTATACTGTATCATTTACTCTTATTTCTTTTCTTCTTATTGTCTGTCTTGCCTCCGCCACTAGAATAGCTAGAATATCAGCTCCATGAGGCTGAGCACTTGGTTTTGCTCACTGTATGTCTCAAAAGCCTAGAACATTGTCTCAGACATAGTAGCTATCCTATAAATATTTGCTAAAATAATACCTTAATGTATTTCATTGTCAGAGTTTACCAAGTTGAACAAAAATAAAATTAAACCTTGGACTTTAACCTCCCCCCCCCATGGGGGTGTGTTTATGTGATGGAGCTTTTATGTGAAGATTCCTTCCAACAATTTCTAGAGTATTGTTATGGATTTTAGAAATTATGGGCAGAACAATCCTATCTACTATTTTGTAGTAACTTTTGCTCCTGGTTTGCATTCACATATCTCCAAAACAGAGAATCTAAATTGAATATGTCTAAAATCAAATATTTAAGTCTATGGGTGTCTTAGCTCTTGTAATCATATTAATTACTGATTAGACTCTGCTGTGCCTCATGTCCTGTTCTCTATCTTTTTAATGCTGTAGTATTAAAGCTGCAGCAATAGCTGACTATTGACATTCCATCTGTTTCTGCCTCTCTGGCTCATATCAGTGCTTGCATATCTCAGTAATTCTGGGCGTTTCAGAGTGTTAGAGACTTGTCCAATATTTACCCTTATAAATTATAAATTCTTATGCAAGTTACATGCACAGAATCCTTGAGCAGGGCAAAGGGACATCAGAATCAGTTGGTTCTGCTATTGTTTCCTCATCCAAAAATAAAGAACCTACTTGTCATATTTGTTTCCTTGCTTAGAGCAAGTATTGTTTACCAGTCTTTCGTGGTGATGATTATAATGCAGAGATCCACAGATCACAGTTTATGTCTTCTTTTCATCTCATCAATAAGCAGAACACGAGGTATCACTTGTTCTATGGGCTCTTTTTGGTTCAAGGTTCCAGCTAATCAGGATTCGGAGTTGGCAGGAATAGCATCCCGGAGTGGTTGCTTTCAGAGTGCAAGAATCTTTTGTGTTCAAAGAAATGTTACCATGGAGAAAGTCCTCCAGCCACTGATAGGATCGGTATGATTCTGGAAAAGATTAAACAGCCCACCACTGTGTAATTCCATTGTTTATTTATATACCTCTAAGAACTGTTTCAGAGCTGCTGTTACCATTGAAGGGTTCATATTTACAAAAGCTGCCTAATGGGAGATAAACTTTGAATAACTAGTTACAGATGACCTGATCCAAAATCTTTCAGAATTAATTTTTTATGATTCATTTTGGGTTTATTTGCCCATGCACTTTTTCAATCAGCCCCCACATCTGCTATGTGTCTGAAACTGGGCTAAGTGTTGGGATGGTGTGGCGAATAAACCTCCGTCCCTGACCTCTAGGAGCTTGCAGGCCCGTGGTGAGGGTAGAGATGAATCAGCAGGAGACTGTCACTCAGATGCCTTCACATGGTGTGAAAGAGGCAAGCGAAGAGTATCCTAACCCAGGTTTGTTGGCCAGATATTAGCAAGGGCAGGCAGTTGAGGTGGTAACAAGTATGGTGCAATGGGAGAGCAGGTGGGGACAGGGCAGAGGCAGGATTCTGTCTACTGCTGTGGTCCCCAAACCCTGGTACTGGTCCATGGACTGTTAGGAACTGGGCCACACAGCAGGAGGAAAAGCTAGTGAAGCTTCGTCTGTATTTACAGCCGCTCCCCTTTGTTCACACCACTGCCTGAGCTCTTCCTCCTGCCAGATGAGCCGTAGTATTAGATTCTCACAGGAGCTCGAACCATACTGTAAACTGCACATGCGAGGAATCTAGGCTGCACACTCCTTATGAGAATCTAATACCTGATGACCTGAGCTGGAGCTGAGGTGGTGATGCTAGTGCTGGGGAGTGGCTGCAAATACAGATTATCATTAGCAGAGAGGTTTGACTGCACAGAGACCATAGTAAATCAATTGCTTACAGACTCATATTAAAACCCTATCAGGCTGGGTGCGGTGGCTCACGCCTGTAATCCTAGCACTCTGGGAGGCTGAAGCGGGCGGATTGTTTGAGCTCAGGAGTTCAAAA
>NW_012154173.1:10635557-10637280 GCF_000956105.1 Propithecus coquereli | reverse complement strand
AGAACCAAAGAACTAAGTCCCTCATTTAGAACAAACTGGACATTGGCTTTGAGACCAAAGTGGTGAGAATGGTCAAGTTGGCCAACAAGTACAAAAAGAAGCTGCTTCCAATAAGATCATGATTCTGTAGCTATGCTTCTCTTGGCGGATCCCCCAGCAAAGGCTAGGAGGCCTATGTCTTATATGAAACCAAAAAAGTATCACTAAACAGAAGTTCAGTGAGCCCAATCCAGGAGTTAGAAGAGCACTTGGAAATTAAGCCCAGCACAGATGAAGACAGCTCACCACAGCTTACTAAAGATAAAAAGAGGAGCCTTGTTTTTCCAAAATAGATAGAGGGTACTGTCTCCCACTCAGCAGTGTGCAAATGCAAAGAGCCAAAGATATGAGAAAGATTAAAATATAACCACAGAAGATGAAAAACAAGAGCAAATAAAACAAAAAGCCTCATACAACATCATCTCTTCTGCTAGTGAGACTACAAAGTCTCTGTAGCAAGTAGAGTCTAGAGATATTACATATCGCAATGTCCAAAAGTTGGTGATTCTAAAAGTATGGTCCATGGCCTACTGCTGTTAGGGTCCCTGAAAGAGGCTGAGGATTGAAGCCACATGAAAATCCTTTCTGTAGTTTTTATTGGTTAGATGGTATGTATTTCTATGGATGTTCATTTTTACGTCAATTAAGTCATTTTCAAAGAGCCTACTGCATTATCTAAGATGCACACATTCTTGAAGTTTAGTCTGGCTGCCGGATGAAGCTGGGCAACGTTGAAAAGCTCCACTGTGTACATGCACAATAAGCATGTACACATGGATTTTGCATTTGGATCATTTTCTGGAAGGACCATTCATTCTGAGCACATTTTTGGTTTTGTCTTAAATTGTCCATGCTTTCCATTCACAGCTATTCCTGCTTTTTAATTATAAAACACTCTCAGTTTACTTTCTTCACTAAAAGTTTAGTTTGGGATTATTTGGTCCATTCTGCAAATGGAGTATTGCATGCTCACATAAACATTATTTGGGGCCTACAGTTTATGTTTTTATTATTAAAATCATTCATACCCTTACTGTTAAACCACAAATACTTAATAGTTGCCAACATTCACTCCCTAACAAATGTGTTTAGACAGTGACACTTCACTGTTTCCACCTATATTTTTTTTTTTTTCCTAAATGAGAAGTTCTTTAGGGAAGACCTGGGGTCTGAAAATAAGAGAAACTGAGGCCAGGCTGGAAGTGGCAGCTGTCAGGGTGAGTTGAGCTCCCACTGAACTGTGCCCACAGCTGCAGCTGAAAGCAGAGGTAGGCTAAGGGTGTGTGATGGGGCAGCAGGACCATCTACTACAGATGCACAAAAACTGTCCTGTATCATCTTATTGAGCTGGAATTTTTCTACTTTATCTGTAACTATTTTCCCTCTTTTGGGATGGTTTACTTATTTCATTCTCACATCAAAGTAGCTACACAGAAGATAAGAAGAGTACCATGTGACATTGTCTTATCACTTTTTGGATTGTATACCCTGTCAATTAAAAAAAGTTGAGAACTTAATCCAATAATATATATTCTCTTGGCTTATAAAACTTTAGTGTATATTTAGATCAATGGAACAGAATAGAGATACCAAAAATAAAGCCATATACCTACAACCAACTGCTCTTTGACAAAGCAGACAAAAATATACACCGGGGAAAGGGCATTCGATTTAATAAATGGTT
>NW_012154173.1:10622011-10623594 GCF_000956105.1 Propithecus coquereli | reverse complement strand
CACACTTTCAAAATACCCCATGTGCTCCTCCCATGGGGGCACCGTTTTTTCTCTCCAAAAATGATCACTATCCTGAAGTTTGTGTTCATCTTCCGCTTGCTTGGCTCATTCTTTTCCCCCATTTATACAAGTCTTTAAAAATGGATTGTTTCTTTGTATATCATTTTGAAGTTACATGTGTGGAATCACTCCTGCATATTTCTTCAGTGACTTGCTTTCTCCCTTTCAGTGTCAAGTTCACGACATTCATCCAAGAGGAAGTGCACAACACATTTCAAGCACATTTACTTTTAAAATACCCCACAGTTTGTTTATATATATTCCAGTTAATAAGTGTGTGGTTATTTCCAGTTTGTTCGTTTGTTATGTATTACAAACAACACTGCCATAAGCAATCTTGTACATGTCTCCTATGCACATGTGCATGAGTTTCTAGAGTTGCCAAATAAAATACAGGACACCCAATTAAAGTTGAATTTTAGAGAAAAAACATATCATTTTTAAAATATAAGTGTACCTCATACAATGTTTGAGACATACTAAAATTTATTTGTCATTTTTCTGGAATTAAATTTAGGCAGCCTATACTTTTATTTGCTAAATCAGTCAAAATTATGAAATTCTCATACCTAAGAGTAGAATCACTAAGCCACTGTGACAGACTAAATTGTGTCCCCCACAATTCATGTGTTGAAGCCCTAACCTCCAATGTGACTACAGTTGGAGACAGGGCCTTTAGGGAGGTAAGTAAGGTTCATGAGGTCATAAGGATGGGGCCCTAATTTGTTAGCACTAATGTCTCTATAGTAAAAGGAAGAAGACACCAGAGACCTCTCTCTCCCCATGTGCACACAGAGGAAAGGCAGGTAAGGATAAGGTGGGAAGGTAGCCGTTTGCAGGAAGGGAGGATTCACTAGAAACCAGCCCTGCTGGAAGCTTGGTTTTGGGCTTCCAGCTTCCAGAACTGTGAGGAAAATTAATGTCTACCAGTCGATGATATTTTGTGCATATGTATGACAGTAATCCATAGGTAATTGTATGTGTTTCGAGTATCTTTTTGCGTTTTGTTACTTTTCCTTTCATGTTTTGCGGTATGTTTTGATGAACAAAAGTTACTATTCTGATAAAATAGAATTTATTCACTTTTCGTTATAGTTTATGCCTATTTCTCTTATTTAAGAAATCCTTTCCTAACCTGATGTCAAAAATATTTTCCTGTATTTTCTTCTAGACGTTTAAATTTTTCCCTCTTACATTTTCACCTTTAATCTATCAGTAATTGATTTTTGTGTATCGTGTGAAGTAGGGATCTGTCATTACTTCTGTTTCATTGTCCTAGCATCATTTATTGAATTAAGAATCTTTTCTCCAAGGATCTACAATGTCTCTTATAAAGCAAGTTTAAATATATGCTTGAATCTGTTTCTGGGTTTGCTGTTCTGTTCCATTGGTCAAATGCTCTATAGCTATCCACACTAGACACTTTCTTAATTATTAGAACTTTATATTAACTCTTGATCATCGGTATTGTAAGGCCTCCCATCTTATACTTCTTAAGGAGTCTTCACTCTTTGCGGGTCTTC
>NW_012154173.1:10618716-10621961 GCF_000956105.1 Propithecus coquereli | reverse complement strand
GAGTTCAAAACCAGCCTGAGCAAGAGCGAGACCCCGTCTCTACTAAAAATAGAAAGAAATGAATCGGACAACTAAAAATATATAGAAAAAAATCAGCCGGGCATGGTGGCGCGTGCCTGTAGTCCCAGCTACTCGGGAGCCTGAGGCAGGAGGATCGCTTGAGCCCAGGAGTTTGAGATTGCTGTGAGCTAAGGATGACGCCACGGCACTCTAGCCCAGGCAAGAGGGTGAGACTCTGTCTCAAAAAAAAAAAAAAAAAACCCTATCAGTGAGTGGCAAGTGACAATTAAGCTGCATCCAGTGGCAGGCTTTAAGTCAGAATCCAACACTTATTTTAGTCCACATGTAGCCCACCCATTATTTTATTTACCACTTCCATCCACCCCTCTTTCCTGCTCTGTGCACTTGTCTCAGTCACAGTTTTGGTAAGCCCACAAGCTAACTCTACCAAAACTGAGTAAAAGACAAACCATCACTAGAGAGCTTCTTTGAAAAAGGGAAAGGCCAAATGATGAGATAGCAGAAGACCCTAAGACTGCCAATAAAATGAAAGCTGAATTTAAAAGAAAATACTGAGAGTCCTACTTAAATTATGGGTTCACTGCAACAGGTGATTCACATTCTGCAAGCCCACTTTGTATAATATGTGGTGACTGGCTATCCACCGAAGCCATGAAACCTTCAAAACTACTTTGCCACGTAGAGACCAAGCACCCTGCATTAAAAGACAAGCCTTTGGGGTTCTTAAAAAGAAAAAAAGGTGAACACAAAGAACACAAGGAATTATTGAAGGCTACCACTTCATCAAATGTGTCTGTACTGAGAGCATCATTCTTAGTGGCTAAAGCTAAGAAACCCTTTACTGGTGAAGAGTTGATCCTGCCTGCTGCTAAGGATATTTGCCATGAACTTTTAGGAGAGGCTGCAGTTCAAAAGGTGGCATGTGTTCCTTTTTTGGCTAGCACTGTAACTAGATGAATTGAAACAGCAGAGGAGATACTGAGGTACAACTGTTAGAGAGGATTAATGAGTCACTGTGGCACGTAATCCAGGTTGACGAGTCTATTGATGTTGACAACAAGGCAACAATGTTTGTTTTTGTGTAATATATTTTTCAGAAGGATGTGCATGAGGATATGATATGTGCACTTTTGTTGCCAACCAACACCACAGAGGCAGAACTATTCAAGTCTTTGAATGACTACATATCAGGAAAACTAAATTGGTCATTTTGTGTCAGTATATGCATGGATGATGCGGCTGCCATGACTGGACGGCTTTCTGGTTTCCCTATTTGGGTCAAGGAGGTTACCTCTGAATGTGGGTCTACGCACTGTGTCATCCATAGAGAAATGCTGGCTATCCGAAAAATGTCACCTGAACTAAACGATGTTTTGCAGGATGTGATTAAAATTATCAACCACATGTCCTTAACTCACATCTGTTCTCACAGCTCTGTGAGGAGGACGCAGAGCACACACGTCTCCTCTTCTACACAGAAGGCAGATGGCTTTCTAAAGGGGATCACTGGCCAGAGTTTCTGAGTTACAAGAGCCACTCCAGGGATTTCTTTTAGAAAAACAGCCACCACCAGTGGCAGCACATTTCAGTGACACAGAATGGGTCACAAAACTTGCTTGCTTGTGTGACATACTCAACCTGCTCAATGAACTCAATCTGTCACTTGAGGGGAGAATAGCAATGGTGTTGAAGTCGGCAGATAAAGTGGCTGCATTCAAAGCCAAACTGGAATTGTGGTGAAGAAGAGAGAACATTGGTATTTTTGACACATTTCAAACATCAGCAGAGACTTTGAAAGAGACTGAGCCAGGGCCTTCTTTCTCCCAGCCGGTGCATGATCACCTATCTCAGCTTTCAAAAAAATTACTTTTTAACCACAAAAGACCCCAGAACTGGGAAGGAATGGATCCATGATCCATTTGTGAATAAGCCAGGTGAATCGACTTTGTCCGTGCTAGAAGAGGATCAACTGCTTGAGATCTCAAATGATGGTGGCCTTAAAAATACGTTTGAGACAACTTCAAATCGCCACACGTTCTGGATTAAAGTCAAGGCAGAATGTCCTCAGATTGCCACAAAAGCACTGAAAAGCCTGCTTCTATTTACAACACCCTGTCTTTGTGAAGCAGGGTTTTCTGCAGTGACAACAACCCAAATGAGATTATGGAGTAGACTGGACATAAGCAACACACTTTGGGTGTCACTGTCTCCCATCACCCCCGGATGGGACCATCTAGTTGTGGGAAAACAAGCTCAGGGCTCCCACTGATTCTGAATTATGATGAGTTATATAATTATTTCACTATATATGACAATGTAATAATAATAGAAACAAAGTGCACAATAAATGTAATGCGTTTGAATCATCCCCAAACCTTCTCCTGGTCCGTGGAAAAATTGTCTTCCATGAAACCAATCCCTGGTGCCAAAAAGGTTGGGGACCACAGGCTTTACATGAAGAGGTTCTATCACAGTGGTGGCCCAAAAAGTAAAGGGGTGACCAAGAAAATGGAGGAAAGTAGAACACAGGCTACAGTGTGAATGGATGTTGCCATCCAACAGGACAGGGCATGTTGGGAGAGTTTGTGAAATCAATTTGGGAGACCTTAAAAATTTAAATTCTTGGTAGGACAACTGAAAGACATCCACCTCTTTGTGTTGGCTTTATATTTCTTAGTCATATCAAAAGTCCAAATAGGAAAAAATTATGGAAAATCCAATTAAGAGGAAAAAATAATTTCTCTGTTTCAGAGGCTTTCAAATTTTTTGACTGCACCCATAGTAAGAATTATATTTTGTATCATCATACACATGTACACAAAAATGGAAACAAAAAATTGACAAAAAAGTAATTACCCTCATTTGGTATAATGCACTCTGATGTATTCTATTTTGATGTGATTTTTATTATCTTTTCACAATATAGTATACTTAGTGATTGTTGAATATAAAAGTTCAACTTAAGTAACAAAGAGTGCTCTTCATCCCTTAGAAAAGAAGGCTTTACATAGGGAAATAAATTGGAAGAAGACCTGGACTTTGAAATCAAACGTATGTTCAATCCTAGATTCACAATTTACTAACTAGGCTGCCTAAGGCAATATACTTACCCCTTAGAGACTCATGATGATGATATCAATTATCACTGACTAAGTATCTTCTCCATACCAGGCACTGTGCTAGTTCATACAACAAATGAGGAAGTGTATGTTATATTCTAATAG
>NW_012154173.1:10613047-10616666 GCF_000956105.1 Propithecus coquereli | reverse complement strand
ATCTGTAAATGGAATAAAAAATAGTTCATAAGCAATTGGTACAAGGTCGAATGATATCAGTACTTTGGAATGAAGTCACATTGGTTCATAGATTTCTCCAGTAGGTTTATGTTTTATATCACCAAGTGGCAATAGTTGAACACAAAATAGGTAAACACAGCTGAATACAGGAAGCAGCAGAGAAATACAGCACTGTACACTACGCCCATTTACTGTTGTTCCCCCTCTCGGCCCAGTTTTGCTCTTTCCTATAAATACTTCCTGTGTGGTTCTCCCCAATCTTTCTTCAGTTTGTCCTTGTCACCATAACTCATCAACCTCAACATTTCCTTCTGCTCCCCTTTCACCAAGATTCCTTCACCTTTTTAAAAAGTAAGATCTTATATATATCGTAGCATTTCTTTATATGGAAAGAACGTAATATCTCTTAAAACGGTGCTAGTATTTTAATTAAGTTTGCTATTGTTTTGTTAGTGGCCCACTTACAAATTTGTAGGCATTTTCCCTGTAAGTCCCATAATTTTTTACTGTGCAATTTAAAGAAAGCAAGGATTTTTGAAAATGTGTTAATGGCAATATAATAGAAACAACTTTACCTTATATATTTTGTGTCAGTTATAGTCAATTTTTTACAATTGTTTCCTAAATTTTTATTGGTGGTACAGAAATATGCAATCAAGTTTTATACATTGATTTTATATGAATCCACATTACCAGGTATCTTTTTTTCAATAGACTATTTTTTAGAGTAATTTTACATTTGCAGAAAAATTGAGTGAAAAGTAGCGAGAGTTTACATACCCCCATACATGTACAGCCTCCCCCACCGTCAACAGCCCCCACTTGAGTGGCACATTAGTTACAACTGATAAACCTTGATACATCATCATCACCCCAAGTCCACAGTTTATATTATGGTTCACTCTTGATGCTCTACAGTCCTGTATTTCCCTTCCCTAGGTTGGATGGACTCTGACAGCCCCAGTCCGTTAGGCCTTGGTAAAATTGCTCCTCTTGAAGGCAGACCTTGTTAGGAAGAACAGAATCCTCTGGAGTGTTTCAGAAGGGTTACTTTGCCCCTCTCCCCGCGTCAAGTGTGAGATTTTTCTCCAGAATTCACTCTGAGGACCTGGTGGAGTTCCTAGAGGCAAAACTCACAAAAGTGTGAGGGTCTTCCTATGACTGTGCCCCCCCGCCCCGGAGTTTTTATCTGCACTGAGCCTCCAACAGTTTGTCAGTTACAGTCTAGGTTTTCCTGCCCTGATACTGATTCATGCAGAGGTTTCTGCTTGTGCAATTTCTGTATTCACCTGGCTGTCTCTCTAATTTTGAGGGCAGTGGTTTGCCATATAACTGAACTCCTTTGATGGATATGAGAAGAGCTGTTGATTTTTTTGTTTATTCTGGTTTTACTTGTTGCTAAGGCAGAACGATGACTTTCAAACACCTTCCCCACTAGACTGGAAACCAGAAGTCCAGATATCCTTTATTACTATTAATTCCATTTTTAATCTATAGGTTATATTTAGGTTTTCTATGGAATCATATTATCTGTTTATACAGTTTTTCTTCTATAGTCTTTTATTTCTTTTTCTTGTCTGATTATGCTGGTTAAGACCTTGAATATACTGTTGAGTTAAAATGGTTATGTTTTTCATGATTCTTAAAGAGATTCTCCCAACACTTTATCATGGACAAAAATGCTTGTATTCTATTTTTACTTTACTTAGAGATTGCTTTTTTATATGAACAAATACTGCATTTTATGAAATGTTCATTCTGCATGTTTTGAGATATCATATGAATTTTTTCCTTTGATTTGGTAATATGGTGAATCATATTTATAGATTTTTTCCAACGTTAATCCACTGATGACTTTCTGGAATAAAACCAAATTGGTCATGACGTGCGATCTTGTATAAATATCCCCAGGTTTGCTATTATTTTACTCAGGGTTTTTATATCTATACTCATGAATGGAACTTCATTATATATTTTTTTAATACTACTATCCTTTCCAGCTTTGTGTTTCAAGGTTATACCATCTCATTGAATAAGTGAGCAAGTATATTAGTCAATTTCTATTCTGGTAAAAAAACAATTCCAAAATGTAAGTGGTTTAAATAACAAATATTTACTTCTTGCCCATCAGTCTGCAGATCAGCTGCAGCTAAGCTGGGCTAGGCTACGCTCAGCTCGGTTCTAGATGTCTCTTCATACCAGGACCGAGCATAAGGAGCAGCCACTCCCTGGGATATGATCTTTACACAGCCAAGAACAAAGTGAATGGGAAAGCCACATGAATAGAGTGGGTATGTATTATCTCATTCTAGTGAGTGAAGGAAAAGTTAGAAACAATCTGCCACAGAGATTATTTCTTTTTCTTTTTTGTGTGTTTAGAAAATTGTGTAAACAATTGGAATAATCTGTTTCATGAATGCATGGTGCTACTTACTCATGAAAGCTTCTGGGCTTAGTGTTTTGCTATTGTTGTTAAAGGAGTTTAAACTATTATTTCAATTTCTTTAATGCCTTTGTGCCTTTCAGCCTTTCTATTTCTTCTCTTTAAGTAAGTTACATTTTTCTAGAAATATATACATTTCATTTACTTTTGCAAAATTATTGGAAGCAAATTGTTTTTAATGTTATTTAATTGTTTTTCTAACCTCCGCTGGATCCATATTTATGTAGACTCTATCATTTCTAATGTTGTCTTTCTTTTACTGTTCCACATCACCGTGGTTTTTCTGTTTTTATTAATTTTTTCAAAGAATCAACTTTTTATTATGTTGATTGTCTTGATATGATCTTTATTTTCTCATTACAGTGGATTTTTTAACCTTACATTTTAAAACACTTGAAAGATATACTATATATATTGAGAAGCAGTGATCTATTCCCTCTGTATAGAAAATGGTGCCCAATTATAGACTAGTATCATTTTATAGTTATTTCAAAGGTTAGAGAAGTTGTTAGTAGATTGGATATAAATATTTATAGTGTAAATTATCTACAGTATAATCATCTTCCATGCTGCCTGTAAAAAGCTTTACAAATTTAGGTAAGTTCTTAGACTAATTTAAAAATTTCAAATAACCTTTTCTGAAAATAATATGTACATGTCATAGAGATGTTTCTATCCATGCTTGAAACTTGATAATAGCCATATATGTGTTTAACACACACAGAGGTATCTTTCTTTTGTTATAGTTAATGTCACTTCTCTATACTATATTAGTGTTACACAGCATGACAAAATATGTGAGGCAAGAATATTTAAGGAACGTGGGTGTTGGAGGGTAATTATTTTGAGATTTCTTACATGCATCATTGTCTACATTAATAGTGGTTATGTCTACATCTTAAAGAAAATTCAAATCATACAACCATCACTAAAAATATTACTCTTAAAAATATTCAAGTATTTTAGGGTTCTTTACTTATTATCCATGTTTTGTATATTTTAAAATGTCAAAATTACTCTATTTAGGGCTTGTTTAGTTTCTTTTTTTCCTTATATAGGATTTACTCAAGCCATGCACTGTACTATTCTAGCTTGTTCTTATCCTTTTAGATCAAATATTTGCACTGAAGGATCTCTTACTCTTTTTAGTATCCC
>NW_012154173.1:10586278-10611617 GCF_000956105.1 Propithecus coquereli | reverse complement strand
GAAAAGTTTTTGTATCTTATGTGAAGTTGTATATTACTTGATGGAAGACTGGTGTATAGAGTTTATACAATTACCGTAAAGGAAACATTATAAAAACAAAACAAATAGATAACCAAAAATTAGATAAAACAGAATCATAAAAATTGCTCAACTGATCAAGAGTCAAAACAAAGAGGAAAAAAGGAAAACTAAGAACAGATGAGATAAATAGGAAGAAGATAGTAAGATAGTGGACTTATACTAAATCATATCATAATCATCTTGAATATAAATGGTCTAAGCAATGATACCAGGTGTCCCCAAATTCCATTGTAGTGGCTAGAATGGAGGCTTATGGATAGATACCAAGTTATAAATGGGTTCTTCAGTGTCTTCAGTGGTTCTGTGGACCAAACCTGTGCTGGATTTGTTATATTCATTGGAAGAGATCAACAAAAATGCTGCTGTCTTAGTTTGCAATATTGTTCTATTCACACATTCTTTTTAATCCCCTTTAAGAAAGAGAATTTAAAGCAGTTTCCTTTTAATTTTAATGGGGAAAAGATCAGTTCACATTCACTATCTTTCCCCAGGGATATATTAATTCTCATACTCTTCCACAATGTGGTCAATAAGGATATTGATTGCCTTGAAATTCTGCAAAATGATACATTAGTCCAATATATTGATAACTTCATCTTCAGGAGAAAGTGTCAAGTATACTGGGTGCTCTGCTAATACACCTGTGTGCAAAAAGTAATGATAAATAAAAAATGTGTCATGTTTACTATGTTGATGAATTTTGTATAGCCCATTAATAGAGGGATCCCTCTAAGGTAAAAGATGAGTTATTGCTCTATGCACCCCCTGCCATTAAGAGGTATAATGCTTTTTGGGACTATTTCGATTTGGAGGCAGCATAAGCCATGCATGGGAATATTCCCCAATCTATTCTCCACCCAGTGACTTAGAAGGCTGTAGTGTTAAATGGGGCCCAAATCAACAAAAGGCTTTGCAGCAGCTCTAGGCTGTGGTTCAACCTTTCCCAACACGTGGGTCATATAATCCTGCAGAGGATTGGGGCCCAATACCTCTCGTGAAAATAACTGGAAATATCTTCAACAAAATGTGAGCAAATCAAATACAACAATATATAAGAAGAATTATATACCTCAACCAAGTAGAATTTGTCTCAGGAAAACAAAGTTCATTTAACAAAATCAATTAATGTAATCTATCGTATCAACAGGCCAAAAAAGAAGCATAACATGATCATATCAATAGATGCAAAAAAAAAAAAAAACAAAAACAGTATTTGACAAGATCCAAAACTTATTCAGGAATACTATTCAGCAAACTAGAAATAGAGTGGACCTTCCTCAATTTTATAAAGAACATCTACACAAAATCTACAGCTAACATCAGACAGAAAGTGAAAAAGCAGCTGCTTTCCTGCTAAGATCTAAAGAAGACAAGGATGTTCCTTTCATCACTGCTTTTCAACATCATACTGGAAGTCCTAGCTGATGCAAAAGACAAAAAAAGGAAACAAAATGTATAGTAATTGGGAAGGAATAAATGAAAGTGGCCATGTTCAGAGATGACATGATAATTTATGTTGAAAATTTAAAAAAATTGACCACAGAAACTTCTGGAACCAATAAGTGATTATAGTAAGGCTGCACAATACAAATTTAAAATACAAAGTCAATCACCTTCCTATAATCAGCAATGAACATGAAGAATTTGACATTAAAACATGTTGTGATTTACATTAGCACTCTCCTAAAAATTACATATTTAGGTATAAATCTAACAAAATATATAAAAGATCTATGTGAGGAAAACCATAAAACTCTGATGAAAGAAATTTTAAAAGAGCTAAATAAACAAAGACAGATTCTATGTCTATGGATAGGAAGGCGCAATATTGTCAAGATGTGAGTTCTTCCCAATTTGATGTATAAATTCAAAATTTGATGTATAAATGCAATACCAATAAATCCCTGAAAGTTGTTTTTGAATATTGACAAGATGATTTTAAAGTTTATATAGTAAGGCAAAAGACACGGAAAACTCAATATTGAAGTAGAAGATCAAAATCAAAAGACTTACATTATCCAACTTTAAGATATACTATAAAGGTACAGTACTCAAGATAATGTGAAGTTAGTCTAATGGACAAATAGATCAATGGAACAGAATAGAGAGCCCAGAAATGAACATACATAAATACAGTCAACTGATATTTGACAAAAGAGCAAGATAATCTTTTCCAGAAATGGTGGTAGAACAACTGGACATTCACATGCCAAAAAAACAAAATCTAGAGACAGATCTCATACCCTTCACAGAAATTAACTAAAAATAGATCATAGACCTAAATGTAAAATGCAAAACTATAAAACTCCTAGAAGATAGCACAAAAGAAAACCCAGATGATATTTGTTATGACAGTGACTTTTTAGATATAACACCAAAAGCATGATCCATGAAAGAAATAATAATATGGACTTCATCAAAAATAAGAATTTCTACTTTCTGAAAGACAATGTCAGAGAACGAGGAGACAAGCCACAGATTGGTATAAAGTATTTGCAAAAGACACATCTGATAATGGACTGATATTCAAAATATACAAAGAACTCTTAAATCTCAACAATAAGAAAATGAATAACCTGATTAAAAAAATGAACAATACACCTGAACAGACACTTCATCAAAGAAGATAAAAATAGCAAGTAACAGTATGAAAATATGTTTAACATCATGTGCTATTAGGGATTGCAAATTAAAGCAAAAATGAGATACCACTTCACACCTATCAAAATGCCCTAAATCCAAAACACTGACAACATCAAATACTGGCAAGGATGCGGAGCAACAGGAACTCTCATCCATTGCTGGTGGGAATGCAAAATGGTACAGCTACTTAAGAAGACAGTTTGGCAGTCTCTTACAAAACCATATATACTCTTACATACAGTCCTGCAATCATGCTCCTTAGCATTTACCCAAGTGAACAGAAAACTTGTGTCCACACAAAAACCTACACATGGATGTTTATAACAACTGTACTCATAATTGCCCAAAGTTGGAAGCAACCAAGATGTCCTTCAGCAGGTAAATGGATAAATAAACTGTAGTACATTTAGACAATGGAATGTCATTCAGTGCTTGAAAGAAATGAGATATCAAGCCATGAAAACACATGGCAGAAACTTAAATGCACATAACCAAGTGAAAGAAGTCAATATGAAAAGGCTAAATACTGTATGATTCCAACTATATGACGTTCCGGAAAAGACAAAACTATGGAGATGGTAAAAAGATCAGTGGTTAGTGGGAAGGGGAGGGATGAATAGGTAGAGCACAGTGGATTTTTAGGGCAGTGAAAATACCCTGTATGATTCTATAATGGTGGATACATGTCATTATACATTTGTCCAAACCCATAGAATTTACAGCATCAAGAGTGAACCCCCCCAAAAAAAGAGTGAACCCTAATGTAAACTATGGACTTCGGTTGATAATGATACGTCGGTGTTATAAATGTACTACTCAGGTGTGGGATGCTGAGAGTGGGGAAGATGTACGTGTGTGGGGACGGGGGTATATGTGAACTCTCTGTACTTTCCACTCAATTTTGATGTGAACTTAAAACTACTTTAAAAGATAAAATGTATTAATTTAAAAAATGAAATAAATCCTGGCATGCTCCTCAGCCCCTACTAGGAACTAAGAGCCTGACTACGAAATATCAGTAACTATGCAAAGAGCTGCCCGGCATGAATTGTGATTGTCAGATCTCCAAAGTTAAGGTCAGTGGGTTCAAGAGCAATCCCTTATACAGTGGAAATAACACTTTGGGGATCAAGCCCAGGCTGGTCCAGCAAGCATCAGTGAAATACATGAAAATGTGGCTCAGACCCTCACATTACCTATCACTCTTGCAATGTCACTTCCTGCCTATAGTCTTATGGGAATTTCCCTGCTACCAGCTGATAAGGTCGTAAAATGCCTGACTAAACGGATGGATTTGCTGCAAGCCAAAAACAGACCACTGCTAAATTACAATCCCACTCAGAGTTGTCCCTAGAGGATAGTGGTGAGGGGAAGTCTTCTCAGTAGGTACAGCTGTGAGCATTCTAGGTCTCCAATTGTGTGGAGGAATAAATGGCCTGATATTGGAATACAGACCATGGCTTGGCTGGTTGGTCAAGGGCCCTGCTATGGTCTGAATGTTTGTGTCCTCCCCAAATTCACATGCTGAAACCTAATCCCCAATGGGAAGGTATTCAGAGGTGGGGCCTTTGGGAGGTGATTAGGTTGTGAAGGTGGAACCCTCAGCAATGAGCTTAGAGCCTTTTATGAGAAAGATCCCTTCCACCATGCGAGGATACAATGAGAAGGCGCCATCTATGAAGCAGAGAGCAAGCGCTTATCAGACATGAATCTGCTGGTGCCTTAATCTTGGGCTTGCCTTCAATAACTGTGAGAAATAAATTTCTGTTGTTTATAAGCTACTCGGTTCATGGTATTTTGTTGTAGCAGCCTGAACAAACTACGACAGGTTTAGAATATTATAAGAATGGAGTGAAGGAGTTTGAGAGAAGAAATATAAGAATGGATCTGTAAAGTGGCACAAATTGGGATGATATCTGGGCTCATGTCATTGCCTCCCAGAGATTATGCTTCATAGATGAAGCCCTCATGGACTGGATCATCCTCCAGTGAATGTCAGCTAGACTCTGTCTTTAGCCACCCAGTGGACAAGAGAACCATGAACAGAGTAGCCCTGGTGAT
Organism: Propithecus coquereli; assembly: GCF_000956105.1. Lineage (NCBI taxonomy): Eukaryota > Metazoa > Chordata > Mammalia > Primates > Indriidae > Propithecus > Propithecus coquereli. The sequence goes on along the minus strand of NW_012154173.1, from coordinate 10,606,832 downwards.
AGGGCTGAAACGTATTTATGGACATGAGCTCCCTCTCACCAATACTACTGATGAAGCCTGGCTTATTAACAGCACAGACACAATCTTAGCCCTTGATATGGGGTACCATACCTCAGGGGACCAGACTGCCACTCCTCGGTAAGTTAATTGCAATGGATCACTATTATCCTGGAGAGGTCAGCAGTTTGGTCCTCAGCAGACACTTGGACCAGAGAGGAGTATGTTTTCTGTCCGTCGTGCCTCTGCCTATACCACGATGTGGTCTCTGTGAGTTTCTAGTTTACCGATGTTGGATCTTGACCTGTTTTATGCCAAAGGAGGTGCCCAGAATGGCACACGACCCTGGGATCTACTCTCTCTCCCATACACCACATCATCCAGACACACTCAGCCTGAGAGAATGCTGTAATAGCCAATGAAAGACTCAGCTAATGCACCAACTTAGGGATAACACCTCGCGGGGCTGGGCTCAAGTTTTCCAGGATGCAGCTTATGTAGGAAGCAAAGGATGATTTACTGTGTAGAAGTAGGATTGGTGGCTCTTGCTATCATCTAGTGTCCTACTCACGAAAGTCATGTTTCTCATCCCCCCTGGAGGTTATATAAATTAGAATATTATTCAGTAAATATTCACTCTTTTCACTGCCCCCAACACACACACGCAGAATCCATGGGAAGAGTATGCTTCTCTCCTGTGTCGATGTTGAACATGGCAATGTGGTGTGCTTGGGCCTCTTGGACTGTAAGTTCCCACACATTGTCTTTGGGCTCAGATAAGCGACTTACTTTAAGGTGACTCAAACAAAGGCTTGATGTGTGCTAGAGCAGCTGCCCTTGCCTGCCTATGCTTCTGCTATTACCATGAGACGAGCACGCCCAAGTAGCCTGCTGGTGCCAGAAGAGTAAGAGAAACATGAAACAGAATCATCCCAGCCAATCACAGGACCCAGAGCTCAAAACAGACCTTCCTCAATAGATCTGTGATCATGATAATAAATGTTTATTGTTGGAAGTTACTGAGCTTTGAGATAGTATCTTATACAATAGATGAATGGCACAGAGACCCTAGTTCAAGGGAGGTGAAGGACATTTCCACTAAGAAACACGGTAAATAGTTCCACTGAATCTAAAGCCATGACTGCCTTTCACTATGAGATCCTCTTGCTGGTACAGCAGAAAGCATTTATGCTGGCAGAGCAATCAGCCCTAATGATCATGATAAGCTAAGGTTGCTGCTTATAATGGGCCCAGGGAGAAGTACGCCTGAAACATAGCAGACCCACCAACACATCTCTTGTTGCTTCTATATCCATTATAATAGCAAGCAGACAATTGCCACAACCACAGCCCAGCCTGATGAAGCAAGATAACCAAAGGTTCAGAGCCTTTAGGGATAAAGGTCTATGTTCTTCCATCAGGCAAGCAAACTAGACCACAGTGTTTTAAAAAGTCAAAGGTGAAGAAATTATAGAATATGTGGTGGAAAAGGGAAATAATAGAACATCAACTATAGCCTATCTGGACCAACTGCAAAAGTAAAGACTATAGTTTTGTTGTTTTTTTTTTTTTTCTCAACTAACTCTTCTGTCCTAAGCTTTATTATCTTTTTTTTTTAAGAGAAATTATGACCACCTTGAAGAGTCAGTGATAGGTTGGAATTAACACGGAGCATGAAAGGATAAAAGGAACTGACCGGTATGAGGTGTAGATTGAGCAGAAGGAAGGAAGGCAGGAAGAGTATAGAGGGTTAAATTGTGTCACCCCAAAAGATATGTCGAAGTCCTAACCCCCTGGTACCTGCGAATGTGACCTTAATTGAAAATAGGGTCTTTGCAGATGTTTAAAGATCTTAGGATGAGATTATTCTGGATGTAGGGTGGGCCAAAATCCAGTGACTGGTGTCCTCATATGAGAAAGGAGTGGGATAGTTGAGACACACAGACACCAAGGGACAGAGGCCATGGGAAGGCAGAAGAGACTGGAGTTGTGCTGCCACAACCAAGGAATACCAGGAGCCACCAGAAGCTGAGGGAAGCAAGGAAGGACTTTGGAGGGAGTGTGGCCCTGCGGACACCTTAGTTTCAGACTTCTGACCTCCAGAACTGTGAAAGAATAAATTTCTGTTACTTTAAGCCACCAGATTTGTGGTCATTTGTTGCAGCAGCCATAGGAACCTAAATACATGAGGAAAGAAGGAGGCCGGGCATCCTAGCACCCTGGGAGGCTGAGGCGGGCGGATTGTTTGAGCTCAGGAGTTCGAGACCAGCCTGAGCAAGAGCGAGACCCCGTCTCTACTAAAAAATTAGAAAGAAATTAATCGGACAACTAAAAATATATAGAAAAAATTAGCCGGGCATGGTGGCGCATGCCTGTAGTCCCAGCTACTCGGGAGGCTGAGGCAGAAGGATCGCTTGAGCCCAGGAGTTTGAGGTTGCTGTGAGCTAGGCTGACGCCACGGCACTCTAGCCAGGACAACACAGTGAGACTCTGTCTCAAAAAAAAAAAAGGAAAGCAAGGAAGAATTACAAGTACTTGAAAATATCTTAATCTTCTACATAACTTACAAAATGAGGCATTAGTAAGTGATCACAGTGATTCCTTTGAGCCCAAAACACTCATGTATCTATAAATGTGCTAAATAGTCATGCAATGTGTTTTTAGGATAAGGAAAAACAGGCGAGATGGTCCTCTGATGTCCTCCCTTAGCTTGGGCCAGGCCACTTCAAGGCTCCCTTCCTGCACAGCCTCAATATACTCACTCTGCAAACCTTTTCTCTAGGAATAGAAATGAGAAAATTTCCTTTGAATTGTTCTGTGAAGTATATGCGCAAGGTGGCCCTGCCAAGAATTTCAGTGAAGACTGATTCAAAATAGTTAACATAACTTTTTAATATATAGAATAAAGAAAATAGATTTTATTTTAGTCTTAATACAGCAGAGATTGAAGAAAATGGAAAATACCAGTAGGTATGATTCAGGTATTAAATATGTGTAAAAATGAACTTAATAAGCAAATTGGCCTCCAGCCCTAATATTAGGTTTCAGTTCTGCAAGTGGAATAACTATGTAAAAAACTCTTTTTTCCTCGCCAACATCTTTGGTTCTTAATTTCATTAATCAAGAAGGAAAGCTGGAGGCAAAAATTATTCTACTGGCTCCTAGGCAGAGTTGTACAGTGAACAGGTTTAGAATTTGCATCTCAGAAATTCAAATATAAAAACATACAGACATTCTGGTACTTTTGGGACATCGATACCCAGCTGTGAGTGGCATGAGTTCTCCTGCTTGTATGTGATTTTACTAACTGCACACTTTTGCTATCAACAATCACTCCCTGGTGAGCTCATCCAGTGTCATCGCTTTAAATACCATCCTACTGTGGACAACCCCCAAATTAATGTCTCCAGCTCAGACTTCTCCCCTGAACACCAGACTCAGACATCCAATTGCCTCCGGACATCTCCAAGCATATATTGAATAAACATCTCAAACTTAACATGTCCCAAACTCCTCATCTGCTCCACGAGCCTCCTGCCACAGCTCATGTCTCCATTTTCCTGAGTGACATCTCCATTCTTGTTACCGTTTTTCCTCTTATTTCCCACACCCAATCCTTCAAGAAATTCAGTTGTCTTTCCTTTCAGCACATGTCCGGATTCTGATCACTTCTCACCACTCCCACCCTAGGCCAATTCCATCATCTCCGACCTGCGTCTTGCAATGGCCCCTTAACTGGTATTTCTGCTTCCACCTTGGGCCTCCTGCAGTCTATATAATTCTCAAAAGGCTGCAGGAGAGATCCTTTCAAAACTTAAGTTAGATCATGCCATTCCTCCACTCAAAATCCCACAGTTTCTTCCCTTCTCACTCAGAGTAAAAGGCCTCCATCACCCATCTCCCCCTGGACCTTGCCTGCTCCAACCCACCCTCCCCTCCACTGACCTTGCTGCTCTCTCTGAGCACAGCAGGAATGACTCCTCCCCAGGCCTTTGCTGTTGCTAGCCCCTCACCTGGAATGTTCTTTCCCCAGACACCCTCCTGGCTAGCTCCTCTCGCCTGCGGCCTGCTGCCTGCCACGTGTCTTTGTTCAAATGTCACCTACTCACTGAGGCCTTCTGCTACCACTGTGTTCACCTGAGTCCCCCAAGAAGCAGACACCAGGATGGGGTTAGGTGTGCAAGGATTTTATTAGGGGGACACCTATGTGGGAACATCAGTAGAGATCTGGAAAGGCTCAGACAATCCTCTCAATCTGGCCCTGACGAAGGAGAGAGGGAAGGGAGTGGGTGGAAGTGCCCTAGACCACCATGTGGTTCCAGCACATCAGCCCTCTGTCCTTCGCTCCAGGATACCTGGCTTTTTGTCACCTCAGCACCCGCAGGCAGACTGTTGTCCCCTACCAGGAAGGGTCTTTCCCCAGTTTTCATTGGACAAAGTGCCACTTATTATTTTGTTCTCAACTTAATGTCATTTCTATAGAGAGGGCTTCCCTTGCCCCTCAGTCTAAAGTATTAACAGTGTCCTCTGTGTGACCCTCCTCTTTACCCGTGTCCTTTTTTCCTTAGAAGCCCTTATCACAAGTGTTAATATTGCTTATTTCTGTGCTTTGTAAATTATTGTCTCTCCCTTTGGGCTATAAGCTCTGTGAAAGCAGGACTATGGCCCCCTCTTCACCATTGTATCCCCAGGGCCTAGCACCTTCCAGAACCGTTCTTGGCACATAATGGACACGTAGTAAATACATGCTTAATAAATATTTAGCAAACATTAGCTACAATAAGGAGCTTTCTTGAAAAACATACATATTAAAAAGTTTTAGAAAGCAAAAAATATTGTGAAATCCATAGAAGTCAGAGTCTGGGGGAGGGGCTCAGGAGCATCTGCAAAGAGGTCCCCATCCCACGTTTCAGGATGCCCTGGCCTTCCCATAGTGGACCTCCACTGGCTGAGCATTCAGACATCTCTGTGGCTCTAGCAATTAGGTATTCAGCCTGCCCTCAGTTATGCCCGCCCTGCCATGCAGGAGATAAAAGCTTCTTTATAAACTACCAAATAGTCCCTAAGACTGTCACAGTGCTGATAGCCTCATTTTCTCATTATCCTTCTGTAAGATGTAAATTCAACTCAGCAGTAACTGACCAACTCTGATGCCTTCATAGGCACTGCCCCCTGGATATCTTACAAATGCCTAAGTAGCTTGCACTGGCCGCGGCATTCCCATTCCCGCCCAGACATGGCCCCAAGTCACCACCAGTGAAATCTGTAGCAATGGAGGTGCTGCCTGTGTCCCACCTACCAACCAGGACAGCGTCCTCTCCACCTGCTGCTGGGTGGTGGGTGAGCCAGCTCAAATGCCCATCTTACCACCTGTTTCCTCGGACCACTGATGGTACCACTTTTGGTAATCCAGGTCCTCAAAGAGGCAGAGGCCAAGGTGAGATTAAGTGTGCATGCATTTTATTAGGGGAAATTCCTGTGATGCAAGGCTGACTCGAGTGAAGGAGAAGAGAGAAGAAAGGGTGGGCAGAAGCATCCTAGAGTGCTATGCAATCTAAGGCAGGTTCTGCAAAGCCTTAGAGAGTCCTCAAGCCAAAGTCAGCAGACAGAGGAGTCCCATGTGTCCCAGGAGTGGGCTTGCCTTAGTATTCCTGCCACATTCAGGCATGGATTGAGCAGCCCGTGGAAAGCATGGCCTCAGCGCAAACCCAAGGATATATTTCAGGGTGCAGCAGCCCAAGCCCTTGAACTCTGTGACAGGCAGAATATCTCCCAACGATGTCCACATCCTCATGCCTGGAACCTATAAATGTTACAACACGTGGAAAAGGGTATTTTGCAGATGTAATTAAGGTTAGAGACCTTAAGATAAGGAAATTATCCTAGATGAGACACCAGTGTACCTGCATGAGCCCTTAAAAGCAGAGAAGCTCCTCTGGCTAAAGGCAGAAGAAGTGTGACAGAAGGATCAGTCAGAGAGATTCAAAGCACGAGAAGGCCTTGCTGTGCCATTTTAGGAATGCAGGTGGCCTTCAGGAGATAAGAGAAGCTCTGCTGACAGCCAGCAAGGGAATCAGTCCTACAGCTGCAGGGAACTGAATTCTGCCAATGCTGTGAGTGAGCTGGGAAGTGACTTCTCCCCCAGGGCCTCCAGATAAGAGTCCAGACCTGTCAGTGGCTTGATTCCATCCCTGTGAGATCCAGAGCACAGGAACCAGCCAAGCCCACCCAGGTTTCTGACTTACAGGAACCATGACATAATAATTGTGTGTTACTTTGAGCTGCAAGGTTCAGGGTAACTTGTTACAGCAGCCATAGAAAACTAATACCATCTCCCTGGGGCTGGAACACCATGAGGCACATTCTCTAGCCCTCCACACCACCCTGTTCAAAGTCATGGCCCTACCCTATTTACTTAACTCTTATCCCTGTCTTATTACTCTCCACGTCCCATCACTTTCTGACAGTCTATGTGTAATAACTTACTGATTTATTTTGTTTGTTGCCTATGTCCCTCCACAAGGGCAAGGATTTTTATTCACTGTGTTCACTGCTGGGCCTCAAACAGTACCTGGAACATAATAAAACACTTTTTAAAATTGAACGAGTAAATGAAGATTAATTCTGCTACATTTCCATTTGGTTTGGATTGTGGCTGTATGCAGTTGTGTGTATAGGATATGGGTCCAGAAGGATAAGAATAGAAGAGTGTTAAGCTATATAAAAAAAAAAAAGGGTATCAATGCAATTGATCTGCATCTTCCTACCTAGGAGTTATGTGGTCACTCATCATCTAAATAGCAACATGTCCTCACAGTGTGATTAGTGCTTTGTTTCCAGGGATGCTTAGCTACTTGATTGTCCAGGATATGGCCCTGTCACTCCTTGGCTATCCTGGAGCTGTCCACTTAGTCGAAGAACGCTGGTAAGCCCTGACATTTTATCGTTTATAAATCACATTGACACCTACGATAAAGTTATTCACCTGAGGTCCAGGTGGTGTAATTTCTAACTTAGAGCCTGCACTCAGACCATGATTTCCAATATCAAATCCCATGTTCCTCGCATCATGACATGTGCCCTCTTGGCTTTATTGGTTTTAATAATGACAGAGAAGAAAGGAGACGTGGAAACAGAGAAACTGATTTAAGAGCTCTAATTATGGGAGTATGAGAAGACTTTGAGAAGAGGGAGAAAAAAAAATCAGGCCAACATAAATTTAGGAAAAGTATCCAAAAAGTTTTATTTTTGAGCATGCCTAAAAACAGAATGTATGCATTAAATACATGACATAATCACTTTGGATTCACCCATATATTTCGTTAACCTGAATGTGACCCTGGAAAAATTATAATGGACACTATGGCTTTAGATGCTCTTTTCTCCATTTGCTGAGTATAAAATAAGGAAAGAGTCATTATAGGCATTGCTGGAGTCAGAACAGTTTAAATCGTCAGCACCTCAAGCCCTTCGAGACTTTCACCCCACTAGGGAAGAGCATCAAGTATAGATGACGAGGCTTTCCTCATATCCCATCCTGACTGCTACCCAGTTTTTCTTCTAAAATGTTGGCTTCCATGATTACTTCTAGTAATGTGGATAGTTAAAAAAAAATAGTAAGGGGAATTATAAAAATAATACTTGGTCATTTGAGAAAACTTGAAAAATAGAGAAAAATGTAGAGTAAGAAAAAGATTTCCCCAAACGTCATTTTTCAGAGACATTGCCTATTAATGTTTTAGTATACCACTCTCCAATTTATTTTTGTGGGTTTTTTGCAGGTTGGAAATGTTCTAAATAAAATTGAGGTATTTTTAATTCTGCTTCCCCAGATTCATCCCCAGAGCCAAACACTTTAAAAAATGTGACACACATCCTTCAAGTTGATGTTTTATATTTTCTTATACATATGGATATTATATAATATTACTTTTGTGTTTTTAAATTTTTGCATAAATGCTAAATACTAAAAATCTCAATTCGGTTTTTTAATTCAACCTAATATTTTGATCTATCCATATTGTCAAAAATGAGTGTATTATTCATGAATTTTAACTGCTATCTAATATTTCACCATATGAATAGACAGTTTATTTATTCCCTCTGAATAATTAGTTCTTTTCAATTTTTTCTCTTATATTCAAAAACACTATAATGAATATTCTTAAAATATGACTTCCTGGAACTCATTTGCGAGAATTTCTCTGGGCAATATTTTTAGAGGAGAAATTGCTGGATCATAAGGTATGCACAATTTTAACTTCATGTGATTTTACCCAATTACTCTCCCGTAATGGTTGTACTAATTCCCATTACCACCAGTAGTGCATGAGAGTTCTTTCCCTCTCACACCTGCCATCACTGGGTATGAATGTACATACATATACATACACACACACACACACACACACACACACATCTATACATACCTGTATATTCTGGATATGAATTTTGGTTATGTTTGAAATATCTTCTTTCAAATATCTGATGTTTGACTTTTAAACTATTACTAATAATAGATTATTGTACAGGTTTTATATTGATTATAGTCAAATTTATCAATCTTTTCTTCTAAGAACTGTGCTCTTTTGTGTCTTATCTAGAAGTCCTTTCTTGATATTCAGTCATTGCTTTGGCTATTCACTGTTTTCTATCCCAGTTCCACCGTCCACCCTTCTACACTCTGTGCTCTGTAAATCCACCCTCTACAGACTGCCTCCGCTGGGCTCCCTTGGTCACCAGCTTCCTGTTGGCTTTGGCCAGCGGGAGGCATCTGAAGGAGAACAACAGACTGGAAGAGAGAAAAATCGAGGTCTTTATATTCCTGATTGTGAAAGTTCGGAAATGATTGCATTCCTCTATCTAAGGTCACGGCTCCTGTCGAGTGGCCCGTTCTGCAACTGGAGGTTTCTACTTTTCCCGTGACCTCTCTCTTTCCCTTCCCCTCCAAGCTTGGGGACTGGAACAATGAGGACTATTTGCTGTCACCAGCCCCAGGATGCATCATCATCTCATGCAGGTTTCCCTTGATCGTCTCCACACCATGTAAACAGTCCAGTCATGAAACCCTCATTAATAACCACTTTTGAGTGACCTCTCGTTTCCTGCCCAGACCCTGGTCAATATGGTCATGAATATAGTCTCCTATATATTCTTCTATAACTTTCTACAATTTTTTAGAATTTGTTTATGTATATGGTACGAGATCAGGAGGTAATTTCATTTTTGCCCATATGGAAAACCATGTGCCCAATACTATTTATTGAACAGGCCAGTCTCTACCTGCTGACTTATCATATGCCAAGATAGCACATAGACTTGGGTCTGTTTCTGAGTTATTCATTCAGTTCCAGAAAGGAAAGACATTTAACTTCCCTGTACAATTAGTAATAGCATGTATTTCATATTGCTCTTGTGAGAATTAAGTGAGTTAATACTTGTCTAATACTTTGATCAGCACAGGGCACATAGTAAGAGCTAAAAACATTTCACTTATTATTTTCATGAATATTTGTAGATCTTTGCATAAATCCTGCATTATTTTAATGACTATAATTTTATAATTAATGTTGATATCTGTTGGACAAGTATCTTTTCCTGTCATGTTGTTTGTTGTTGTTTTACTGTGGCTTGTCAGAGACTCCACATGGCATTTTCATCTTCCAACAGATCCTTCTAGCATGATGGGATCTTCCATGTCCCTAGGGCTCAACTGGCAAGCAAGGTGTGATTTCAGGTGAACCCTCAGCCTTGGCCTGATCCTGCATGGAGGTGTGTGGTGTAAATAACAGCACAGATTTGTTCCAATTCAGGGAAGAAAGCTGGTCCTTCATATTTCTGTATCAGTCATTGGGCTGTTCCAGTTTGGGAGGAGATAAGTAAATTCCTGGGCACTTCCATCTTGCAACTGTCCTGATGAAACAATTTGAATAGCCTGATGGTGGTTCTTGAAGAAAGTTGCAGGAGAAATCCAGCAGGAGTGGAGCACACTAAAGTAGGAGGATGGCAAAAGGCTCTGAGAGGCTGGGCACAGAGCACCAACATGGCCCAGGTCCAAGCACAGTGCTTACAAAAGGTGTGAGTAGATGGGGCTCAAAGCCCCATTACAAGTCAGATGTCACAGCAAATCCCCCAACCAAAAGAATCCTTGATGCCAATAAAAACATGTACTAAATCCCAAAATACTATCCATCAAATTCTGTCCTTTTGTATGGGATGTGTACAGATACATGTAATATTTGTTAATCCCTCAGTTCTTATACTTTTCCTTTTTTGGCTTCTCATTCACAAAAGGAATTTTCTATGTTGTAAATTCATTCACTTTATGTCTTGGAGTTAGCTTTGTTTATTCCAATTTAACAGATGACATTTGATACTAGCATTATTGTTATCTAAAAACTTTAGGCCTCATGGTATATTAGATTTTCTAGGTTTAAACCCAGTATTTTGGAATGAAGGTGACAATATTGATGGCATTTTCACCAAAATAACTTTTGATTTAACTGGATGTTGTAAAGAACTCTCAGTATTTACAGTATATGGCTCTGGTTTTAGGATAGGTACCTGGGTGATATGATAGGAAAACTATTTGTAGTGATGACAACCGTAAGTGAAAGATTTGTTGCATTAGACCCAAGAGATCATGAAACCTAATTATTCCATTGCTTCCTCTGGCATAATCTCTGTGTCTGTTGTTTAAGATGCTAATTCTCCAAGGATGCTATTAGTACCTCACTTCTGCACCAGATGTCCCATGCTGGAAATAGTGCAGGTGTTACAAATGTCACTGTGTTTCCAAAGCACAAACCTCCATTAATCATTTATGTTTATGGTTACCAAGGACTAATGTCACTAAGTGGTATAGGATATTATTGGAATAATGTAATGGGATACTGAGAATTCTCTAAGAACAGTGTGTATTTTCATGCCTCTGTGCCTTAGTGTGTTCTGTCCCCTGGGCCCAGGACCCTCTTTATCTCTCTTTGCTATTGAATTTCTGCTTGTATTCAAGTCCCAGATCAAATGTCAGCTCTGTGAAGGCTTCCCTATTCTCCCCAATGAAAAGCACGCTCTCCTTTCCCTTTGCTTATGTAAGTATTTTAATACTTGTTAGACTCCATGTGTTTCTCTCTAGCTTAGTGCCTGCTTCTTATCTGTCTACCCTATTTATTACACCTTAAATTCTTGGAATGGATCCTTCTCATCTTCATTTCCCCAATACTCAAAACAATGCTTGTCACACAGTTGGCATTCAATGACTGTCTACACCATATGTTATTCTTTTTGAAAGGTCCCTTCATTCTACCAGTGCCTGTCATATGGGTGCCTTTTTGCAAATGTTTGTAAAATTGAATAGAATGCATTTATGTGTAAGACAAATATTTGATGATTATTTTAATTTTCTTAATGCTCTCCGAATCACACAAAGAATAGTAAATCAATGCTTATTGCCATTGCCATGGGCAGTCCATAATGGCATTTAGGAATACTTGGCTTCAATTTTCTTCAATAAAAGCCTATAAACTGAAGCCACTGTGCATGTACACAGGTATTGGACAAGTAGGTAAATGCACAGAAGAAGGTGAGAGACAGGTTTCTCACTGTTAGAATGGGAGGTTACAGGCAAGCCAGAAGAAAAGGCTAGAATGATCTGTGGTGATAGATTAGAGACATCAGTATGAACTCATATTTAGCTTAATATAAATACAGATGGAAATAGATATGTTTGCAGATATGTATGTATGCAGGGGTTGGTATGCACATATGTGTTTCCTTGCTCTGTCAGCTGAGAAGGCCTAGCAATAAAGCACCCCAGTAGCAATGAGCACACCCAGTGCCCAGGTCTTGGTTTCTAATACCATTCTCCAGTACAAGGAACAGGACTCCTTAGAGAAACAGCTGATTATAAAACTGAAACAAGAAATATACGAGATGAGCCTGGTGCATCTTGTAGTGCCAGAAAGTAAGGAAGTGCTCAAAACACACTCACAATGATGGGGATATGTCAAAGGTGCTAACTGAAAAGCCTCCCAATGGCCAAAGCTGAAACAATGTAAGTGACAAAATAAAGTGGTATCGGCTTATAACCCAAAGTATAAAATAAATGTCTGTGAGTCCAGCCTGATATAAAAAATAATAAATAAATAAGAACAGATAAACCTCCGCTGCAGAAGAATTCCAATAATTCATGTAGCTGCTCCCCCTCAAGGTGGTGGAGCATAGCTCCTCATTCCTTAAGCGTAGGCTGCACATAGCGCCTGCCATCCAAAGGGTGCAGTGTGGAAAGGTGAGGGAGGAGCAGCTTTACACTGGAAAACTTGACAAGCAGCACCTCAGTCAGGTGATCGACATCTACATCAACAGTGATAGGTCATCTTGATAGTGTGATGTGATGAGAATGGCACTTTACCTCTGTGCTCTTCTTCTCAAAACCCATAACTTCCCCAAACCCATAACTCTTGCTTGTATCAATTGGCCTATGGTAAAACTGGTTTTGTTATGCATCATTTCCCTTAAAGTCACAATTTCCAAGAACCGATCAGCAACATTAAGTGAGGACTTACTGAATAGGTACACAGACATATAACCATATATATTTACATTTATGTACGTCTATGTAGAGATAGTAATACTAGCAAAAGTAGATAATCAATTATATACATTTCTGGTCCATTGGTTTGGCCTTATTTTTAGAACCTGAGCCCTTTATTTATATTCTCCCTCTCTCCAACAGAAGTTCAACATTTTTATAGGCAAGTGGTGACACAATTTTAGGGCTGTTGGACTTTTGGATTTCTGTACAACACAGAGATAAAGATGTAAAAAAACACTAAAACACTGCATTTAGAAAAATGACCACCAAATGTAGCTCTGATTGCTTCTCTTAACATCTTGGTGCAATTGACAGCGTGTTCATTCACGTATTTTACAGGGATTCTGGACACTTCAGTTTTCACAACTCCTGGCCTTGAACAGCTCACTGCCCATGTGCCAAGGGATACAGACACAGAAACAAGAGAGTCAATGAACTATAATAAACCACATGTGACATCAAGGAAGGCTTCACCAAACAGGTGTCATTCAGCTGGCCTTGATGGATGAATAGGCATTCACAACCATGCTGGATCTTGAGAAAAGAGGAACACTTAGACAAACGATCCCTTCATTCCAGGAGACAAGGACAGAGCGAAGCCTAGGAATAGAATTATCCTAAGGAAAATCGAGGTGAAGTGGCAAAGTTGGTAAGGTTTGCCTTTGATGCTACGCACTCTTAGGTTAGGTGATGAGAGTTTTGGGTCTGTTGTAAGGCAACCTGAGTTCATATCCTACCTCTACCATTTACGACTTAGTGAGCTACTTAAGCACTCTCTGCCTCCAATTCTTTATCTGTAATAATAATGATGATGTAATCATAAATAATAACGTAATAACAATAGCATCTACTTCAGCTGGTGAGGCTAATATATGGCTGACACGAAGTGTAGCATCCAGCACATGAGCGTTCAATGCACATCGTTATTGATGTCAGTGCTGGTTTTTATCACAATGCAAGCCAATCCTATTGAGGTTGCTTGGTGTCTCTTGAATGTTATGCCTGCATTTTGGGAGCCTGCCATCGGAAAATTGGTGGGACCTGCTTTTGGCTGCAGAGAACCTACCATTTGGGCTTTTCCCAAGCGTTGACAATGAATCATCTCATCTTTTTCATAAAAATTTTTCTTTTCATTAAAATACCTTTGAAATTGGTAATTTATAAGTTTTATTTAACTTTTCAGGAAAAAATACTGTCTGGAATACTTTTAAGAGAAGTACAAACATCTATGTACAAATGAAGTACTTTTTTTCAAATTTTAAGTAATTCACTTCTGCTTCATGGGTAAGAGGGGACAGAGATGTACCAGAGGTGTCCCCCCCAGGTCTCCCCTGTCTCAAGGGAGGAGGGGGCGACACCTTCTCCCTTGAGAATCCTGAAGATCACAGCATCCCGAGAGCCTCCTTCCCTGAAAGTTGCCATCCTTTCTCTCGTACATACCCTCTCTATCTCCTCTTAACCATATTACAAATCCTACGTCTACATCACCAGCAAGGCTCCCCCTTTAGCTTCTAAGTGCTCACTTCTTCTTTTATTCTGGAATTATCTGCTCAGCATCTCATTACTTGGGACTGGATCTCTTCACCTTCTAACAAAAACAAATCCTGTACCAAAGAAGACCCTGTTCCCACCCTCATTGCAAAGAGGTAAGGCATGATGTATAACATTTTAACTAGAAATATAGCCCACCTTTCTACCTTATTACAGAAAAATAATTTAATCGTGGGAGTTTCCAGGTAAGTAGGAAGGAAGGGTAGCTTGTCAGCAATCTAAAAGGAGAGGTAACTGGTCACCCTCAAATTTTTCCATGAACAAAATAGACCCAGGCCCAGGGCCATCCATACAGAAGTTTTAGGACTTGGAATAACTCACAAGATGGCCCTCGCAACATTGCTATACTGGAGGCATTTTATTAAATTTAGTACCAAGAGTAGCCTAGAAGGAGAAAAAAGCTAACAGAGGTTAAAATATATCATTATGAATCAGGGAGAGGGCAATCTCTCCAGCTTCAGCTGATACTGGCAGAAAGCTGACATTAATTCTCCATGAACATGCACATCTGGTTTTTACTACACCAACCAGCGGCAACCACCGGCTGCTCCTGCTCCAAGCTGGGCCAGCCGTGGCAGCCACTTCACAGAGAGCTGAGGGTGAAGGGCGATCGTCCCAGTTTGCCACAATCTGAGATGGCCTCTGTGCTTAGAGAAATGGCATTTTGGCCCAACTATATATTATACTTTTAACCTCTCCCAAGTCTGTGGAGAACATAATGGCTTCAAGAGACCCAAGAAGGAAAGGAAATTGGGTAGAAAAAAGAGGATGGGGGTGGAAAAGGGAGAGAAAGGAGACAAAGAAAGAGAAAAAGCATAGTCTTCAGGCAGCCAGATCCTCAAAGTCAACTCCTTCATCTTTCCATCAGCGGTATCTCCACCATGGAACTTAATTGCTTACGTTAAAAATGTAGTGTTATATGGTAAAATTTCTCTCTGATAGGGATATCCTACAAGATGGTGGTTGCCTCTGAGGAGAGGGGGAGGAGGAGTGGGAACAGGGATGTGGGTGAAGTGACTTAAGCTCTATCTGTGACACTTTATTCCTTTTTGAAAAAGAGATCTGAAGTAAATATGTTAAAATATTGACATTTGATATATCTATATTGGGTAGACAGGTGTCTTATGTTTTCTGTATTTTTCCATATGTTAAATAGTTATGTATTTAAAGACATTAAAAAACAATTCAAATCATTTATAAGTTATATAAAGCAAAATCAGTTTTCTCTCCTTCTCTGGGAACATTATCTTTCCATGTTTTTCTTTTGCTTGTATAAGAATATGTGTACATATATTTTAAATTGTATCATATTATGTATATTATTCTGTAACTTGATTTTTGACTTGTAGACAATTTCTCCCCAGTCAATACACAGATCTACTTCATTCTGTGTATTTTTCCACAAGATAGATGTATCGTAATTTTATACACTGATTCTTCTATTGATGCACATTTAGATTTCCAGAAGCATCGCTTTTTTTTTTTTTTTTGTTTGTTTTGTTTGTTTAGGGAGAAAGTGCTACTAAAGCAATGGAATAAATAAACTTATGTATTTCTCTCTATGTGCTGCATATTTATTTCTGCCAGATAAATTCCCAGAAGTGAGGTTTCTGGGTCAAAGAGTATGTACATTTTACATTTTAATAACCATTATCAAATTGCAAAAACAGTTATAATATTTTATGTTCCACCAATTGTGCATGAGAATGTCAGTTCCATACATCCTGGCCAACAGTAGAAGTTATCAATCTTTCCCATCTCTGGCATTCTAAATTATTGGTTTTTTGTTTTGTTTTTGCTTTTCCCTAACGACTTGTAAATTTGAGTATCTTTCCTATGTTTACTGGACATTTGTGTTTCCTCTTCTAAGAACTGCAGCCTATTAGTTTTTTTTTTGCTCTTATTACCAGTAATTTGATATCTGCTGTATAACTCACTCATTTGTTCTGTAAACATTTACGGAACAGATGGTGTGTGCCTGGGACTAAGTTAGATGTTGAGCAGTCAGTGGCAATTAAGATATAGATTGTACCTTCAAGGAGCTTACAATCCAGTAGAGGGAGATGTGCAAACGTGAGTAATAAAGTGTGAAAGGCACTATGAGAAACGTCTGTCTAAACAGAGCACGATGAGCTGCTTTTGGAGACCCAGGAAGGCCTGCAAAATCTTAATACAGCACATGATGCTTTCACTGTTGGCTCCTGCTAATGAGTAGGTATTTGCCAGTGTCCTCCACAGCTGGGGATCTGTGCAAGAGAAACAGGCAATGCAAGGAGAAAAAACGTGTGTATAAAACCATGCAGATGTAGAAAGTGTAGATTAGTGCTCAGGAATCAGAACACCGAGATAGGAAATCAGGAGAACCGGGAGGAGCTGTTGTTGGTTCTGAAAGAGAATGAGGATGAAGAATTTGAAGAGCCTATGGAATATCCCGCTGGAGACGTTCCACAGGCAGCTGGCTACATGTGTCTGGAGTGCAGTGGAATGGTCGGAGTTAGAAGGTATAGGGGGCAATGCGTCATTAGATAAAGCAATGTTGAAGCTACACCAGCTCTCTGGGCTTTCCAGCATGTGGGGTGGTTTGTCAGCAAACAAAATGGTCCCCAACTGCTATTTTTTAAAGCTCTTGTGCTTGCTTTATTGTTTTTTAAAAAATGTATCTTCCCTTGCTTTTAGTCATCACTTCCTGATGTTGTCAAGTACCTCCTATTATACTCTCTTTCTCTCCTAGTTTTTTAAAAATTCTGTATATAGAGATCAGCAAACCAAAACTTTTTAGGATTGTGTATATATATGAATATCAATAGCTATATTGTAGTGTATATACTAAGCGTATACTAATAGCACATCTTACAGGAGGAAGATGAGAATCTCTCTTGGTAAAGCACTGAAACATGAACTTCCTGTCTTTTACAAAGTTTGTGGTTTATATCCTGATTCTGGTGTGTTTTTTAGGGTAGGTTAAGGAGTCAAATCCTTCAGTTCTGGATCATGGAGGCTATATATACACTCAGACATAATATCAGCATTTTTAATTGCCTTCACTGTACAAATAAGCTACTTATGAAATGGATTTTTAAAGAAAATCTTTTTAACTCAGAGACTTACATTTTCATTTTACAGATGCTTTAAGATGAATCATTAGTAGCCCTTCTTTGATCACTTTAGCTTGAAGGCTTTCTTCATCAAGTATTTAGGTCATTAAATATGAAATGTCCAAATTATAATCAAAAGTGTAGTTTATTTTATCTCAAACAAGAAGCAGTATAATTAATCAAAGTATGCGCCTAAACTATCGACACAGTTTTGCCATCTTAAGGGTAGCCTGTTTATGCAAGCAGTGAAGAAGCCTGGAGAGCGAGTGGTGATGAAATTGAGAAAGGTGTTTTCCACAGCTTGTTGGGAATTCAATATTTTTCCTTGCAAGAAGTGGTCCAAAGCCTGAAAAAAGTGGTAGTCAGTTGGTGCACAGTCTGGTAAATATGGAGGATGACAAAGAGTTTGCAAGTCCAACTTCTGTAGTTTGTGTAGCTTTGTTTGAACAGCGTTGTTTGTGTGGCATGTGGTCCAGCATTGTCTTGCAAGAGGATTGGCCTATCTCTATTGACCAATCTCAGATGCTTAATCACAAGCATCCTCATCATTTCATCCAATTGACTGAGGTAGACATCCGCTGTAATCGATTGACCAGGTTTCATGAAGCTATGATAAATAATACTGGCTCTGGACCACCAAACAGACACCATTAGCTTTTCTTCGTGGATTTTAGGTTTCGGGCTGTGTTTTGGCACTTCATCTTTATCCAACCATTGTGCCGAATGCTTGTGATTGTCAAAAAGAATCCATTTTTCATCACGTATAACAATACGGTGTAGAAATGGTTCACCTTTATGTCGTGACAGCAAAGAAAGGCAAGCTTTTAATTCATGCAGAACCCATCTATCCAGCTTCTTTATTTTGTTGATTTGTTTCAAATGGTCCAATATTGTTGGAATAGTAACGTCAAACCTTGCTGCTAATTCACACGTAGGTTGAGATGGATTCACTTCCCGTACAGCTTTCAGATCATTATCCACATTGGTGTCAGGTCACCCACATGACTCATTTTCAAGATTAAAATCACCAGAACAGAACTTCTCCAACCATCAAAGTACTGTGCGTTCATTAGCCACATCCTTCCCAAACACTTTGTTGATATTTCCAGCTGTCTGCACCGCATTGGTTCCATGACGGAACTCATTAGAAAATAACACAAATTTTTTTGACTTATCCATAGTACACAAAATTGCTCCAAAAAAAATTCAAAAGATAATCACAAGCCAAACCATGCATTTGAAAGAATGAGAATGTACCTTCACAAGAAAATAAAACAAGGAGTATCAAAGTGAAATGTCAGAGATATCAACTGCCAAACTTAGTACTGAAGTGAATCAGATATTTCATGCTTAATAACCTATAATTTAATAGTTTATGATCTCAGAATAACAGTGAAATTCACATGATGTCCTCATCACTGACTCCTCAGCAAGCTGAATAATATTTTATCATCAAATCATTACCCTGAATTATTCTGATTTATGAATTCTAATCTGATCTCATATTCTCTTTTATTTGGCATTGTATTTTATTTTACATTATCAAAACAACAGGCACACCGAAAGCCCTGACTTCAGCATTATACAGTGTATACACATAACAAAAACATTTGTACTCCCTTAGTATTTTGGAAAAAACCCCAACATATGCATGTGGTTGAAAAATCAAACAGAAGGGCTTGTAATGGGAAGAAGGGTCAGCTGCTTCATCTTTCCAAGGCACTAGCTTGCTCTTTAGAGGCAACCCTTTAAAAACGTCTGTTTCTAGTCCTTTGGAGTGCTTCCACAATCTCTTAATTTGCTCATTAATGCTCACTGAATATTGGTGTTTGTGGTTTTACAAGTTTTCACAGTGTCTATTGACTTCGTACTATGATAGGTGAGAGTTGATCTCATCTATACCTCTTCACTCCACCTCCCCTTTTTCCTTACCTCTCTGTGTTATTTTATTAGTACTCATACTTCTGTCAGATGCCTCTGCAATTTTAAACAATTCAGTTAAACCTCAATTCCTAGCCCAACACCCGTAGCCAGTATCTCCTTCCCTCCTTTCTAAGTGATCAGGACATGGATGCGCTAGCTAGCTTCCTCTCCATTCCTTCAACTCCAATCCCATCTCCTAATTCTTTATCTTTTATATTATTAGGGTAGATAATCCTTGAATTCATTTTTGTATCAGTTAAGTCCTTGATTTATCTATGGGTTACTTTTTAAAATTGAAAGTTTAATGACTAACACAAAGTTTATAGTATTATGAATATGGAAACTTTGTTTCCTGAAGAGCCAACTTATGTGATAGGATTACGTTTCTTTTACATTTCTTCTTCGATGTCACAATTGCTGTATCATTCAAAGGGAACATTCCTACAGTTAGGTTAGAATGGATTCTCCTTTTCTCTGTTCCACCATATGTCTTTATTATCTTCTCAAGTTTATCGAAACTCTTGTTCTATTTAATCGGTTGAATCCCCTTGTCTTCCTAAGACCTGCATTGGAAAACCCCCGACCCTTTGTTCAATCTGGACTGGTTACTCTTTAGGCCTCAGTAAAACTATCATTTGGGGATTGTATACCACTGTTATTTTGGTTTGATACTTCATCTCCTGAAGACTTATCTTGTCGTCTTTCTTGGTTTGGTTGAAACATCTCCTTAAGTAATAGTTTAAGAAATGATGAGCATCATAAAGACAGGTATATAGACCAACAGAATAGAATAAAAAAACAGAAATAAACCTTCACATATATGGTCAAATGATTTCTGACAAGGTTTTCATGACCATTCAGTGGGAGAAAGAATAACCTTTTCAACAAATGGTGCTAGGAAAACCAGACATCTACATGCTAAAGAATGAAGTTGGCTCCTTAAATTACACCATATACAAAAATTAACTCAACATATCAATATCAAAACCTTAAACATAAGAGATAAAACTATAAAATTCTTAGAAGAAAACATAGGGGAAATCTTCATGGCATTGGATTTGCAATGATTTCATGGATAAGACACCAAAAACATTAAAATAAAAAAACTTAGCGTCAAAGTGCAATATCAAGAGATTGAAAAGGCAACCCATAGAATGGGGTAAAATATTTGCAAATCATATATGTGATAAGGAATTAATATCCAGAAAATATAAAGAACCCCTACAATTTAAGACCAGAAAAACCAAAAACCAAATTTTTAAAATGGCCAAAGGATTCAATCGACATTTCTCCAAAGAAGAAAATGGCCAACAAGCATATGAAAAGAGGCTCAACATTAAGGAAATGCAAATCAAAACTACAATGTGATACCACTTCATACCCACTGGGATAGCTA
>NW_012154173.1:10559248-10585441 GCF_000956105.1 Propithecus coquereli | reverse complement strand
ATTTCTTTAATTTTCACTCAGATTTTATGGATAGTTTACTCAAGTATAGAATTCTAGGCTAAAAATTGTTTTTACTCAGAAATCTGAAGAATTTGCCTGTACGAAATCTGAAGAAAGCCTGATTTCTTATTTTACGTCTCTTGAAAGCTCCTAGAAATGTAGCACATTTTCTTAAAGTGAGACCTACCTACTGAAGTCTCGAGACATTTGAGGTGGCCTTTTCCCTTATATTTTCAACAAAGGATAAACCTTCAAATTTCACTTATGGTTACTTGATCTGTTAAGAAATCTAACAAATTAATCCACATATCTATAGCCAACTGATTTTCGACAAAGGTGCCAAGAGCAGTCATCAGGGAAAAGACAGTCTCTTTAATAAGTGATGGTGGAAAAACTGGATATCCACAGGCAGAAGAATGAAACTGATCAGATCTACCTGGACACAAGAATTTGGGAACCAGGTTTTTGCATTTATTTTGCATGCTGCTGTATGTTTCTGAAACAATATATGTCTGTGTGAGTTTGTATAATGTCATGTAAAGCAAAATGTGAAACTTCCTCTTTCTTCTGAAGGGAAATAATGCCACAAAAAGGTAGAAGTCAAATATTTATTTATGCAACAAAAATCTGGTTAATGCAACTGAAGCACCTATCCTGTGAAAAAATAAAAAGAAAAAAAATCTGGTTAAAAAAATGGCCCACATTTTTTGCCTTAGTAATCAATGTGAATTACATTGTAATCAATACGACTACAAACTATCTGACCAGCCAAGAAGAAAATAAATATTTGATCATGTGATAAACCATTTGAATGTCCACATAAGAACCCAGGCCATATAAAAATAGCCAATTCAAGATAACATAGGAAGCCACTGATAAAGCCACAAATAGAAATTAGATTTCACAGTCTATGCTGATATTTTGATACTTTTCTGTGATAAAAGCATCTTCCAAACTAAACTTGTCTTTATTTGAACTATATGAATACTTAAAACTATTTTACTTGATACTATCTAAATGATGCCAGGAGAATAATTTTATGCCATTGAAAAGATCGATTCCCACCTCACACTCTATACAAAAATCAATTCAAAATGGATCAAAAACCTAAACATTAGACCCAACACAATAAAACTACTTGAAAAAATACAGGGGAAATGCTTCAGACATTGGTCAGAAAAAAGATTTCATTAATAAGACCTCAAAAGCACAGGCAACAAAAGCAAAAATAAACAAACGGGATTATAAGAAACTAAAAAGCTTCTGTACAGCAAAGGAGACTATCAACAGAGTGAAAAGATAACCCACGGAATGGGAGAAAATATTCTCAAACTAACTCATTCAACAGAGGATTAGTATCCAGAACATACAGGGAACTCAAACATCTCAACAGCAAAAAAAAAAAAAAATCAGGAAATGATCTGAGTAGACATTTCTCAAAAGAAGACATACAAATGGCCAGAAAATATATGACAAAATGCACTAATCATCAGAGAAATGCAAATCAAAACCACAATTAAGTATCTCTTCCTAGGTGGGATGGCTACTATCAAAAAGACAAAAAATAACAAATGCTGATAAGGATGTGAAGAAAAGGGAACTCTTACATACTGTTGGTGGTAATGTAAACTAGTACAGCCATTATGGAGAATAATATGGAGGTTCTTCAAAAAACACAAACATAACTATCATATATGATCCAGCAATCCCACTACTGAGAATTTATCCAAAGGAAAGGAAATCATTATATAAAAGGGACATCTGCACCCCATGTTTACTGCATCACTATTCAAATAGCCAAGATATGGAATCAACCTAAGTGTCCAATAACAGATGAATTGATGAAGAAAATGTGGACTACTATTCAACCATGAAAAAGAATGAAATATTGTCATTCATGGCAACATGGATCGACCTAGGGGACATTATGTGAAGTGAAATAAGCCAGGAAGAGAAAGTTAAACACCACACGTTCTCACTCCTATGTGGGAGCTAAACAAAGTCAATCTCATAGAAATAAAAAGTAGAACAGAGGATACTAGAGGATGGGAAGGGTAGGAGAAAGGGAGGGATAGAAAAATATTTGTTAATGAATATAAAATTACAGGTAGATAGGAGGAATAAGTTCTAGCATTCTTAACCACTGTAGGATTATTATTACTAATAATAACATATACAGTTTCTAATAGTTAAAAGGAGGATATTGAACATTCCTAACACAAAGAAATGATAAATGTTTGAGATGATGATTATGCTAATTACTCTGATGTGATCACTATACATTATATGCAGTGACACATCACTATGTACCCCCATGAATATGTACAATTATTATTTGCCAATTAAAAAAACTAAAAATAAATCACAAAATTACTGATAAATAAAATTTAAAAACAAAAAAAATCTAAAAATCAGTTCTGGTATTTGAAAATAACTCATCTTCATACATTTCAGATCTCTGCAACTAATTGGCTATGCATATTCAATTAAGACAGGGTCTTCCATACCTTTTCCAAGAAGGAGTTTGAATTTTATGTAGGTAATTTTTCTTGTTATACTATGCTGTGACTTAGAAATAATGAAGTCCTATCCCCTTTTCAAGCACTATAGATCCTAATATAAAAAATAGCATAGAAAACCATGAAACTAATCATTAACTATAAAGACAAAAGCACTGTTGGGACTGATTTTTATCAAAGGAGACTGTTCAGTATCTTTTGATCCTAGAATTTTAATTAAAATGGTGTATTTCAATTTTTCATTTCCTTTCCATAAATGAGAAGACTGCCAGCCTGAAGGCTTAAATACAAACCTGAAATAATTAGGATATATAATAAGAGCTAGACTTTTGAGTAAACTTTTTTCATGCCCTTATGTTCTGAGTTTATTTTCTGTAACTAGTGATACTAACATAGTTGAGTTGCCCTCTAAATATTCTATGTACGTAATGGACATTACAACCCAGACATCCATAAGCTTATACAATATTGTTTTTCTGTTATTTATTGTTACTAGACAAACATAATCTGCTTTTCTACAACCAGAAAGTCAATGATGAATGCATCCTAAATCATATCAAGAAACATAAATAATATTAATGATTATTACTTGTTCCTTAACTCAGTTTACAATTTGTGGGCAATTTCAGATGGCTGGCTTCTGAATTTGGGTTGAATTATCTGTACTCTTTAAGCCATAAAAGATTTGGGGCCTAAGTACCTTTGTATCCAACATCACAGCAGCACATTCAGCTAGGGTGCTGCTGTCAACTGTTCTCATACCTAAATATAGATTCTCAAGGCACTGTTTTCACATGGAGGCTTCAGCGCCACCAGTCCCTTGTTGGTCTTTAGGGTTCAAAGCAAACCGTATGCTTTTGTTTTGCAACATTCTATTGAATTTTCTGCCTACTGGATTTAGTTTAACTTGACATAATGCTATTACTGATTTCCAGTAGTCAATGTTGTCTTATACATTTAGTAAACAGTCAAATTACGTTATTTCATTTTATGGAATTTCAACCTGCTTTTGAAATCTGGCAGCACTGAGACCAGAAAAAGAAGAAAAGGACAAAATAACAGTTGAATGAGCTCATCTTACAGGGATCACTATTTTTGGTACTGTTATTTTCTTTGTAGCTGTGGCCCTCCTTTGAAATGGGCGTCAACTCCATCACTATTTTATTGTTAAACTCCAATTCCATCATAAATATAGACCTGCGTCTTAATTTTCTTTTGTGAAGAGATACAAACCATGTGGTATGTCTCACCAAATTTAACTCTAATAATACTATAATCTATGAAACAGGACATATATGCCATTGTTAATATTTTACATTCATGTGGTACTTTGCATCTCACAAATAATATTTTACATATTTAATCTCATTTAATCCTTAAATAAATTCCATGAGAAGGGAATTATTAGTCTTATTTTACAGATGAAAAAACAGACGCTCAGAGAGGTTAAGGGACTTGCTTAGGGTCACACAGCTATTCATTATCAAGGCTAGGACATTAGCCCAGCCTTTGGAAGCCAACTCCAAGTTTTTGGAAATATCTAGCCCTTAATCTGGTTTTTTCCAATACTATAATGGAGGCAAATTAAAAAGAGAGAACAGTCCATATAACTCTTGATTCAAATGTTTCAGCATGTCTTATTTCAGATTAAGTGAGAAAAATAGTCTATAGCTCGACAATCAAGGATTTTCAGTCTTGCATCAGCCTACATTGTCAATCCTATTACTCTCTAATGTCTAGGTGCACTTTTGCTCTAGTGAGATTGAGCAACTTTTTTTACTAAGAAATATTTAAATTATTAATACAAAAAAATGTGTTATCAATTGATGTTGACCAAGTCCCCACTTTGAATGAGCTACTTAGAGGGAACAAAGAGAAAGAAGATTTCATACTTATGGAGTGCCTCACGTGGTTGGGATCTTTTACATATGTTATTTTTTAAATTGATATATAATAATACTTATTATGGGGTACATGTGATATTTTGATACATATATACAATGTGTAATGACCAAATCAGGGTATTTAGAATATCCATCACCTCAAGCATTTATCATTTCTTTGTGTTGGGTACATTTCAAATCTTCTCTTCCAGCTATTTTGAAATGTACAATAAATTAATTATAGTCACCTTACTGTGAACTTACTGAACACTAGATCCTGTTCCTTCTGTACAACTTTATGTTTTCACCCATTTATCAACCTTCCTTCATGCCCTATCCTACCGTTCCCAGCCTCTGGTAACTATCATTCTACTCTCTACCTCCATGAGAACACCGTTTTTAGCTCCTGCATGTAAGTGAGAACATGCCATATTTGTCTTTCTGTGCCTGGTTTCTTTCACTTAACAAAGTGAATTCCAGTTCCATTAATGTTTTTACAAATGGCAGGATTTTATTCTTTTCTATGGCTGAATCATATTCCATGTGTATATATACCTCATTTTTTTTACATATATTATTTCAATTAACATTTAAAATAATCTTTCAAGATGGGTATATCTTCTTCCCTTTTACAAACCCAGGAATCTAAGACTTAGAGAAACTAAATAACTTGCCCATTCTCACAATGTTTTGAGTTTGCTTTAAACTTTATAAATGATAGTGATTTCAAATCCAGCGATTTTCAATTTTTCCTCAACAAATTTAAGATGCTGATCACCTAATTAGAGAAACAGATGACCTTTGAAACTCTCAATGAAAAGTAATTATGAGATAGTGTTTAATACATATATTGTAAATCCAATATAATATGATGGAAGAGGATATGTTTATTCTAAATGTTACCATTTGCTAGAATAAATGAGTAGCAGATAATGTGTTATAGTTAGGAGAGAACGAAACTCTTTGTCTAAAGTAGTCAAGAAAGGCTCAGGGAGTAAATGGGATTTAAGTAGGACTTTTCAGAATTCTGATTGGTGAAGAAGGAAAGAGGGAGTATTTCAAGATAAGAACACGGTGTGATTGAAAACGTGAAACTGGGAAAGCCCACGTCTCTTTGAGGGACAGTGATTGTAGGAATATGTGTGGGGAATGAGGGTGGAAACATGGGATAAAGTCAAATCATTGAAACCTTTGAACCTTAGGCTAACAGGTTGGGGATTTATCTTACAGGCAACAGGGAATCTTTCTTAAACCCAGCTGTGATGTTTTTAAATATCTAGTAGTGGTTTGGAAAGGTGAGATGGGAAGAGAATTCCTATTGGAGCTAACTATGGGTATAAGGCAAAGAACGAAGCATGTGTGGAAGGCCAGCTTATAAGACATCATGGAAGGAAAGTCAAGACTTGGCAAATAACTGAATGTGGCAGGAGCAGTGGTGACTTAAGGTGCTGCCGGAGCACTGGTGCTGGACAACGGAAGGAGGGTGGTGTCATGAGTAGGCATGGGGATGTGGAGGGGAGCTATTTTGGGTGAATTAATTTGAGGCGATGGCATAATATCCAAGTGGAAGGATCCAACAGACAGCTGGAAATACGACACTAACTGCAACTATCAAGGGTTAGAAAATATAGCTTTGAAAGTTGCCTGCATATAAATGCAGTGAGGGTCCCCAAGAGAGAAAAAAGCATCAGGGAGGAGCACGTGGTCAGCACTTACCTGGCTTTCCTGATTTTATCATGTGCATGCAGCTTTCCAAGGGGTGGCCCAAGTTGTGCTAGAATTGAGTATGTATTTCTTAGCTACCAAAACTGTAACTTCAGTTGTGATAGATATAAAATTGTTCATAAAGTGTGATCATGTGAAGGAAATATGGAAGGCATGCCAAATAGAAAAGTTGAAAACTTTGCTAAATCTACAAATTTCTTTGAGGAAAAAAATGTAGTATTTTGTGCAGAAATCATTTATTCTGAGATAGCCAAATAAATTTTCACTTCAACATAAGACTTAGAATTTCAATTCTCTAAATCATAAGTAATCACAGGATATAGCAATAGGTAGTCCAAGTATTTAATAATGTTTATGTTTATTACCTGATATAACTATATATTTTCAATATAAAAGAGGCCCCAAGATATATAATGTGCCTTATTATTTAAATGATCAAAAAAATCATCACATTTCTTGAGTGCTCATTACATTGACAAGTATTACCACGAAGAAAGGTTCTAATAAACAATGGCTTTTTTAAAAAAATTTTATTGAGAGTATGAGAAAATTAGCTCTTTACCGTGAGCAGTTATCTTCTTTAAGTCTAAGGATCTTTTTTGTTTTGTTTTGTTTTGTTTTGCTTTGTTTTGTTTTAAGAAGGGCTTACTATACTTGATTCTTCAAGAATAATACTTTGTAGTAACTTTTCGTGTACTGTAAAATGGATGTGTTAAAAATCGCTTTAGTTATCTTTAATCTTACTGTCTTGTCATATGTATTTTAGCTACTGAATGCAATCTCAATGTTATCTTCATACTTACATCATCATTCTTTGGACACAATATTGCTATAGCTCTGTTTCTTCATCATTCGTTCTAGTAGTACAATTTTAATGTGCCTCTTCCTATTTTCCTCTTGAATTGTTTGTGTTACTCTTTTTCAACTCCTTCTAATTCTTCTGGTAATAAAGTACAGAGCACCCACTGTAATTTTCCAGGTCAAATCTTAACAGAGTCATTTAAATGGCAACAGCTACATTTTTCAAATGAGGATGCCAGGAGTATTTTACAGCTCTGCAAGCCAAACAATAATATTGTCTGTGGGCACTCAAATCTCATGCTTCAGGGAATAAACTGGAGCATTTGTAAAGAGACAGAAAAGTGTTTCTTCCTTCCTCAGCATTTGCTATTAAACTAATTCAATATATCCACTCTGCTTTTTCATTAACTGTGGTTTTTTTTATTTTTGCATTAGTTTCCAGTTCTATAACTATTGGTAATTGCCATAAGCGATATAGAGAATTACATAAGCCAATAACCTGGCACTGCATTGGAAGTCTCATGCCTGGGAACTCTCTTGAGCTTGTAGTTATTAATAGGTGGATTTCATTTTATGTATTATATAGAAACACATTTTTCTCCAAACAATTATTTCATGATATCCTATATGGTGCCCTTCAAATTTTCAAATGACTTCTGTGCAAAATGCTGAGCTTTAAAGAATTTTCACAGGAATACAATTATTAGAAATATTTTAAATTAATGCAACTTATACTAGAGAATATCATGAGGATTACACTAGATTTATTTTGTGTAAACTGTTATCAAGTGCAAGTGTCCACTGTCCAGGTGACAGGCACACTGAAAGTCCAGACTTAGCATTATGCAGTGTATTCATGTAACAAAAACATTTGTACCCCCTTAATATTTTGAAATTAAAAAAATTCAGTTGTCCTGCCTATTGCATTCAGTAATTTTAAAACAATATAAGTGATTGCAACTCTCCTCTTTGTGTGTGCTATAGCTAGCTAAACCCACCTGGTACCAGCTATGTACACCCCCAGCTATTATCAAGATCTAGTTTTAGAGATTAAAATAAGTGCAGAAAGAGAGAACAAGAGAAATCCTCTAATACTAGTGAGATTTCATCCCCCTACTCCAACTAGCATTAACCACAGCAGGGATGTGTTTTTGACTTTTGTTGCTGTTCTCAGGAGAGCTTAGTTTTCTATTGCATTCACTTTCTTATCACATTAATAATATGATAAAAAGAGTCATGGCTAACTTAAAGCTCATTAAGATTTACTTCTTTAATGAAACTTAAGTCTCTGTCAACACAGTGCCATGTGCACTGATCAATTGCTGGGGCAGTTTGAGGACTTCTTTGACAGCAGGAGCAGAAAGTCAAATTAGATTACTTTTATGCTAATTAGGCTCATTTAACAGGCTGGATTTCCATGTTTGATTCTCCTCTTCCATATCTGATTATCTCTGTAAGCACCGTGATTAGCTAAATCAAATATGAAATATGGCAGATTCTAAAACCTATTAAGTCTTGTTTAGCTATGCATAGAGTAGAAGCGGTAGCACTGGGGATAAGGAATAGTCATTTCCAGGTCTTGTTTTTAAATGTTTTCACTTTTGTATTTTAAATTCCAGTCAAAATCACTTACTCTTGTGTTCTAAAATATATACCTGTGTTTTTTGAAACAAATCTTCATTTTTTTAATTGAAAAGAATAGATGATTAAACAAAACTAAACACCCGAAATGTACATTAGTCAATCAATATTTTACTTCAATGGCAATTTGTCTTTAGTAATTAAGCAACCTGAAGAGTGGTGCTGTTGGAAAAAAAAATCATTCTTTCATCTCTGTAGTAGACTATTTTAAGTAAAATGTGCTTTGTATTTGAGTTTGCATATCTTCTCACATGTTTGTCAATTTTCACTAGTTATTCACCTTTAATACTAAATGCTTTTCAATAATTACTGTGTTAAGTTCTTGCTAAAATTTTAGTGAATAGACATTGCTAGGATGCTAAAAAAAAACGCTGTGATTTTATATTTAGTACCATAATGTATTTTATTCAGAAAAAAAGATATTAAAACATAACTTTAATTGGTTCTGGGAAATGATAACTGTCAGACTACAGATCCTAGGAATGGTCAATATTTCTACTTGATACTGCAAAAAAGGTTTTGAAGGTGCAAGAGTGCCAACTACAAGGAAGACCAAAAAACATGGCAGCATTACTTTTGCATCATTCTTAGAATTAATGGTCCCTTTGGAAATATGTTTCTGTTCAAGCACTATTGATTTGTTGAGTCCTGTGTTCACTTGGAAATGTCTCAGAAAACACTGTGAATAACTAATTTGATCTTCCTTCTCATGGCTATGATCTTGGCTTTTGAAAGACAAGGTTCTTGCCTGGCCAGGAGGGAAAGTGGCTTTTTCACTTGTGACGGGAGGTACTTCCTCTGCTGTTGAGGATTCCAGCCCCTCCTGGTCCTAAGCACAGGAAGTGCTTTACATTTGCTTTTTCCAAGAGCCCCCCAGAAGCTTTCTGATCTACTGTGCTGGTGGTATATTCACAATCTTGAGGTGTTTAGTACTTCTGGCTGGATCGTGATCCACATAGCTAGCTTCCTTATGTAAGCCTGAAAGAAAGCCTTCGTCCTCGTTCACAGCAACACTCCTCATCCCCCAAGGCCCAGCCTTGTCAGCCCAAATCTACAGATGAAAGTCATGCAGACAGCCAGTGAACTGTGTGGGTAGATCCGCATCCATTTACCTGTTGGAAAAACAAAAGACGCCTGTCCTATCTCTATCACCCTTTATGACCAGCAACAAATTCTTTCCTTTAGGTAGATTGTGTTTGGCAACTCCCACATATATAGCCTAAAAATTAAAAATAATATGTTACACATTATTTTCCCACATGAACTTGAGACAATCTAGTGAAATAGGCAGAAAGATGTTATCAATGTGGGGCAAAGTAGAGGGAATATAGCCTAAAATTCTAAGGTCATACTGCCTTAGGTCAAATTCTAATTCTGCCATTTAAGTATGATCTTGGGCCAATAATTTAAATTCTCTCTAGTTCAGTTACCTCCTTCATTAACTGGAATAATAACAATATTATTTACCTTGAAGAGCTATTATAAGGCTTAAATTAGCTAATACCTGTAAAGAATTTAGCTCAGCGCCTGACATGTAGCAAGGCATTGGTAAAATTTACCTGTTATTACACAGCACAAATATGTAACAGAGCTGGAACTCAAATCTGACTAGGCATCCAATCCTTGTTCCACTCTGTCTTGGAATAATGCAGCTACATTTCGGATCCTCTGTGAAATATTTTTAAAATTTCCACTTCTCTGGTCCAGAAACTATTAATACTTACCCTAAATCTCATGGATTCTGGTGAACAAATTAGGCTGCTTAGATACTAATGATATGTGGAAGTAGGTCTAAGGGTTGATTCCAGCACAGTACTTCAGTTATAGTATTACATGGAAGAAAAACATGTTTAAGGATCTGGCATTTTTCAAAAGTTCATACTCAGAACAAGAACTGTTAAAAAAACAACAAATACAGTCAGTCTGGATCTTATCTCTTACTTTAAATCTTCAAAGGACAGCCAAGTCTCTCTCAACTAAATATGAAAGAATCAATGAGATAGTACTTATCTCCTCAAGGAAGAACACATGGACAGCCATTTATTTTTCAAGCCTTCACAGCAATGTGCTACTGTAGGATTTCAGTGGCTGCTAAGATTCTGTGAGTTGCTCAAAATTGCTCAAGCTTTCCTCCATTTTTATTTAGAAGAAAAGAAGGCACAGGAGGTCTAAGAATGTGGTAAATTCTTTTTACTCTCAGTTGGCTGCTTTCTTTTATGACAATAAGCACCATAGTATAATAGTATTTGCCCTTATCAAAAATAAATTTCTTAAAGTGTAGCAGTCCCAATCTGTGTATATATTTGGTTTATGATTAAGTATGTAGTGTCCTCATAGTTCTGATATTTGAGGAAGATTAATATCTACACATTTTCTGTTATAATCAGTTTATACCAAATAAAACAAAACCTGCCTCCCAACTCAGAGATAACTCTTTCACTTGTTAATATATATACTTCAAGAATATATATACATACATACTTACACACACCACATTTACATATATGTTTACATATTTTTCCCTTTATTTAGGCTCATGTCATTTTTAAATACTCTTCTTCTGGAACTGACTTTTGTTTTGGATTGGTTTTGTTCAATATGTCATACTTTTCTTTACACTTGACTTGAAAAAGAAATTTAAATAAATCTCTTTCTTTAGTCTCCCAACACTTGTAAATTATTACCCTTATGCTTTTAACATTTTAAAATATGTTCATAACTCCAGCCCTTACTACTTTATTGTAATCTATACAGATACTCTCTGCAAATCGGTAAAGTGTAGTCAGTAGTGATGTTATTCAGATTATACTAAATATTTTTCAGATATTTTATCCAACAAAAAAAATCAAGAACCTGTTATGTTTGATATTGTGTATAAATACATACATATTCCTATACACTAGCATTTTGATGTATGAGGAAACACATTCTTTACCTAAATTGTATCTACTGATATGCATAAAGGTATTTCAGGTTAAATTTATATTACAGTTATTTATTTTACCAAGTATTATGAGGGAAGCATTTTGACATACTAAACAGATATTTTTCCCCTTTACTGTAATATAATTTCATAACATCTTAAGGTAATTATGAGAAATTGAAATGCAAGCAAAAGGAACATTACCATAAATACCAATAAAGGTAAACAAATGATAATTTGAGAAGCAAGGTGAAAACATGTCTGACTTTTCAGCTAGATTGTTTTAATTTTTCCCTTGGTGAACCAGAAAAAACCCAGATTACCCAAATTTACTAAGAAGGTAGAGCCACACGATGATAATCAACTCAAGAGTCCTTGTAGCCATCCAGAATTCAAGCTGTGCATATGGAGAAGTCCGCTGTTCCAAACAACTTGTGTACTATGGGTGATTCTCTATAACTCATTTGGGCTATGAGCCATTTAGTAAACAAAATTAGATTTTTTCCCCCAAAGATTGTTTTTTCTTATCATCGCATGCTCACAGACATGACTCAGTCTTGATGGATACTTACTTTTAGCACTCTGCTTCCCAGAAATGGAGATCACAGCATTGTGTTTTATCCAAGAGATAATTTACTCTCTTGACTAGTGACCAGTTAGATAGTAGGCAAATAGATTCAGATTTCTAAAATCTAGTGGAAATTTAAGGAAGGTAAAATTTTTTTGTCAAATTATTAAATTCTTACCAAGGTGATCAATGATGTTGCCATAGGGTTAGTAAAGTTAGGAGATTTCCACCACCCCTATGAAAGGGCATGCCACTTAAATTTAGGCACACTCGAAATGAATCCTAAGAAGTCTTTCTAGACTTAAAATATTTTATAAATTCCATTCAATTAACAACTATTGAGTGCCTGGCAAAAGTTGCAAAGTAATTCTGTTGGATGAATAGGTATCTCTCACACGTGTGGTGTGGGGTTAGATATAAGGAATGAATATGGAATATGAAGGAATATGGAATTCGCCCTGGAGGAACGTATAATTTAAAATGTAAAGACATGTACATAGAAAGTACATATATGGTATAGGAAGCAGAAGGTGATATATGTCTTAAAAAAAGATTGCTGGGACATTGTGCTATAGGCACCAAAGGGGAGGAGTCAGGGAAGAGGCAGAATTTGAAGTGGTCCTTGAAGGGCTGCAATGATTTGGTCCTAAGATCTGGAGAGGAGCCTCTCAGGAGACACACTCATCCCTGCAATGGCATAGAGGTGCAGAAACGCTGTTTGATAGGACATGGGAAGCCAGGGAACGTTTGTGAATAGGGAAATGGTATGGTCAGTGTTGTGCACAGGGAAGAGCAAACTGCAGAAAGTACGTAAACTCTGCGGGAAGGTGGAAAGGCTGGAGGGGAGGGAATGGGCTTCTGCAGGTCCCTGGAAATGTGGAGCTGGAGCTTCGGAACAGTCCAGGGCTGGCGGTAAGGGTTTGGGAATCTGGGTGTTGTCTTCCTAGTGTTTATACTTGAGAAGTCCTGAGAAAAGCAAAGAGCCAGGGCAGGTTCTTGCTGGAGGGCGATGGTATCACAAGGGCCAACTTCCATACTGAACATCCCACCAATGTCTGACAGTTCAAACATGAAACCCCTCAGCACCAAGTAAGGTCTATGGGGAGGTGGGAAGTCAAGGTGTAGAGAACCCGAGAGGACAGTGCTTCCCAATGCACATCAGGGCTAAAACAAAGCAAAGATTAAATGGGATACATTTAAAACAGCGTATTTGGACCTTCTTCAACAGCCATCTTTCTTCTGAGCCTAAAGAAACTCGGAAGGGAGTCCCAGCATTTCAATATATTGTCATGGCCTGCATTCTTTTTGAAAGGGTGTTTTAAGCTACTTTATTTGTTTTCCTGAAAGCCCTGTAACTGTGCCTGCCGTCTCTACTTCATGCCTGTCAAGGAGCACTTGGGGCAGGAACCTGTAGGATCCAGTGGTGTTATTCAAGTTCACTGTCTTTACTGAGCCCTGAAAATGGGGAAAGGTCTGGGTGTCCACCCTGAGGCCTCGCCTCAAGGAGGAACTTGGCATAGTTTTCCAGCTGGTAAGTACATGGGTAAAGGAAAGAAAGCAGGGTATGAATAGCGCCACCGTGGGAAGCAAGAGTTAAGACTGCCACCGACCCGGCTTTATCCTAAAACCCAGGAAAGCGGGGTCACTCCGGGCTAGTGACGTCCCCCGAGCGAGCGGCGCCTGAAGAGCCTGGAGGAAAGTCAGATCCTATCTGCGCTCCTAGTTATCGCCGCAGCTCCTTCTCCGGGAAAATAATCCTGACCCCAACATTCAGGAGCCATCTGTCCTCTCCCCAGTTCCCCGGGGTCGAGCAGCTAGCCCCGGGTCAGGGTCATGCAGGGGGCGGGCGGGAGGAGAGCCCTGCAGCTGGAAGCAGAAGGGCCCGGGGAATCCCGCGAATTCGCCGGAGCGCGTGGTGGCGGGGCGTCCCAGGGCTTTCCCGGCCGCCGTGTGCGCGGCGGCCGCGGGGCTGCGGACCCTCAAGCCCAGTGTAGCCGGGTGGCAGCCGCGGAGCAAAGCAGGTGGGTGTGGGTGTGGAACCCGGCCCGGGGCCGCGGTGAGCGCCGGGCGCGCGGGAGCAGAGGGAGGCTCCCGCCGAGATGTGGGCGGTGCCCGCCCGCCCGCGCCCCGGCCGCGCCCTGGGTACCGGAGCGCTGTCCCCGGCCGAGCGCACAGCTCCGGAGCTGCGAGGCCGAGCCACGGCGTACCCGGTGGTGCCTGGCCAGCCGCACAGCCCTGCCACTCCGCCCCACCTCCCCGCCGCCCACCTCGAGGGCCGCAAGCGCCGAGGAGGAGGAGGAGGAGGAGGAGGAGGAGGAGGAAGAGGAGGAGGAGGAGGAAGAGGCGGCGGCCGCTCCTGCCCGCGGGTGCGCGGAGCGCGGGAGGAGGCGGAGCGGGAGGCTGGGGTGGCCGCGGCCGTGTGTGCGCGCCGGGCCGGCGAGCAGCGGGGCGGGGGACCGGCGCCCCAGAGCGCCCCGCCTCGCCTCCCGCGCGCAGCCTCTGCCCTGCTCCGCCACAGACACACACCCACCAAGCACCCACCGCCCTCCGCCCCCGCCGGCCGCCGCCGCGCCTCGGGCAGCCCCAGCGAGAGGCAACTCCCGGGCTGGCGCGGCTCGCTTTCCGGCTCCCTCCGCGCGGCGAGCTCAGCCCCGCTCGATTTTTCCTTTTCTATTCCAGCCCTCTCTCGTCTGCGCGGCTGTGGCGGTGGCGGCGGCAGGGGGATGGGGGCCCCGCCTGGGGAAGGGGGTGAAGATCGATGAAGATTATTGTTCTTTTTAAGGATGCCTTAGCTTGCTCCCGCCGCCTCTCCTTGGAGCCTTCCTACTAGAGACCGTGAACCAGAGTCAGGGATGTAAAGAGAGGGGGAAAAACACGCCGGGAGCTCCAGCCAGCGGGGGAGACCCTCCTCTCCGTGGAGGGGAGGGGGATTTCCAGCGACAGATCATTGGCGAAGGGGATCGTCGCAGGGAGAGGAGCCCCGGAGGGAGCGGGGAATCCCACAGCCCTTTGTGGTGCCCGAGCCCGTGCCGCCTGCTGAGCGGGGTCGGTGGGAGCTAGGTAAGTGGCGGGGGCATTGCTGCTCCCCGAAGGGGTCTTCCTTTAAGAATGGATCATCGTGGCAGCCTAGCCAGACTTGAGTTGCTAAAGGAATTGGAAACTGCCATATGGCGCCGAGTGGACTTACACACAAAGCTGACTTAGCCCTGAGAGGGTGTTTAATGTAAGGCTCCTTCCCGGTGGGGAAGGCACTCAAGTGTTAGCCCCTGAAAAGCTTCCCCAGCAGCCTGCCTGGGAAGGGATGGGGAATGTTATTTCTAGGAGAGGAGCTCTTGTTGCCTTCTGTTCATTTGTTGGTAAATGCCACACTCACACGCACACACTTGTGGGACTGGATTTAGGGAGTGTGATGTCTCTGATGTATGAACAGTCCTCAGAGCACAGAGCCATGCATGCATTTTATTCTTCAAGCGCTGCGCGGTTTCTGTTCTGTAGCATGATTCCTGAGAGGGAGAACGGGTCTCCAGGGAAAGAGCTTCATGGCTGTTTCCAACACACTCTGCTAGGGGACTTGGGAATACATTTGCCCTAAATGGCACCAAAATATTATCGACCATTTGCCTCATCATTTGCTCCCAGTGCTCAATGACCCTTTCAGAATAGTATCCTGCCATCCATTTTCTCGAGTTATGTGCATTTATGTGTATTCATTCATAAAAATTGTCAGTGTGCAATATGCATAAGCATGCCATTTTTGCAATATTATGACTGCACAACTGTTTCAACAATAAATAATAGATACAAGATTATACTGGAAAAATTTAGTATGCACAGATGTACACTGGGATGATTTCATGCATGTTCAACATTTCTTCTAATCAAGTTATTTTTTGCATTGATTGGTTTTTTGATTTTGCTGGGAACTTGATTTTCTTAAGTCCAAGACAAAGGAAAAGTAAACATTTTATTGTTATTTTTAAATGTGTAGTATTGTGTGGCACAGAGGTCTCTTGGTTTATTTACCAATAAACGTCAATCAAGATACTGCATTTCGTAGGACAAGTGAAAGATAGATTTCAGTCAAAGATCTAATCTTGTCAGTGCTCAATAGCTAAAGGGAAAGGTTTTGTGAAAGAGGGTAACATTTTTAAAGTTATATATGTACACATAAAAAGTTTTGCTTATCTATTTCACTCTTGAGGGGTGTATGTGTGTCAATAAATATAAAGTTGTCCACAGCTTGACTTGTAATACATGAATAAAACCTATAGACATCTAGACTAGAGAGGTCTTTGTTTTCAAATTAACCAAAACCTAAACAGTTGAGTAATTTGGTACATTATACATGTGTATGTGCATTTAATTGCTGCTCAAAGTGGTGTTTTTTAATGTAAGGCATGAAAAGTGCTTACTTGTGTTTGCATAGACTTTCTGAGAATTTTGAAGATCCAATGCATAGATAACTTTTTTCCCCACTGAATGAAAAGTACCCTCATCACCTAAAAGAGTTAATATGATTCCACAAAGTAAATGCCATAATGCCCTCTCTCTTGCCTTCGGGTTCAGACCAACTGTTTATCACAAACAGAATTCTGTTACTGCACACTTCTTCCTTTTCTGGACCTATTCAGACTTTTGGAGAAAGGAGTGAATCACCTGGCAGTTCTCTTTGCTTTCTTCCTCCTTTAAGCTTCACTTTTCCCTCTCCATGTTAGTGTTCCCAGATCTCCCTCATGCACAAACTCACACGCACTGCCTCCAGAAAATAACTCAACTGCCTGCCACTTGGAGAGTTCTCATCCTTGCATATTCCTTTTCTGTTGCCTCTCTTTTCTTTTTCTCCTGTTTTTCTGAGTAGAATCAATCTGTGCATCAGCTGAAATTATTTACAATTTAACTGTTCTCCACATCCCACAGTTCAACTCTCCAAACATACATGTTTACTGAATTCTCAGATGGGATTAGTTAGAAATTATTACCTTATCCAATCCTTTCTGTTTGGCTTTTAAAACTTCCTTGTTTATGCAGTAGGGCAACTGTGGACATCAGCCTGCCATTCTAACTTTTTTTTTTTAATTTTTTTTTTCTGTCTTTTGAGATACAGGAACTGCCATTCTAACTTTAAGTATGATAATAAAAGTGATATCGCTAGAAAAAGTGAAATGGCAGGATATGGTTTCAGTCACATTTCTTGGCAACTTAAAAGCACATCTCTCGAGTTTTTTTCTGTACCTGCCTGCATGTCTATAAATGTGCAAGTCTGTGGAGCATCTTCCTTAAGCTTGACAAACATATTTTTTGTTGAGTGTATATCTGGCATTTTTAAATGGTACTCTAGAGAGACCAGTATACGTGTATACATATAATGAAAGTAGACCAAATTACTGGTAAAATCTAGGAAACCTACAAGATAGGTTTCATTCTGCCCTAACACATTTTTTCCTTGGTAAGGAAGTAATTAGTTCCTTAAAATTTGCTGTCCCTTAAAGACTAATTCCGAAGGAAGATTTTTAAAGTTGATAGGAAATCTCATGTACACTCTAAGGTAAATATACATGGTTAAGATAGTCTGCTTATTTCAGAATGTAATATTGTTTGAGATTTGCTTATATTCGTCAAGTGGATTTTGCATAAAATCACGATGCCTATTATATTCACAAGTCAGAGGAATGGAGAGTACAGATACATTATATGTGACATTTTTTAAGTTCAGAGTATTTTATTAAAGGTTAGAGTATTTTATTAAGGTTAGAGTTTATGGCCTTGTTACTCCCCAAGTGATAAAATAAATTTTATAGAGCAGAGCAGTCTTCAATTTTTTAGTCACATTCTACAAGTATCTTCATACACTAGATCTATAGCCCATTCTGTTTCATTGCTTATAATATTTCCTCCTTGTACTTCTTGAATATATATTTCCCCCAGCTCTTTACTGCAAGTACAAGTCGTGAGGCAGAAAGTCAAGTGTGTGAGATCAGGGTCCCTGGACCTGTGTAAGCCAAACCCTCTGGTGTCATCTTGAAAAGTGCCTGTTCCCATAGATTGAATTGGACATCTTTACTCTCTGATTTAATGTCCTGTAGCCACTCACTAACTCATTCATTAATTCATTTATTACTTATTAAATATGTATAAGGAAGAGTGCTTGACCAGAATGTAACAAATGCAAAAGATACAGAAGACAGTCCTGCCTTCAAGGATATTTTAAAGTGTAGAGAGTCCAAAAAAAAACCTGGAATAACTGATCAAAGAATCATGGTTATAGTTCAAAATGATAGCTTTCTTCCATACAGAAATGCACTTAACAATATCATGCTTAATAGGTTAAGACAAATTCATGAAGAGGATCACGAAAATTTGTCACAGGTATGCATTTGGGAATTGTTAGAAAACAGTAACAATAATAATAATACATTTTATTAAAATTTTAGAATTTACATTTAAATTAGGTAAGAATACTATCATTATAAGTAATTATATGTATTTTATTTTATTACATAAATAAAATAAAATTATTATAACAAACACTTAAGCTAGGTACTGTTTTAAGCATTTTTCAGATACTAATATTTTCATTCTCACAACTACCTGTGAAGTCACTGTCGATAACCTTTATTATATATTATATAATAGATATGAAAACTAATGTTCAGAGACTTTTCTTGTCTGAAGTCATATAGGAAGTAAATGGTAAAGTCAAACTTGAACCCAGGTGCTCTGGCTTCACTTAACCACTATGATATCCAGAAATATTAAGAAGCATGATCCCAAGCAGAACAAAATGTTTGCAGTTCCTAGATTTATTTGGAGCTATGTGTTCTCAGAAAAAGATGCCATCGTTATTACTACAGGAGAATACTTGGAAAAGGCCAAAAGTAGGGACTTTTTTTTAAGTAGGAAAAAACTCCAAATTTTCAACATGAATTTGAAATAAGAAGGTAGTTTAGTTAGAGGCTGATTTTTAAAATGTGTGTGGGATATTATCAGAATGATTAGACAGTACTATCCTTACAGTAAGCACAGAAAGTGAGGCTGGCTGACACAGATGCTCTGATCGGTCAATTTCTGGTGATAGTTTATTTTCATTTTTAGTTTTTCTGAAGTTTATGAATTACTTTGAATAAAATATAGTATTACAAATACATTTAATTTAGCGATTTTTAAAATTATATGTTAATGTTTTAAAAGAAAATTATTAGTTTTGCAATATTATTTTCTTTTACCCATGTCCCCAGTTTTTCCTCTGTAAAATGTAACCCCAATGTTTTAATGGAAGTTGAAATATAGTCACTTAACAGATTTACTTCCTAGTATATTTTTTAGAATGCATTTATTTTATTAAGTAGCAAATAACTATAATAAAATCATGAAACCATAAATGAAATTATAAATTGAAATTTTCATCAACAGGACTTTATATAATATTTGAAGTAAAGTTTTTTTCTAAATAGTCACTGCCTCTGTTTATGTGAAAAATATCATCTGGATTAAATTTGAAAGATAAAATAATTAAATATTGCTTGTACAATGCCATAGAATCAAATATTTAGATATATCCTCATAATTGATTGACATTTTTATTTTTCATGCAGATATTAGGTCTTATAGGTTCAGTCACATTGTATAGCCAACTTTCAACGCACATTGGCTTGTTATAAAAAAGTTCATTTTAAAAATTTGGTTATTTTAGAACTCATATATATTTCCTCATAAAAACAGTACTTGAAATGATGTTTAGGTCTTCAGACCAATCTACCAAAGCCTTTTTAATCAATAATATACCTAAAGTACAGTACCGTTAGTACTAAAAAACCCAACCATGATATATGGCAATATTCCCGGGGAATCGTTTGATTTAAATACTTACTGACTTCTATTTGAGGCTGTCTTGGGATGCAGTGGTGAATGCAATACTGCCTAGGCCCACAAGGAGGAGAAAAAATGGAGAGGGAGTTTCTATCCAACTAACTCTGACGTTAGCCAGAATGAAGGAAGCTTTTTAAGATTGGTATAGGCAAAACGTTGAATAATTGATTCGGAGTTCTATCGTGAGAGCCAGGGACTGCATCTCCCTCAGGATTCTCATTTGGTATTTCATCCTAAAGATATCCACTGAGCTCCTTCTCTGTGCTAAGCCCTAAGCTAGTTATTAGGGACATAAATGTGAGTAAGACACCATGTACTCAGAGCCTACATGTGTAGATGAGTAAATCACACACACAAAAATATCGTAAATGCTATTGGCAGGGGGGGACAGCAATCCAATTGAGTAGTTACGGAACAGAAGAATCCCAAGGGGAAGAAAATACAGTTGTTTTCAGTTCCTAGGTATATTTAGAGCCATGATTCTCCACTCAGATCCAGTGCCCTAGTTTCTGAAGCAGTATGTTGTAATGTCCCCTTTACTTTCCTGAAATAATATTAATAGATAATATAACTTACCTACACATATGATATGTTATTTATTTTTTATTGATGCATAATACTTGTACTTATGGGGTACATGGGATTTTTTTTACATGCATGGAATGTGTAATGATCAAGTCAGGGTATTTGGGGTATCCGTCACCTCGAGCATTTATCATTTCTATGTATTGGGACATTTCAAGTCCTCTCTTCTAGCTATATTGAAATATATAATATATTGTTAACTTTAATCACCCTACTCTGCTAACAAACATTAGAATTTATTCCTTCTAACTGTAACACATATAGTATTTTAAAATCAATGTAAATTCCATATCTGTAATAAAAAGGATAAATAAGAGGAAAGCAGCTTAAGATAAAATAGACTTATCAATGTGTATGCTTACATATAACTACACTGGAAAATGTAATAAAATAGACGCTTGCCACTTAAAATGCATAAGTTTGGATAAGAAAATATGTTTAGATAAGAGAAGAAGATACATTTGGATAAGAAGATAATATTCAACCGAATATTGGTGACCGTTTTGTATATTTGCATTTTGAAATAAGAGCGAAATAAATATATTCATCGAGTGTGACAGCGACAATTGCAAACAGATATGGATGTGTTATATAATTGAATCAGTTAATAGGAGCAGGATTATAGCAGGAGACATCACTTTCCAAAATGGTGAGCAAATCTTGGTGAAGTTCCAAATAAGGTAGTTACGTTCCTAGAAAATTCCTATGTAAAAATGTACACATAGCAGGGTTTCCTGCATTCCTGGGCCTTGCCCTCCAAAATACTTCACAACTTTAGAAAACTCATTCAAAAAGGACCCTATTAATCTCATTCAGCAGCACTGATCATGGCGCTATTTTCCCATTGAAGAAAGCCAATCCAGTTCTACTGTGTGACTATGTTGAAAACGTAGAATTCTCTTAGGTTTTTAGTATGCAGGTAAGTTTAGAGGGTGACTAAATAACAAACAAAATAAACACCAACAAAATCAAACCAAGTAGATTGCTAAACATTCCAGACATCTTAATAGTAGGCACAATATGTGAGGCAGGCTGACAGAGATGATTTGATCATAACTGTCAGGAGTTTCATTTTCTTTGTGGGAGTGTCAGAAAAGACTTCACAGATGAAGTGACATCTAAGCTCATTTTAAAAAGATGAGTGTGAGTTGCTGTATCGAGATCCTTGCCCTCAGACCCTGGTCCTTCCCTGGGAGGCGATGGAGCTCAAGGAGAGCCCTGTAGGCTGTCCCCACCCCGAGGGCCTGCCCCTCCAGCTGGGGGCCACCCCTCCCTCCTTTGCTCTAGCCTGAGGCCTGGCCCCCAGGACCTGCCTTGGAGATGTCCCCCCACCCACTTTGCCTTCTCCAACTGACACCTGAGCCTGCACCTCCCTGGGGAAATCTATTGACCTCCCTCCTCCACATCCCTCCTTCCCTCCTCTCCTCTTCCTCTATGCTCCCCCAGGCCCAGCCCACCCCCGCTTCCCACACTCCACCCCAGACTCACTCTCCACTGTGACTTTGGCCTGTGCCTTTCACTGGGGGTCTCGCAGCTGAAGAAGCTGCAGTCAGCAAACCCCACATTGTGCAGAACCAGGCAGCAACACATGCCCTTGGCGTTGATCTCCAGGTTCTCCTCCGGTACCCAGGCCACCACATTCTGTGTCCATGGCAGCTCCGCATGGCTGTGTCAACTGCACCTCCAGGGTCACTGAGCTCTGCTCCTCCACTGTATGTGGCTCCAGCTTCCTCTTGAACAGTACCAGTGCCTCTGGAGTTGCACGAGAGGAGAGGTCATCACAGCCATACCCCACCACCGACCTCCAGAAAGCCAAGGCACAGAGGGCACACCCAGCCCCAAGCACCTGCCCTAGCCTGGCCCAGTGTTCCTGATAACAAATAAATTACAGCATGTATTTTCTCAAACTCAGACTTTAAGTGTCTGGCCACTTGAACTGAAGATGAGCTTGCCCTTTGACATGATGAATAATATGGATGGGAAAAGACAGATTTGCTCACCCAATTTGTGGAATACTAGAATTAAAAGAAATTTTCCCTCACGTTTTTGTCCTGGAGCTGGCCATAAAGAAATTCTCTGACCTACCTTGTGTGATTGTAGGCCATAAGACTCATTTCAGGAGGGGTCCTGCCCTGCACCCTGGTGGAAGCAATGCTGCACAGAGAGGCCAGGAAGAATCTGAACAGGCCTTGCTGAGTTTCCCCACTCAGTCTATTATTTTGAGATCATAGCCTTTTTTATATAATCACATTTTTATATGGTTTTCAATCATATTCAATGAGGTTTCCATAAAAGGCCCAAGAGGACAGGGTTCAGAGAGCTTCCAGATAGCTGAACAGTGGAGGTTCCTGGGGGGTGGCATGTCCTGGGTAGGCATGGAAGCTCCAGGCCTCTTTCTGATACCTTGCCTTATGCAGCTCTTCATCTGTATTCTTTGTAATATCCTTTATACTGGAGATCTCAGCACCCCACTTGCAGCATTGGACAAATCGTCCAGACAGAAAATCAACAAAGAAACATAGGACTTAATGTGCCTTATGGACAGAATGGATCTAATAGATATTTATAGAATATTTCCTGCAACAGCTGCAGAATACACATTCTTCTCAGCACATGGATCACTCTCAAGGGTAGACCATAGTTCAGCCACAAAACAAGTCTTTAAAAATTAAAAAAAAATTTGAAAACATATCAAGTACCTCCTCTGACCATAATGGGATAAAACTGGAAATCAATAACAAGAGGAACTTTGGAAACTATAGAAACACATGGAAATTAAACAATATGCTTGTGAATGACCATTAGGCTAATGAAGAAATTAAGAAGGGAAACTATGAAACTACTAGGAGAAAACATCGGGAAACTCTCCAGGTCATTGGTCTGGACTAAGATTTCTTGAGTAATACCTCAAAAACACAGGGACCAAAGCAAAAATGGAAAAACGGGATTACATCAAGCTAAACATCTGTGCAGCAAAGAAAACAATCCACAAAGTGAATAGATAAC
The DNA here is from genome assembly GCF_000956105.1 of Propithecus coquereli. Taxonomy (NCBI): domain Eukaryota; kingdom Metazoa; phylum Chordata; class Mammalia; order Primates; family Indriidae; genus Propithecus; species Propithecus coquereli. The sequence goes on along the minus strand of NW_012154173.1, from coordinate 10,561,924 downwards.
CCACAGAATGGGAAAAGAATATTTGCAAACTACCCATCTGACAAAGGATTAATAACCAGAATATATAAGGAGCTGAAATTACTCTGTTGGAAAAAATCAAATAATCTAATTTCAACATGGGCAAAAGATCTGAATAGACATTACTGAAAAGAAGACATATACATGGCAAGTAGGTATATGAAAAAATGCTCATCACTAATCATCAGAGAGATGCAAATCAAAAGAAAGAAAATCAGTGTATCAAAAAGATACCTGCATTCCCATGTTTTACTGCAGCACTGTTCACAATAGCCAAGATTTGTAGTCAACCTTAGTGTCCATCAACAGATGAATGGATAAAGAAAATGTGGTACATATACACAGTGGAGTATTATTCAGCCATAAAAAGAATGAAATCCTTCCATTTGCAAAAAAAAAAAAAAAAACTGATGGAACTATAGGTCATTATTTTAAGTAAAATGAGCCAGACATAGAAAGACAAATTTTGCATCTTCTCATTCATATGTGGGAGCTAAAAATGAAAACAACTGGACTCAAGGAGATAGAGATAGAATGATGGTTACCAGAGAGGCTGGGAAGGGTAGCAGGGAGGAGGGGATAAAGTGTGAATGGTTAATGGTTAAAAAAATATAGTTAGATGGAATGAACAAGATCTAGTATTTGATGGCACAACATGGTAACTACAGTCAACAATAATATATTGTATATTTTAAAATAACTAAAAGAGTGGAATTGAAATGTTCTTAAAACAAAGAAATGATAAATGCTTGAGATGATGGATACCCCCAATTACCTTGATTTGATCATTACACACTGTATGCCTGATCAAAACATCACATGTACCCCATAAATATATACATGATTTATGTACCCACAATAATTTAAAATAAAAATAAAACTTAAAAAAAAGATGAGTGAGTGAACATTCTCCAGGTAGAAAAGGAGACAGATGGAGAGTAGTCTAGGCAGAGGGAATAGCATTTGCAAAGCAGTGTCATTAAAAAAGGGCTTGGCTGGTGATTGTGGTTCAGCATTTGCAGTTGTAGGGAAGTGACAGGAGAAGAAGTTTGTGATTAGATGTGAAAGGTGTATGCTACCTGGCATCATTTGGATTTTATCCTGTAAGACAGATGTTGGGGGGTCAACTACTTTTTAAAAAGTAGTTCTTTTCAAAGGACTACCTTTATGGTCCATTTCATTTTTGAAGACAATCTCTGAGCTGGCATGAAGAGGATGAACTATAAGAGGAGAAAGATTGATCCTTGGGAAACTACTTAGGAGTCTGTTGAGGAATATAAGTTGGATACGGTCCAGGACTTAGCTTAAACAGGGCTGGTATCGAAGGGGAAGAGGGTTTGATTCCCAGTGGCAAACACTTGCAAGTCTTCCAGCTCTCGACACCAGTCATGATAGCAGGCGTTAGCCTCCCTCTTTTCTCTCAGAGTCATTGTATTAGTTGAGCTATCTTGAGCTTCTGTAGTAAACCTCCATATTTTAGTGGTTAACAGAGTGAACATTTATTTTTTGCTTATATGAGAGTCCAGTGTGTGTTGTGTGTTTTGTGTGGTGACTTGAGGGACCTAGACTCTTTCTCTTGGTACTAGGAACTTGGAGTTCTCTGCATCTAGCTGTCACTGTGAAAGAGAATGAACATAGGGAAGGCACACCCAAGAGGTGACACATCTCGCTTCCTTTCATATCCTGTTAGTGAGATACTCACCTTGCTCCATCTGTGTACAAAAAGAACTGGAATATGTAACCTCTGGCTAGGTAGCCACTCCCCAGCAACATTTCTGTATCATGGAAAGGGAAGCACGATTTATGCTAAATAGCTATTTCTACCATATCCTGCCTCTCTGGCCACTGGTAGGAAAACCTTAACCCCAGGAGACAACCTGAATACCACCTAGGCATTGCATCCATCTCAAAGTCCACATTCTGTGGGTGATGCTAAATCCCTCACACCATTAAGTCTGGTTATGGCCCCTCATTATCCAGAAACCTTTGTACTAAAAGGCACGTTATCAGTCTTGCAATATGTAAACATACATCATTTTACTGTGCTTTGCTTTATTGCACTTTGTAGATACTGCATTTTTTACGAATTGAAACTTTGTGGCAACCCTGCATGGAGCAAGTCTCTCAACACCATTGTTCCAACAGCATGTGCTCACTTCATGTGTTTGTGTCACATTTGGGTAATTCTTGTACTATTTTCAACTTTTTCATTATTATTGTATCAGTTATGGTGATCTGTGATCAGTGATCTTTGATGTTATCATTGTAATTGTTCTGGGGCACTGTTATCTGTGCCCATATAAGGCAAACTTTTTTTTTTTTTTATTATTCCAGGGTATTGTGAGGGTACAGACATTATAGTTACACTTTATGTCTTTGCCTCACCCAAGTGCAGGTTAAAGGCATATCCTTCCCTCCCTTTAGTGCTCCCCATGTCCTTTAGTTGTAGATTTGCCCCCCCATCCCCCTAATCCCTAGAGAGTATTTCTGCCATTTGATCAACCTAGTGTTGATCAGTTAGTACCAATTTGATGGCGAGTACAAGTGGATCCCGTTCTGCTCTTGTGGTGCCTCACTTTGGATAATGGGCTTAAGTTTAATCCAGGAAAGTATAAGAGGTGCTAGATCACTGTCGTTTCTTATGATTGAGTAATATTC
>NW_012154173.1:10556505-10557555 GCF_000956105.1 Propithecus coquereli | reverse complement strand
TCCTTTCCTGGCTTTGGTATCAAGGTGATATTGGCTTCGTAGAATGAGTTAGGAAGGATGTCATCTTTCTCAATATTGTGGAATAATTTCTGTAGTATAGATGTGAGTTCTTCTTTGAATGTTTCGTAAAACTCTGAAGTGTAGCCACCTGGTCCAGGACTTTTACGTTTTGGGAGGTTTTTGATTGCTGGTCCAATTTCTGAGCTTGAGATTGGTCTATTCAGATATTCTGTTACCTCTTGGGTGAACTTAGGGAGGTTGTATATTTCCAGGAATTTGTCCATTTCCTTCTTGTTATATAGTTTTTGGGCATATAGGTTTTTGTAGTAATCAAAAATAATGTTTTGTATTTCCTTGGCATCTGTTGTGACCTCTCCTTTTTCATTTTTGATTGAGTTTATTAGAACCTTTCCTTTTGGATTCTAGTCAATCTAGCAAGTGGGGTGTCAATTTTGTTTATCTTTTCAAAAAACCAGCTTTTGGTTTCGTTGATCTTCTGTATAGTTCTCTTGTTCTCAATTTCTTTTAGTTGTGCTTTGATCTTAGTTATTTCTTTTCTTCTATTTGGATTGGGATTGGTTAGCTCTTCCTTTTCCAAGTCCTTGATTCTATTTATTAGGTTGTCGATTTGTGAACTTTCTGTTTTTTGGATATGAGCATTTATTGCTATTAGTATTCCTCTCAGGAATGCTTTTGCTGTATCCCACAGGTTTTGATAGCTTGTTTCTCCGTTATCATTTAGTTTGAAGAAGTTCTTGATTTCCCTCTGTATTTCCTCCTTGACCCAGGAGTTAGTCAACAATAGATTGTTTAATTTCCATGACTTTGTGAGGTAGCGAGTATTTCTGTTGGAATTGAACTCTAATTTTAAACCACTATGGTCCGAGAAAGTACACGGCATGATTTCTATTTTTCTGAATTTGTTGAGGTCTGATTTGTGGCCTAGTATGTGGTCAGTTTTGGAGAAAGTTCCGTGGGCTGATGAGAAGAATGTAAATTCAGCTTTATTTGGGTGGAATGTTCTGTAGAGATCTGTCAGACCCTTTTGTT